>NW_027069605.1:462073-696136 GCF_002906115.3 Quercus suber
AAAAAAGAAAAAAAAAAAAATAAAAAAAAAAAAAAAAAAAAAAAAAAAAAAAAAAAAAAAAAAAAAAAAAAAAAAAAAAAAAACCCATTCACTTTAAAACTTGATTTCTATTTGAAACTATTAGAAATTCATCTAAACAATAAGAAAAACATTATTGAACTTATTGAAAGCATGGAAGAACTAATACATCAAAAGAAATCTAATTGAACAATCAAATATATTGTTGATAAAATCTTAGAAAGAATCACATTGAATGTTCATACTGTATAGAAGAAACATAACCCCTAGCCCTAGAAAAGAGTTTAGGCTATCATTAGAGAAAGAAAAATACAAGATTTTTCTCCCCAATATTCATTCTCCACAGCCTCCATCCAAAACCCTCACGTCAAAGTGTCCAAAGAAAATAAAACTTTTACTATTTTAATTTTCGTTCAGGTTTACAGTAGTAATTTGTGAGTTAATTTAGGCCTTCAAAAATTGAGAATTTTGAGAAACTCAAAACTATAAAGTTGTAGATATTTAAGTCACGGTTCTAACCCATTTAACCTTGTGTCAATTGGATTTTTGAGGAGACAGATACACCTAAAATACTGATCAGTGCTCAAATCTAATTTTTCCTTTTGAAATTCTACCTCTTTGATTTCTTTCCTTGTTTGAAACTTCCAAACATAGTAGACGACCCAAGCACTCCAGTTGTACCTCCTTAAACATTTAAGCATGGTCCTTTAGCTCATCTTTAATTCTAGTATAGTAATAATGAGATAACACCCACATAAATATATAACAAGTATACATTTAAGGCGTTATCAAGAGTATGTCATAATGCGTTACCTACCATGACCAATCTTCATCGTCGCCAAATTACCAATCCAACAGTGTGTGAACTGTGCAAGAGTCATAAGGAGGACAAGCTGCATGCTACCTAGTCTTGTGGGGAGATTGCCTGCGTTTGGAACTCGTTCACATGGTTCCACCAAGCGGTCACCTCCCCCCCCAATCAGATTTCACTGACTTGTTTTCCAGATTTTTGCAAGTACAAGATGACTTCAGCTCTAAAATTTTCTCTATCACAACGTAGCCGATTTGGAACCGAAGAAATGCGCAGCATTTTGGCCAACCAGTTCACCTTCTCGGAAATCTCTGCTCCATGGCGGGAAGCTTATTGCAAGAATTCCTAGCTACCCAAGAGTTTGAACCAACCCTTCCCCTTCCTCCCATGCTGCAGCAGTGGCGTCCTTTAGAAGTTGATCATTTCAAGTTGAACTTCAATGCAGCGGTAACTCATTGAATTTGGCAGGCATTGGCATTATTGCTCGTGATTGGCGTGGTGTCGTGATTGGAGCTTTGTCCATGCCCATTTCTCTTACACAATCAGTGAATGAAGTGGAGGCAATAGCTTGTCGCAAAGCAGTTCAGTTTGCCAAAGAACTTGGACTTCAAAAAGTTACTTTTGAAGGCGATTCGTCGATGGTGATCAACGCCCTTTCACAAGGGCCAAGCTATCTATCTTCAAATGGGAATGTCATTGATGACATCCTCGTTCTAGTTGTTGATTTCCAGTTTTGTGAATTCTGTCATGTTAAAAGAGTCTGTAATGCGGTGGTTGATATTCTTGCCAAAAAGGCTAAAGATTTGTTGGGGGTTCGGGTTTGGTTGGAAGACCTTCTTGAAGACATTTATCCCCTGGTCCTGTTAGATGTTCATTGAGTTGGTTTTCGTTTCAATAAAGTCCCAAGCATTTTGTCTGGTTTCTAAAAAAATAAAATAAAATAACTATAGCCACCAAGCCTAATCCAAATTCAATCTTTATCTTTAAATCAAATTTTAATACAGTAGGTTAGAAACTCTACTCGTGGCAAAATAATAGCTTTAGTGGATTTCAAAATTTAGGCTTTTAATTAAAAAAAAATGCTCCCTCAAATAAATTAAGGGCATACATGGAATGTTAATAAATTAACGGTATTTGACTTTTTAAACAGAACATAATTTTAGGACATTCCAAAATGGAATACAGGCCAATCAATTTGGGACAGAGAGGGTAAAATCCAATATATTTTGTTTTTAAAAAATAAATTTTATCAAATTAACAATAATTCAAAAATTGATACTACAAAATATGAAACTAATAAAGATGTGATTGTCAACTTTTTTTTCCGTAAATTTTAATGATAGTCAAATCTAAATTCACCTATTAAATTCATTTTAGTCCTTTTCAAATTAGGTAAAATATCATTTTTTTTTTCCTAAATTTTCACAAAAGTTTGTTTTTGGTCCCTAAACTTTCAAAAGTTTATTCTTCATCCCTAAATTTTACAAAACGTTCTACTTTTCATCCTTTCATTAATGTCTGTTAGTTTATGTCCTATGTGGCATAACAGAGTACTGACGTGATAATTGACTTGGACTAAACCATTTTATTTAAAAAAAATATGGACATGTGGCTTATAATAATTCTTGCATGTGGATTAAATATTTTAGTGAGACAAATTTATCCTTCACACTAGCCGTAGTCATGCGTTAATCCTGATAGAAAATCCCCAAACTGGAAACCCCATCGCCCAAATGTGAAAACTGAAAACCCAACGCCCAACCCCTCCCAAAAGCTCACCTTATAGAAGAGAAGAAACGATTGTAAATTCAAAGCTTAGAGAGAGAGCGCTAATAGCTTCATTTAATTTTAATCCACTCTAGGGCTACCACTTCAACTACAGACCCATTTCACAAGAAGTATTGCCACACGCAAATAGCTCCAAATCAGGCAAAAGTTTTGAGTCCCAAACTATAAAATACTTCAATTTTTCTCTCCGTTCAAGAAATTGTTGTTTACGCGTATCCTAACTTATCAACTAATCAAGGTAGTGGGCTCCAAGTTATCTTTTCTTTTCAAATTGATAGGCTAAGAATGTATTGACCCATTTGGTAATTTAATCAATTAATTTGGCTAAGTGAAATTAATTAGATTCAATTATATGCAATAAGCGTGGTAGGACAAACAAATCACCAACTAAGTTAAATGCAGCAAAAAATAAATTTGACACAAATGATTTGTTTACAAATGAGAAAAACCATTGAGGCAAAACTTCACCGGGTGAATTTAACATCACCACTTCCTAGAATCCACTATTATCAAAACAAACGGTTATAAGTAAAAAGAATCCCAGTACCTAATACCAATCTACAGTTTAACCCTTACCCCAATACCCAATTGGACTTGTAATGTAGTGACAATATCTCCTTTCAATGCACAGCTCCCAGTACGTAACTAACCAATTGATGCACGAATCCAAGTACGTGACTAACATACCAACTTGAAGAAGATGTTGGTTGCAAAGTTCTCCGTTCATCCAACGATAAAGATTAAGAAGCTCTTTGGTTACAAAACATTTTGCGCAAAGACGCAGTAGCTTCTACAAGGAATATGATGAACTAGAGCAAATTCTGTCTTCGGTCACAATTTGCATACACAATCAAATTGCATTGAGTTGTATCACCTTTGATGGCCCTTAAAATAATCCTCATATATGTCTAGGGTTGTGAGAAAAGAAAACTTACACAAATACACATGGATATGCGTGAAATCAGATTTAGAAATCTGAATTTCGTAATTCTCGATAGATACAACTTCTGTTGATCTGTCGAGCATCAACATTAAACCTCGATGGATATGGATCTTTCGAGCTATCTATCAAGCTTTAATGAACAACACTTCTTCACTTGTTTCTTGGATAAATTTGCATGGCTTCAATACTAAATTTGAACTCTTGTTCCTTGAAGTACTAAACCCATTCTAGATCTACCCAATTACAAGTAAAGTGCGTTTTGTCAAATGATTAGCCAATTTACATGACATATGTCTCTAACAATATCCATATATGTCCTAACACAAATCTCTGAGCAAATACAAAATGAAAGGATTTTTGTCAACCAAGGACTCAAGATTTCATTGGGCTCGGGGGTACGAGTTAGTGCCATTGTATTTTGTTTTTGTTCATGGCCCCGAGATCTCTTCTGAGAGAAGCTAGGTGCAATTGGTCGTGAGAACAAGGAAGAAAGAATCATTAAAAGGGGTAAATTTGTCTCACTAAAGTATTTAATCCATATGTAAAATCATTGTGAGCCACGTGTCCATATTTTTTTAAATAAAATGGTTTAGTCCAAGTCAGTTACCACATCAGTACTCCATTAGGCCACATAGGACATAAAATAATGGATAGTAATAGAAGGATGAAAAGTAGAACATTTTACAAAGTTCATGGATGAAAAACATACTTTTGTGAAAGTTTAGGGACGAAAATTATATTTTATCATTTTGAATTAAATAGCTAAGATTTTATTTACTCCATTTTGAAATCTTAATTTGTATAGAGTAATCTTTTTCTTTTTGATAGGGTGACTATAGAGTTATCCTTGAAAACTCAAAAAAGATTAAAGTTTCTTCTTCTTTTTTTATGAAAAAAAATATATTAAAAAGATTAAAGATCTTAATCCGTATTATAATAAGTCTAAACAAGATGAGAGAGAGAGAGAGAGAGAGAGAGAGAGCTTGGCAATTGACATAGATTTGGCAATATCCACGTCACTCAAGAGTAATGACATTGTCTAGACATTACAAAATGAGCAAGAATTAAGAGCAGGTTTGGGCCTACAATTCACCAATTAATATTCTAAGATACTCCCGCAAACTTAATGTGGGAAGTTATATATTAGCTTGAGTTTAGTGACAGGAGTACGGAAAAATCGAAAACAGCTTGGATAATTGATGAAGCACGCCTTGTTCCAAATGATATTGTACCAAATGACAATTCATCTCAATATGTTTGGTGCTCTATATTAATGTGGGCATTTGAATGGCACTCCGGTTGTCATAATGGTCAGGTGAGGGAGCACATTAAGGAGGTCGTATAGTAACTAACATAAGCTCAAAGGTGATATTAGTAAGTACACTTTACTTAGCCTCTACACAAAGAAATGAGAGAATCACCTGAAAGAAAGTAGTAACCTCTACTCAGCCTTGAACTCTAAACCTTCCATTTCAAATATTTAAAATTATTACTGAGTTTTTCTTTTTGTTAGATGAATTCATGAGGGATCATTCTCGCCGACAAAGTTGATGGGCTAAAACATCATTCACTAAGATTATTTAGCTAGAAAGGTAACTCGAGACTCTAAACATTATTTTTATTAGACAAAGAAGTTTAGAAAATACATCATGAATGGATGAAATCATTTAGGAGACATATGTGACAGTTGGAGAAGAGAAGTTTGCTTAAGGTAAATCTTTTGGAAATGTTGGGAATAAATGTATGCCATTATAAATCAATATTTAGTAGCGTAAGAGGAATAATATGCGAGCTAATCAGGTAAATATTTTAGAATCATCTCTAACAGTAAGACACGAATGTAAATTGTCACTAACATTTGGGAACATTACATTTTAACTGTATAGTTTAAAGAGTATAGCAATTAAATAGTAAGGTCTTAAAAAATAATAAATTAAGCATTAAAGTTTCAAAAATAACAAATTAAACCTTAATGCTTAAAAAATTAACAAATTAAAACTTAAAAACATTTAAGTAAAATAACATTGTGTTTAGAATTAATATAGGCTAAGGATCTCTTCTTCTTTCTTTTCTTTTTTAACTTTTGAAATTATAATCTTTAATTTATTATTGTTTGAAACCATAGGATGTAATTTGTTATTTTTGAAATTGCGTGTGTATCGATATGATTGCAAGCATATCAATGCTAATGCCAATGAATCAAAAAGCTTTCTTAGGTGCGTTGATGACCTTTATTAAAATCTTAATTTTATGATTTGACTTCATATTAAAAAGGGTGTGGTTTAGTATTGCTTCAATTAGGAGGACTTTTATTTTATTTGCTAATAGCATTGTAACCCAATGTTATTGTTTACTCTCATTTATAAGGAGAATTACGATTGAAATCTCTCTCTCTCTCATTGTTGCAACTTTCAAATTATCAACCACAATAAAAAATAAATAAAAAACAAAACGTTGACTTTAATCTGTCAATGCTAATGCCATTAACTACGGTACATCAATTATCAAGGAAATTGTTGAGTAATAACTATCGATAAAGAGAAAATTACCATCTAAGAGATTAATGAAAATACAATTTTACTAAGAAGTTTAAAGGATTCACATATTCAAAAAAAAAAACTATGATACTACCAAGCTATATAGATAAAGAATGGTAAATGGCAATTGAACTAAGGACTTTAAAAACCTACTAAGCTAACAATTGTGATTTGTGAACTTGAAATGAATTTAATGGAACTTCTTGAATATGGAGTAACTGATGATAAGCATTCTACTTACTTGCATTAACGCTTTACAAATACCCTAAAAAATACAATAACAAGAGAAAAATCTCTCGAGTACTTTGTGATGAGAAAATTTTGTGCCTTGTTATTAATAGTTACTAAAAGTTATTGACGATTCTTCTCTTCATTTGGCATCCTTTCCTTTCACTTTGATGACACTTGTACTCGATTCCACATGTTCAAAATGTAATTGAGCTTTGTCCTTTACATTTGTTGCTCCCCTTAGTCCCCTATATCGTTACTTGTGTCCAACTGGAAAATAAGAGATTTTATTATATTTTATCTAAAACACTCCTAAATTATAAGAATTAAAAATTATAATTTCCCATAAAATTTGGTAGGAGCCACGAATTTCAAAGATCTCCAGCTCATAAACCCACCAACCAGAAATATGCTGTCCTCGTAAATGTTGGCATTGCGGGCCATCAACCTCGTGAGAGAGAGGTGGAAATGTAAGGGAATAGCCATTTCAAGAACCCCCCCACCAAAAATAAAAAACCCAAGTGTAAAGGTCATTTTACTTTTTTAAGCACCACAGTTGCCATATCTTCTGACAATGTCAAGCAATGTTCAATCATTTTCTAACTCTATCAAGATCAGGAGAGAGAAGACTGAACCAAGGAATTATTAGTATGATGTTTTTGGACAGATTGGGAAGAAACAATTTCATTCCAATGTCAAAAACTCTATGAGAGCATTCTCATCAATGAATGCTAAATATTTTAGTATTTAGAATATTAGTAGTAGTGGAGCTAAAAATTTAGCTATTTGGCACAACAAAAAACTACTTCATTTATTTTACCTACTCATTTTACCAAACATCTAGTAGCAGTGGATCTATTTTAGTTTTCAATACAACAAAATAATATAAACATCACAATAAAATAATATATCTATTACAATAAAATAATACATCATACTAAAAAAAAACCACAAACCAATCAATGGCACCATCCACAGCCACTGCCAACCAAGAACAACCACCACAAAAACCTTTCTGCCAACTACATCCACCTCCACCACCACTCCACCAGCAACAACCTCTATGTGACAACCACAACCCACGGCAAGAAAAAAAAAATCAAACCACCACCAAACCCAAAACAAATTGGTGAGGAAGATGAAGATCGGCAATGAAGATGAAGATCCACGTGAAGATGAAGATTGGTGACAAACCATGACACCACCAACCTTGTCAAACTTGCTCCTCCTCACCAAACGGTCATGACACGGATCTAAAATTTCGTCTTCCGATTCATTTGTGTTAGTTTCGGGTTCTAGAGTGGCCGAGTCAAATCGGTACAGAACAGATAGAGACTTGAGCCATTCAAGAAGGGAAGGAGTTCTGGCGATTTGGGTCGGAGAATCCGAGTTAATATGCTCAAGTCGGGCCGGCAACGGTGAGACAGAGGGGTGAGAGTTTG
The DNA here is from genome assembly GCF_002906115.3 of Quercus suber. Taxonomy (NCBI): domain Eukaryota; kingdom Viridiplantae; phylum Streptophyta; class Magnoliopsida; order Fagales; family Fagaceae; genus Quercus; species Quercus suber. The sequence continues at coordinate 469,841 of NW_027069605.1, forward strand.
AGAGAGTTTGAGAGTATGATGATTTGAGGAGAGAGGGTGAGAATAAGAGGAGAGCACAATTGGCAGAATGAGCAAAAAGAAAAAGAATAAAAAAAGTATTATTTTAATAGAGGTGGGAATTAAAATAATATTTCTTACTTTTAATATCACGTTTCGTACGAAGCCAAAAGTAGCTTTGTACGAAAACTTGAAGCTAAAAATTTTTAGCTTTACATCCACTGCTGTGAGAGCATTTTTTGTGTTTTAGTGGAGCTAAAATAACTATATAACTTTTTAGCTCCACTACTGCCTATGCTCTTACCGCTTCAAAATTCTACTTTATCAATTTTAACATACCATTATACAATCCACCAACCATCAAACATTCTATTTTTTTTTACAACTTCATTTAAATAATATTATTTTTATTTTAATGCTTTCTCTCTCTTTCCACCACTTTCTTCTCAACAGCTAGCCACTGTTAGCCACCACCACCATAAACCATCAACATTCAATGACAAACCCAGACCCATGGCCAAACCATTGCAACCACAATTAGCATCCATCCAAAAATCAACCTCATAGCCAAAAAAAAAAAAAAAAAAACAACAACAACAAAAAGTAAACTAAAATTGAGAGAGAGAAGCCTCACCGTGAGAAGAAGAGAGGGAGGTAGAGGATAGAACAGTGAACAAAACCCATAAACCCAAAACCCACGGCAAGCAAAACTCATCAAACCCAAGACCCACGCCTCAACCACAGCAACCCAAGTCAATCACCACCCAATCTCACCCCAACCAAAACCCATCACTCCAATCTCAACCCCGGTCATGTCGATGATCCACGAACGCAGACCTACGAACCTAGACCCACAAACCCAAACCCATGAACCCAGACCCTCAAACCCAAACCCATGAACTCAAACCCACAAACCCAGACCCACAAAATCCCCGAAGCACATCAGACCACGACTCACGACCATCGATAGAGCACAATCATCGACAAAGCACACTTATCGGCGAAGCACATAAAGAGAAGAGAGAAGAAAGAAATGGAGAGAGGATAGAGAAAAAATAGAAGAGACAAAGCCTGAGGTGAATAAAAAATCATTTTTTTTTACAATTGTAGCTATAGTGCGGTCTCAAATATGAGATTGCGTTGTAGCTTGAATCTTAAAATGCTAAAAAATAGGATTTTTAGCATTTGAAAGGTTTAAGTGAATGCTCTGAACAGAAATTTCCAATTGCACTTTTTTTTTTAAGCCGCATAGAAGGTTGACTGGTAGGTTTCTATTTGACCACATGTAGCATTGCATGCATATAATCTTTCACTAAGCGAAGGGAAGGAGTGAATGACGTGTATAAAGAAACCCTTTAAACTACTCTTATATATTTTTATTGAATGTGAATTTAAAAAATGTTCTTTATGTTCGTAATACGCATGTCAAATTTCATTAAAATCAGATGTTAATTATTATTCGATCAATAAACTTCTTTATTGTGCATAATTTTAGACCCAAAAACTTGAAATTTAAATATTTTATTAAAGACATAATTATTGATCTTCAATCTTCTTGAAATTTTGCAAATATTGAGAATATAATAAGAACATACAATCCAACGATTAGATTTTCAAAATTCACATCTAATACAAAGATATAGGAGTTTGAAAGGTTTCTTTCTAAACTAGTTTGGAGAGAAATCTTGTCCATCTTTATATGCAATTTTTGGTGGTTTTAGGCATGACAAATGTGTAACCTTTTTATTCTACCATAAGTCTTCCCGTCGTCTTAAGGAACTTCAATAACACTGATTGGCAATTCAAGCTCCAGAGAGTCTTTGCTCCTCACATTCAAAAGTCCACTCTTTAGCCCCTTAAGAAAAACCACAAAACAATTTCCTATTATATTGAAGCACCATTTGAATTCAGTTCAAGATTCGTTAGTTTTTCTTGATTGAATGAAGCATTGGTGTGCTTTTATAAAAATGAAATTCTTTGAACAACCACAACTGGGTTTTTTTTTTTTTTTTTCTTCTTCATTAATGATAACTTGCAAATGCATATAGTGTAATTTTATCCTCCAAGTATTTGTTTCGATGAGCACATTTCCATCAACTTAATTTATTTATTGTAAAAATTGTTAGAATAATGTGGCCCAACATGATATTTTATTATCAATAATTAATTATTCAAAATTTCTTGTGAAATTTTGCAATATTTTTATCATGTAAAATATTGGAATATTGAAAATGTCTACTTGATATTGTAGACTAAGATTATGAATCATTTCATTATAGTCCTTGTCTTGACCATATCCATCATGATGTAGCCTATTTTGATAGGTACATTGTTGGACCATGGTGGAAAGGAGGTGCAAGTTAAAATTGCTCAGACTATGGAAGACAATAAGGGCTAGTCTTTTGATGGTTAGTGCATAATAATCTCAAAAGTCCTTCCATAATGAGATTCATGCACATTGAGTGTTGGCCTTAATAAATCTATCGTGTCATTGCCAGTAACTTGGCCTCCTATAAGAGGTGTTGTCATTATAGTGATTCTGGATATGAACGATAAATGAATCCATGTGTTAGTATGGAGTTACAAAAGTAATGACATGTTAATGAACTTATTCATTAATGAATCTAATTAATGAAATCGTTTATTAATGAATGTAACATATCTGTTACATGAATTGTTATTACAATAGAAAGGATTTTATGGCTGGTCATGTCCTTTCTGAATATTATATGTATTGTCAAGGCCACACTTGTAAGGAGTGTGAGAAGAGGAAAGAAAACTCTTATTAATCCTGACTAGCTGGGGAAAGCATCCTAATTGCTTGTGAGATCCTTGAATAATATAATTTAGTATGTAAATTTCTCACATCTTATTGTTGATTTTTATTACATATGCACATGATATAATTGTTAATTGATAGATGTATTATATTTGTTTCTCTTGAATTATTACTCTTTAAGTATAATTCCTACAAAAATATAGTTACATCTAAAATGTAAAGTTTTAAAAATGGCGAAAATACAATGTTGGTCCTTAAAGTTTGTCTATTGTGCGTCTTTGGTCCTTTAAGTTTCGAGTAAACGTCATTAGTCCCTGAAGTTTAAAAAATGAGCATTGTTGGTCCCTTCATTAACTTCTGTTAAATTATTGCTTATATGTCTAATGGAACAATGACATCACACTTATTTTTTCAATGTGACAACTTATTTTGTTTAAAGAAAAAATAAAACAAAAACAAAATTACACTCATAAATCTAACCCGTTCCAATTTGCATCCTAATTATTCATTGGTCTTAGGAAGCTTGGCAATGTCTCAACGTATTGTTTTTATCTAAATCCCTCTTATGTTCCTCAGAAAATTTATCCATGTAAACAATTTTATAATGGTTTTACCGTTCATCAATTTCAAACCACATATTATTCAAACAATCCACAATCCCTTTGTCTAATCTGGTATCATACAATGGAAACTCTTAATTAATAACTATATTATGAGTTATGCCCAATGCTTGTAAACGGGAACATCCAAAAAAAAAAAATTTGAAATCAATCTAAGAGAGAAAAAAAAAATTGAAATCAATCTAAGAGAGAAAAACCTTTGGGCAGTTTTATAGCCCTTGTTGGAAAACAAATACCAATTAAATATCAAATGGAATTTACAACTTGGAAATGAAAAACAGTAAGTCAAACTCTAAATAAATTCAAAGAAAGCACATCCACTAAGACTTTTGTGGATGTGACAGCAAGTTGCTGCTCCGGTGTGCATTCTATCTCAATTGAGTATGATTTAATTTTGAGAAAGTAGTCAACTACCAAGGTCTTTCGGGTTTGAGTTTAAATTGGGGAAAAGAAACAAGTTTGGATTTTAATCACATATGTGATTTTTTTAGTAAATAAAAAAAGTAGCCACAAGGAAAAAAAAAAAAAAAGTGTCATGTCAATCTTCCATTAGACACATAAACAAGAATTTAACAGAAGTTAATAGAAAGACCAACAACACTCATTTTTTAAACTTCAAAAACGAATAGCGCTCACTCCAAACTTATAGGACCAAATACGCACAATATACAAACTTAAGGACTAGAATTATATTTATATTTTAGCCTTTTAAAAATCGTACCTAATAAATAAGCAAAACAAGCTGATCAAAATAAGTTAATATTTGGTAGGATGTGCTGTTTGATCTATAACCCATTGATAACTGTTTTTTTTTTTGCTAAGACATTGATAACTGGTTTTAGTTGCTGCTTACTAACCAGAAACATAAATCAAGTGACTTATCTAAGTGTACTATTTTGCCCCGCAATTCGAAATAAGTTTAAAATTTACAAGTTTCCAATTCGTCAAAACACCTTGCCATATCATTTTTTTTTTTTAAACCAAATTTGAAAAAAAAAAGAAAACCCATTCTTAATGCGTAACTAGGGCTAAGAATTTTGCCTAGTGAGGTGTTTATTGGGCTTATTGGGCCGGTTTTGAGCTTTGTTAAATAGTGAAAGTATGATATTTTGGACTGTGTATGAATGAGTTCTTCTAGTGGTCCAATTTCGTAATGAAATATGAAATAATTGTAAAGATCTAAAATAACTTTTGGAGGCCATGCCATTTTGGTATTTTCCGATGAGTGTGTTAAGTGAGATTCAATAAGACTAGAACTAGAACATGTGACGTGTGAAAAAAATTGTCACTCAACAGTTACCATCTATAAGAGCAGTTGCATCGACTTTCTTATTAAAAAAAAATTTTAAAAAAAAAAACCTTAATTTTTTTTTTTTTTTTAAGAAATACTGAAATTGAAATGGAAGCTAAGACAAGAAACAAAATGCTAATAAATAATAGCTTTTTGCCAAACACATAACACGAGTTTTTTCATTTAGCTTTTAGCTTATCTAATTTATGTACTTTTTTTTTTTAAAGCTCACATTTTCAAGTACATACTTTAGCCAGTTTTTTTTTGTATGTATTACAATTTTTCCTGGTCGCTCAAAGTGGGAAATCCTAGAGGAATGACTGTGAACTTGCAAGGAATCTAATAGAACTTCATAGACAAGTAGGAGTAAATGATTATAAGCAAATTACTTAATTGCATTGACCGCTTACAAAGATTCCAAACTACAAAGCAAAAATACTATAATAAGAGGAGGAAAAAAAAAATCTCTTTTGATAAGAGAGTTGTGTGTGTTATTTTGATAAATAAGTCTTCTATTTATACTTAGTTCTCTAACAATTATCAATAATTAGTAGTTATTGACAATTTCTTTGGCATCCTTTCCTTTCACTTTGATGACCATGAAATATTTCATGCGTTATTCAAAATTTAATAACTGTCATTATCTCCTCTATTAGCACGCTTAACTGTCATTTCAGTTGGCAAATAGGAAATTTCAAAATATTTTATTCAACACACTACTAAATTATAAGACTTAAAATGTAATTATTCCATAAAATTTTGTAGGAACCTCAAATTTTACGCCAGAAAATGACCAGTTCAAAAACCCAGCACCAAAAATGTGCTGTCCTTTTGGAGGTTGGTCTTGCGGGCCATTGACTGAGAAATTTGGAAATGTAGGGAACCTCAAAAAAATAAATAAATAAATAAATAAATAAGAGAAGAAGAACCCTAGTCCTAGTGTAGAGGCCATTTGAATTATTTTAAGCGCCGCAGTGTCGAGCAATGTTCAATCGTTTCGAACTCTCACCAAAACCGAGAGAGAGAGAGAGTAAAACAAAGAATTAGTTGTTTTTTTTTTTTTTTTGACAGATTGTGAAGGCATGATTTAATTTCAATATCAAGACTCAAGAACTATGACAATTGACAACAGAAGTTTCCAATTGCACTATTTTTTTTCCTTTTTGAAATAGCATAAAAGGTTGACACGTAAGTTTCTATTTGACCGCATGCTAGCCATGTAGCATTGGCGTGCACATAATCTCGCTAATAGGCAGAGAGGAGTGGATGATGCATGTTCACGCATCTTTATGAGCAATTTTTGGTGGTTGGGCATGACAAACGTGTAACCATTTTGTCCTACTCCTACCATCCCTCTTCCAGTCTTCTTAAGGAAGTTCAGTAAACATGCACCAAGTGACTTAACCTGGTGTAATATTTTGTGACCCACAATTCAAAATAAGTTTAAAATTTACAAGTTTCCAAACTGTAGTTATTCTTGGACACAAATTGAAGCAACAATCTGATATTGTTCCATCTTAATTCTAACACAAAGTTCTTCATTTTTTTTTTTTTTTTTTGGATAAACACAGGTTCTATGATATGATAAATTTTTTCCAACCATATCAAGAAGCCTTATTTTGCATCATATCTCTCACTAACAAAGCCATTTGTCCAAAGATGTTAAATTTTGAGAAATTCAAGACATTATCAAGAAGTTTATTGGCATGCCCTCTCACAAAAAGGTTAATAAATAACCAGTAGGATATTTCAAAATCTGATAAAGCTCTAGTGCTCAACAAACCTAGTAAAAAAATGTGCATTTGCTCATAATGGCATGACCTCCATGTGAGGAGAAGAATAATTACCAATAGGAAATGCCACCACACGACCAAAGTGCAAGGAAACATTTTACATGTGACTTAGCTCATCAAACCTGGTGCTTAAGCAAGATATCTCAATAAACCAGGAGTCAAAGCTACAACCAGCTTGAATTAAAACCAAAAATGCCAAAGTTAAACATAGGATTTCTAGATTATCAAGCCAATCAAATCTATCAATGCATCCAATAGTCCAATACTAAAATATAAATTTTTCAAAGACAATTCTGTATCCTTGATTAAATATTGCTTCTAACTGATTGGCTTTCAAATCCGCAGCACACCCTAGGTAGTCAATCCCCTTTACCCTCCTGCGATCCAATCTCTTGCAAGTAATGTTCTGCATCCAAAGCTGCCATGCAACCTGCATCATTAAAGAAACCCAGTCAGATAGAGAAGACCTTAATACACGTTTTACTATGAAAGTGTGAATAATACAACCATACCAGACTTAAACGAAACAAGTGTTTTTATTTAAAATTTAGAAGATAAACTTCCCGGGTTTAAAAAAACCCATATATTGGTAACAGAAACATGGTATTGCAACAATGGGAGGTGCCAGTGCCATGTCTAATATAGTTCAATATAACATGATTTCTATATGATGGCCAATAAAAGAGAATGAAACAGAAAACTAGGAGCAGTCTTCTCTCCCCATCTTGGTGTACTTAAAACTTTGTACAAAGACAGGTGGTAGAATCACTCAGCTCAGAATCAGTAAAGCAAAGCCTGATTGTGCTACCACAAATTTCAAATTATCTTTATCCTTATGGTGAACTAAAGCTCCTATCAAATTTTATGCATTTCATATAGCTAGAATATTACTGAACGCATCAAGGTAGCTTTTTTTTTTTAATCTCATTTGAAAACACACAGACAAAGAATCCAAGCCTAGCTAAGTATTTCACAGTACAATCAACTTGTGAAATTAAGGTCGTCTTCAAACTTAATTTTAAACCAATGCAGAAATTAAACATACAAGACCAATCAATTTCAGGTCACCAAGCACTAAGACAAGCCGGAGCCCGGCCAAAGCTTGGTCCAACAAGCCTTTCTATCTTAATTCAAGGGCTCAAAAAAAAAAATGGGTGAGACAAAATCAAGTTCGCAAGATTCAGACTCTTGAATCCTCTATGTTGCAAAATCTAAGTTAGATATACCTGGGTTTGTTGAATGCGCTCATCATCTCAAAAAAATAAAAAAATAAAAAAGACCATTTGCATATGAGACATGGTTTTCAAAAGAAGACCATGAATAGACATGGTTTCTATTAATTATTAGTGGAATAACGGGCACAACAGAACATCTTAATTATCTCTATTTGGGGTGGAGGAAGCTTAGAATTGCCTCTTGTTTAATGTCAATTTCATCAATAAAACAGCTACTACATTCTCTATATCTGCTGCATAAGAGTACTCTTAGAAGGTGTTTGGATTCAGCGTCTACATCCCACGTTCTGCGTTTTCGGCTTTTTTTTTTTTTGTTGCAAATTAACAGTATTTTTTATGTGAACAGTAATTCAAAAAAAAAAATTTATTGTTTTCAATTTTCAACGAAATATGCAGCATCTAAACATGCTCTTAAAACTCAGATAATGATTTTATTCAACTTAGAGGCACCGTTATGAATTTTAATTGATTTATTCAACCAAGCAGACCTTAAAACTGGGAGCATTTTCAATTGATTAACATCCTTTAGAATTCTTAAATTGCCTATTATATGAAGCCCTTAAACCCATATACATCTAATACGAAATGACTAGATTGCATTATTTTAAACAAGCATTCATAAAATTGAAAGAAAAAAACAAATGAGAGAAAGAGAGCGTGTGACAAACCAGTGCCAGCTGCAGTAACAGCCTGCCTATACTTCTTGTCCTGAACATCACCAGCAGCAAAAACTCCGCGCACGCTAGTCTGAGTCGTGCCCGGCTTCGTCACCACGTAACCATCGGAATCAAGCTCCAGCTGCCCACCCAAAAACTTCGTAGCCGGCTCGTGGCCTATCGCAAAGAACAATCCCGACGCCTTTAAATTTGAAACCTCCCCAGTCACCACATTCCTCACCTTCAACCCTCCCAAAACTCTGCCGTTAGTCTCGTCCGCGTAGGCTTCTTCCACCACCGAGTTCCACAGCACCTTGATCTTAGGGTTATCCAGCGCTCTCTGTTGCATAATCTTCGAAGCCCTAAACGAGTCCCTCCGGTGGATTATGTACACCATGGAACCGTACTTCGTGAGGAAAGTTGCCTCTTCCATCGCCGAGTCTCCGCCGCCGATCACGGCCAGGGGTTTGTTGCGGAAAATCGGCGCGGCTCCGTCGCAAACCGCGCAAGCTGAAATTCCGCGGTTCCAGAACCCGTTGGCACCTTCGCCGGAGCCGGTGAATTCTAAACGCTTGGCGACGGCGCCGGTGGCGACGATGACGGAATCGGCGATGACGGTTTTGGATTCGGCGAAGACCTTACTTGGCGACGGCGCCGGTGGCGACGATGACGGAATCGGCGATGACGGTTTTGGATTCGGCGAAGACCTTGAAAGGAGTGGTGGAGAAGTCGACGGTGTTGACGGTTTCTGTGAAAATCTCTGTGCCGAAACGGTGAGACTGGGCTCGGCAACGGTCCATGAGCTCGATCCCGTTGATTCCGTCAGGGAAGCCCGGGAAATTCTCGACTTCGGAGGTGGTGGTGAGCTGGCCACCTGGCGCGATTCCATTGGCCATCCAACCTTCGAAGAGAATGGGCTTGAGCTCTGCTCGTGCAGCGTATATGGCGGCGGTGTGAGCCGCTGGGCCACTTCCGATTATGCAGACCTTGGTTTTGAGGAGTTTCTGGTAGTCTTCCATGGCGGAGCTTGAGGAATACGAGGCGGCGGGAGTAAAGTCCAGTCGAACGAGTCTCCTGACTAGAGGAAAGAGCTTGTTCTTATAGCTCATTAATTTCACATGCTCTCAGTAAAACGACATCTAGTTTTAGTCAAAAACGCGTAAACGACCGTAAGCCATTGCCACTTTTTGTGCTCGTTTTTAAGAAGGGAAACTGGAAACTTTTATTAAGTAAAAAAAAAAAAAAAGTGATGCTAATAATGAACCCATATAAAAATCACTATTAATTTACCACGTCAATAGTTTATAAAAATATTAAAAAATAGTTTGTATCAACATGTAATTCAACTAATATATTTTTAAAATATATAGTAATATCATCTTTTCTATGATTGCCTTTATGACAATTATATCGCCTCTCTTAACTTGATGACCATTTAAGTCCAATTAGTTTATCTATTTGCTTTGGTTGAATATGCATGGTAAAAAATAAATTTATGCATTAAATAGTAAATAGCATTCTATTGACACGAAATTTGATATGTATGTTAAGAATATAAAGAACATGTAATTTAACAATTATATTTTTAAAATATGTAATAATACCATCTTATTTATGATTGTTTTTATGGAAATTATAACACCTCTCCTGACTTGATGACCATTTAAGTTCCTTCCAACTATTGGTTTATTTGTTTGCATTTGTTGAATATGCATGTTAAAAAATAAAGTTATGCATCAAATAGCAAATAACATCCTATTGATAGAAATTTGACATGAGTGTTAATAATATAAAGAACATTCAATTCAACCATTATATATATATATATATATTTGGATACAAGATAGAAATTTTACTCTAGTTTAATATAAGTATATATGTGTATGAAGTTTCATCCTGAAAACTTGAATCTTAGCTCGCCCCCCCCACTCGCCCCCCCCCCCCTCTCTCCCCTTCTATCCCACAAACACTTATACATAAGTTTAAACATGTGTTTATAAACTCCTGGGCAACCTTCCCTTGTAAACCGGTTTTCAAGGGTGAGTTCTACCTATGAATTCCTAACATTTGACATTAGAACCAACCACTTAATTAGGTGTAGCTCATTGAGTATGAGATTAAATGAGTTACGACTTTGTGGCTAGATCCTGGAGGGGGTAACCTAGAGGCTAAATTAAAATAACTGATAAGTGAATCGAGCCACCAAAGAGAGAGAGGGCTATTATTGGGTCAGTGTCGCTAGAATGAGTCATCGTGGACATCGCCTGCGAAGCGTGGTGGTATGTTATGATTTTAGTGTTCTATATGGATTAAGTAAAAGTTTAAACATGTGCTTATGAGCTCTTGGGCATCATCTTCTTGCAAGCTGGTTTTCAAGGATGAGTTCTACCCATAGATTCCTAACATTTGTGGATTGATCATCATACTAAGAGAGCATGGTGGCAGGGTTATATTTTTAAAATATGTAATAATATCATCTTATTTATTGATTTCCTTTATGGCAATTACAACACCTCTTCTGACTTTATGACTATTTAAGTCATTTCCAATGGTTGATTTATCTATTTGCTTTGGCCGAATATGGTAAGGAATTGAATGCTCAGTTAATTTTGTAACCGTCATCTTATTGTATGGACAAGCATTACTTTTGTGGTCATTAAGTTCCATGGTCATCTCCTATGGCTATACTACTATTCTAGAGGTTTATCTTGTTTGGGATGAACATTTTGACTATCCCAAAATACTCTTAAATGCAACTTTTGAAAACGTTTCAACAATAGGTTTTCAATGGTGATTTCTACCCATAGGTTCCTAACATTTGTGAAGTAACCATTACGTCAAATGTGTGTGGTCGCAGGGTTATATTTTTAAAATATGTAGTAATATCATCTTATTTATGATTGCCTTTATGGCAATTATAACACCTCTTCTGACTTGATGACCATTTAAGTCATTTCCAATAGTTGGTTTATCTATTTGCTTTGGTCGAATATGGTAAGGAATTGAATGCTCAGTTAATTTTGTAACCATCATCTTATTTTATGGATGACCATTATTTTTGTGGTCATCAAGTTCCATGGTCATCTCCTACGGCTATACTACTATTTTAGAAGTTTATCCTGTTTGGGATGAACATTTTGACACTATCCCAAAATATTTTTAATTGCAACTTTTGAAAACATTTCAACAATAGGGTGAACAAAGTAAACTAATCTAAGTGTATATGTGTGTGAAACTCTCTCTTGAATCTCGACCCTTGCCCTCCTTCCCCACATTCTATAAACACTTATACTTGTGGAGTGACCATCACGCTAAAGGTACGCGGTGGTACATTTATATTTTTAAAATTTTTAGTAATATCATCTTATTTATGATTGCCTTTATTTCAATTATAACGCCTTTTCTGGCTGTATGACCATTTAAGTCATTTCCAACGGTTAGTTTATATATTTGCTTTGGTCGAATATGCTAAAAAATTGAACGCTAGTTAATTTTGTAACTGTCGTCTTATTTTATGGATGACCATTATTTTTGTGGTCATCAAGTTCCATGGTCATCTCCTACGACTATACTACTATTCTAGAGGTTTATCCTGTTTGGGATGAACATTTTGACTATCCCAAAATACTCTTAAATGCAACTTTTGAAAACGTTTCAACAAATAGTTTTCAATGGTGAGTTCTACCCATGGGTTCATAACATTTGTGGAGTGACCATCACGCCAAGAGTGTGTGATGGCAGGGTTATATTTTTAAAATATGTAGTAATATCATCTTATTTATGATTGCCTTTATGACAATTATAACGCCTCTTCTTACTTGATGACCATTTAAGTCATTTCCAACGATTGTTTTATCTATTAGCTTTGGTCAAATATGGAATGTGAGGACCTGATTTGAATTCCTAGCCAAAAAGTGTAAATGGACTTAGGCCTAAAAAGCCCAAAACAATGAATTTGTAGAGAAATGGGTTAGAAAACTAAGCTTTAGTTAATCAAACAACAGGTTAAGTAGGTTGATGATGAAAAAATGGAGATAAACAAGTGTAGATAGAAAAATAAATGTCCTCAGCAATGTCCTAGAAGATTGGTTCTTATATAATGATCTTAAACGTGGTTATAAGTTTGATTCTAGATGGTTATAGCGTTTCTTCCTTCCTCTCCCTCCTTTTTGGCATGGAGTATTTCTTTCATTATATAGCACTCTCTAGACAATCTTCGCCCTCCACTTGTTGATCATCCTAGTTATTACTCGAGTGCTTATCCCATTGGACACCCTATTAGGCCTTCTGCACATTGGGGCAATCAATGCTACACTGTTCAAGGGTTTTCTCCACATTAATGCAACCAGGAAATTAGCTGCTTTGCATTTAATGCGATGATATCAGCTTTCTCCGAAGATATTTTAGGACTTCCCCCAGTCTGGTGCCTCTGTGAAGTTTCTCCAATCCTACAGAACTTCTTGGAACGTTACCCTGGAAGACGAACCACCTTCTCGGAGCTCGGCTTTGGCTAGCTGCGGATGCATTCATCCTCGACTCACTTTCCTAAGCTATTATGTCCAGGACAAACCCCTTTTCTCACCGACTTAGTCTCTTCAGTCCATGTTTTTCCCTTACTCGGACAATCTTTTGTCCTCGGCTTGGGCCCCAGGCCCAATGTACAAATAGATAATAAACTTCTGGGCCCAATATCCCTACACGAAACATTTATGGAGTGATCATCACGCCAAGAGTGTATGATGACAGGGTTTTATTTTTAAAATATATAGTAATATCATCTTATTTATGATTGCATTTATGACAATTATAACGCCTTTTCTCACTTGATGATCATTTAAGTCATTTCCAACAGTTGGTTTATCTATTTGCTTTGGCCGAATATGGTAAGGAATTGAATGCTCAGTTAATTTTGTAACCGTTATCTTATTTTATGGACGACCATTATTTTTGTGGTCATCAAGTTCCATGGTCATCTCCTACGACTATACTACTATGCTAGAGGTTTATCCTGTTTGGGATGAACATTTCGACTATCCCAAAATACTCTTAAATGCAACTTTTGTAACACATTTCAACAATAGGGTCAACAAAGTAAACTAATCTAAGTGTATTTGTGTGTGAAACTCTCTTTTAAAGACTTAAACCTCGACCCTTGTCCCCCCTCCCCCCTCCCCACACTCCATAAACACTTAAAATTGTGGAGTGACCATCATGCTAAGGGTGGGCAGTGGTACGATTATATTTTTAAAATATATAGTAATATCATCTTATTTATGATTGCCTTTATTTTAATTATAACGCTTCTTCTGACTTTATGACCATTTAAGTCCTTTCCAACAGTTGGTTTATCTATTTACTTTAGTCGAATATAGTAAGGAATTGAATGCTTAGTTAATTCCGTAACTATGATCTTATTTTATGGACAATTGTTATTTTTGTGGTCATCAAGTTTCATGCTCATTTCCTATGGCTATACTATTATTCAAGAGGTTTTTCTTGTTTGGGATGGACATTTCGACTATCCTAGAATACCCTTAAATGAAACTTTTGAAAACATTTCAACAAATAGGGTTAACAAAATAAATTAATCATTTTCAAAATCCTAAATTTTAGCCTCTTTTGTGTTTTTTCTCAATGTTTTTTTCGTGTGCAAGCCATACCAATATATTTATTGTTTTTTCAATTTAAGATCTCAAATTTAAACTCATGACTACACCTTTTTAATTGATAATGAACGGGATTTTAAAAAGACCAAAAAAAAAAAAAAAAAAACAATGATGAGTGGTTGGATCAATTATTTATCTATTGGACAAGCATGTAAAATACCATCCGCATAATGGGTCGGACGCAAGAGCTACTTTTTTTTTTTTTTTTTTTTTTTGGTGAAAAAAAATAGGGGTTTACTAGGTTACACTAGCTCCCGGGCATATAAGGAGAGGGTGCCCCGGTTGATGCTCATTGGTGCAGTTTGGAAGTCGTTGAAATGGTATATTTCCTTTTCCCATGGAAACCTTGTTTCTTATTCTTTACATGGTTTCCAAAGCAACTATAGCAAAGAGGACAAACTGGTCTTTCGGAATTCTAGACTCCAAATGCTGAGGGGGTGGCTCAACTGGGTAGCCACACAAACTGTTTGGCTGAGTTTGCTTAAATAGTTTCTATCTAAAACTCTAGTTGGTCACCATCCACGTCATCCTCAAGAAAAGAACATCTTCTTCCTCTGCTTGACATGATGGAAACATACTGTCTTTCATATGGATAATCCCTGCGCATCTTTTCCTCAATGGTAGCCCCCTGCTGCAACTCCCCATTGAAATATCTTGTCTTTCATCTAGTTTTGAACCCAATATGCTCTTCCAAAAACTCTTGTTTGATTAGTCAAATCTTCTGCGCTGGTCTATCCAATATGATTACCTGGTTGAGAATTTACCTCGTTTATCGTGGTTCATTTTATCTCATTGACTGGTAGTAGACACGAGAATGTTGAATATGTTGTGATTGTTTGTTGCTCAAATAGTAGCTCAAGTTGTTCTCTATCCTGGCCATGGGCACATCGGACTAGGTTTAGTGGTGGCTATCTGCACATCAATTCCCTTCAACTCTTACTAGAACTCTTGTAGCATATTATTGTAACCACTCTTTTGGTATTATGTAATTATCTTTTCTAGCAGGAAGGGCAAAAAAACAAAAACAAAAAAAAGAAGTGAAGAAAAGAAAGAGAACTTCAACTGCAAAAGCGATTTCAAACCAATTTGTTCAATATCAAGTGTCATCTCTATTCTTGTGATTTCTTAGCAATGAAATACATAGATGGAATTTGCACATGATAAACTACGTTTCCTTGAAAGTAGAAAAGTACAAGATTTCCAAGGGCATGTTCAGTTGAAAATTATCACAATTTTTATTATAGGGAAAAAGACATTAGTAGTTTGATCACAGTTTCCTCCTATGCAGGGGAATATTCAGCAGATAATGCATGGGATTTCAAGGAGCTCGAAGACGCAATTACCAAAAATTATTTCTAATTGCCAATCCAGTCTGTTGCTCCCTCCCAAAACTTTTGGGGCGACTAGAGTGAACAGGTCCACAGGATAGGATAGCATAGGATAGAACCATTTTTTGAGTGCACGGTAGTATAAGAGATTATCTGTGCTCACATTTTTGCTTCTTTGAAAATGTGATACAATGTGATACGACATTCATTGTCTGCATCAACGCGCACAGTGCAGAAGCAGGTGTGACTCAGCCCCACTGTCCATGTGTTTGTGTTCTGATTCACAGAACTTCCTCACACCGGACTCATTGTCCTAGATTCCTTTATGGCCAGAATTTATATTGTTTGTATCACAGTTCTTTCTTGTTTTCAACATTTTCACAAGCTAACGAAATGACTTGTCCTCTTTATTTTATTTTTTTAAAGCCCATTTGGTAGTGCTAAATTTCCCCCTTTTCACTAGTGAAATGTGAAGGGATATATTTGTGTTTGTGTGCGTGTGTGTGTATATATATATATATATACATATATCTAATAATTCTACAGTTGGAGGTAGAAAGTTTGAACTGTGGATATCTCAGTTGGAACACCATGAGGAACCAATTGAATTAGAAGGCTCTTAACATGAAGAGATATATTTGATATGGCACACATGTATCTATGTGCTCTCAAATGTACATGGCATCATTTCATTTCTATTAGGTTGGTAAAATTGAGTTAATTGAGTTTTGATATATACATTTTTTTTTTGGGCTGAGTTATATATATAATTTATCCCATAAAAGGCATCTCCCAACTTGTGCTTGGAGCAATCCATTAGGTTTGCATTACCCTGTAGACTACATTGGCTTATGCATCACTATATCAACAACTTGTAAAATAGTTTGCAACTCTAACATCCTCTTTATTTGAATTTTTAATGTGGTGTATTGCAAAATAAAGAACAAGATGTAGAATATGTTGTAAGAGTGGTTAGGTAAAATAAAATAATGATGGCTTTGGGTGATGCAAATTACTTTTTTTTGGGCATAAGCCTATGGGAGTGCTCTCAAAGGGGTGGTTTGAGATACAGGGATCAAGATTCAGGGCAGCAAAATCAGTTTTTCTCTATCTAGAAATCAGCCCGCACATAAAAGAAGGGTATAGTTTAGATGGTGTCCAAAAAGAACAATATAATGGATAAAAATACACTGGATGGTAGTAATTTCTGTCTGTTGAATTCAATGAACGGGTAAATTTACAGGGGTTCCTGATTCCAAAATTGTCTCCCCTAATGAGCTGTTGAATTGGGGGGATCCTTTCCAATTGCCACAAAATATGCTTTTTCTGCATTAACTATTCGATCTTGGAACATTGTCCATTCTTCCCTACACCTCTCCCTTACCTGCCACATAAGAACTCAAAGTTTTCAGTGCTCTTCTTCTGTTAAAAAGTGAACCATAAAATCCAACACAAATGCCACAAATTTGTATTTCTTCTCCATAAACAAACTAGTCTAAACAAGTACGAGGGCATGCACACACACGGAGTATTTAAATAAATGAAGGACATAGATTTCATTAAACTTTACATACCCCTTCCCAAGGTGCCCTCCCAATCTCTGCTTGTCCCTGTTGAAAGAAGAATTGAGTGACTATAATTTCTTTCACAGAAGATGACTACTGGTAGTTAAAAAGCTTTGAATTTACCTGGCTCCCAAGTGAAGGAACACTTTGATGAACAATCCATTGAGAATCTACAACTCCTATCTTCTCATGAGCAGGCTGTTTCCAAGCAAGGATATGAAAGCGACAAGAACCCAATTGTCATCATAAATAAGAGCAACTAAATGCCTGAGGCAGAAAATGAGAAGGGGCAACTAACCTCTACACATTTTCTAAGAGCAAAATCAAGGCCCCATCCGTGAACGAGATCATTCTGCAATAGTGGGACAAAAATTTTAAACTAGCTAGCAAGGGATAAATTAAGAAGTGGAAGCTAGAAAAGATAAAAATGATAATCCATACCTGAATCATATGCCAAACACAACGCCATGAATCCCGAGAAAATACAGGGGCCATGATCTCAACAAACCTGCATGTTTAGAATACAAATAAATTTATTACCACCTATTCTAAAGGTTCTTGAAATGATGGGGGAGGTAAAGCACAAATCCATTTAAAATTGACCAGGGTCAGTTAAGTTTACATACGCTGCACATGGTGGCACATGTGGATCGTTACACCAACCAGGTCTCTCCTCTGTGACCCTGTTGGAGGGAAAAAAGATATAATATAATCAAGCTAAAGGGGAAACCATCCGTGGAATAGGAAAAGGTTTGGGAACAAATTAGTTTGTAGCCAATGGCTACAACTCTCACTGAATATATTTTTATTAGATGTGAATTTTGATAGATCTACCAACAGATTACATTTTCTTCTTATATCCTCCATGCTTGTAAAATTTCCAAAAGATCAAAGATCAATAGTTATGTTATCAATTAAATGTTTAAATTTTAAGTTTTTGTAATCTAAAATTATGCATAAAAAATAAGATTATGGATCGAATAGTAAATAACATTCGATTGGCACAAAATTTGACATGCGTATTAACGACATAAAGAACACGGAATCCAACAGTTAGATTTTTAAAATATGTAGCTTTGTTAATTTTTTTAGTGGGAGTTGTAGCTAATTTGTAGCCAAACTTTGTCCCGTAGAATATATTCTAGTCCTAATTAAGTGCACACATTTTTTAGCAGCAAATGAAGACAGATTTAAGGAGTTCTATGACTCTTACTTGTGAACTTCACTATCACCTCTTCTCTTTGTCATCTGCCACGTTAATCCATTGTTCGGTTCTAAACCAGGCTGTGAAATCTCCAAACCATGCTTCCTCACCAGTTTTATATATCTGCATTAGATAAAATGTGAAACTTTTAAGAATCCTATTTCATCACAACAGTTTTTCCATCTAAATCAGGATATGATTCGACACTCACTCTTCTGCATCAAAATGCTCTACACCAAGATCCTCATCCCAAATAAAGATGTAGTCATAGGGAGCAACAATGTCAGGATGCAGAAAACGTTTGGCGTACCACCTTGGACCAATTTACAGGGAGTTTACATGAAAACATGACTACATATGCCTTGGCAAAATTATGCTACTAGCTATTACAATAACTTAAAATTAACAAAAGAGGTGTTAATTGCTAACCATTTAGTTTGCTTCCGAGCACTCACATGGATAGCTCGCCTTGACCATTCAAACTCATCCCATTCACTTGTCCGACCATCATAGTGAAACAAGACAATGGTGAAGTTCTCTGAGAACTGTAAACATAACTT
The DNA here is from genome assembly GCF_002906115.3 of Quercus suber. Lineage (NCBI taxonomy): Eukaryota > Viridiplantae > Streptophyta > Magnoliopsida > Fagales > Fagaceae > Quercus > Quercus suber. The sequence goes on from NW_027069605.1 coordinate 488,535, forward strand.
CCGAGTGAGGGAATGAGAGAGAAGGGGAATTGTGGAAATAAATTGAGAGCGCAAAAAATCAAACTGGCCTTTTTAACTGCTGCATCAATATTTTTCATCTGATCATAACCAACAGTGAAGGTCACAAGATACTTTGGCTTGATGGCTAAATCCTGCAAGTACCAGCTCCATCAACAGATTCAAATTAGATAGACAAATCTAAAGAAAGTTAATCATTTGGGAAAATGGAGATATCTTCTTCATTGTTGGGTAAAGGGAAAATATTCATTACTAATCTAATTGAAGGCTAATGAAACAAACTAAAAGTTTGGTTGTTCACATTGACATCATTGTTGTGATGATTTATCTAAGAATGAGTTTGCTTTATATGCAATAGTGAATTTCTTTTCTTTGTTCTGCTCAAATCACTTTTAAATGATTTTGTATATTGTTCATTTTTGTTCTCTGTTTCTGGTTTTTAAAGAACATTCTGAGCCCTCCGTCTTCAGTTTAATGCAAAGAACTAAACATCATTGGGGGTTATTCAATCGTCTTTAATTCATAATACGCCGTTCACAGATTCTTTGTTTAGTGGGCTCGTTTCTTAATAGTCATTGCTCACATGTCAACTATCAGTCTAATAACCCTCCTATTCTTCATTATTCTTGCTTGTTCTCTACAAATAAACAAAGGCTCCTCCCTACCAAACTGCAGCTCTTAATGACTTTCTCTTGGGGTACTTCGCTACTTTTAAATCAAAATAGCAAGGACCACACATGAAGCAACATCACTGACTTTCTAATAGTGAATTTACAGGCCAAATGTGTCTTTCATATTAAAGTCATGATTGAAGATGCATACCTCACTAGGTTGACCCCATAATCGGCGGAGAAAAAAATCTGACTCGGCTGCAATGATATTAGGGGGTAGTCTTTCAGCCCCTCTAGGATTTGTCGGAACCCAAATCTGCATTAGAATAAAAGGGTTAGTAGCTGGTGCTAGCACATAACATCAGCAAGGGACATGCTGGTGATGTTCCAAGATAATTACAAAATTAGATACTAAAAATAGCAGGTCTTACAGGTTCCTCGCATTATTAAACTGAAACAGATATTAATCAGGTCGATACAACAACACCCCCCCCCCATTAAGTTCGATTTAGTATTAACTGCAATAGTATCAATAGGGTGGGGGATTTGTACCCTGGTTCTCCTAATATTAGTAAAGGAGATTAGGCTATTATATGTTTTTTTTTTTTTTTTTTTTTTTTTGAATCTCTTCTAAGGTTGATGAATTGTTCTTTCATGTATATTCCAGGATATTCAAGAATTACTTGCTGCTTGGAAGCCTTACTTTGATGCTTCCTCTTGCGTTTTCATTTATGCTCCATCAAACAACCGTCAACTGCTCTTTAATGGGGTAAACCCATATTTTAGCCATCAGCATTGCGTTGTTCGAAATGTTCCATTGACTGTTAGGAGGCCTACCTTAAAGGAAGCCAAGCGTTTATATAATCAATTGATACAAGTTGTCAATGAATTAGATGAGAAGGAACCGAACATCAAAGAGGACTCGTGTTCAAGTATGAGTATGATAAATAATGGCAGCCCAGGCTCCAGCAAAGAAGACATGGGTAACAACTTGGGTACTGGGGATAATGCTGATGTTTGTTCAAGTTACAAAAAATCTGATGAACTATCTAGATCAAGTGAGAGTGAGATTGAACTTCTAGGTAGATCAACTCCTCTGCATGAAGCAGCACAATCTGGCAATGTTCATAAGGTTTTGGAACTCCTAGAACAGGGTCTTGATCCTTGCTGCAAGGATGAAAGAGGACGCACCCCATATATGCTGGCAAGTGAGAAGGAAGTCAGGAATTCTTTTAGAAGGTTTATGGCCTCAAACCTTGATAAGTGGGATTGGGATGTTGCTAAAGTGCCTAGTGCATTGACAAAAGAAATGGAGGAATCTCAAGCTGCTAAGCAGGTACACAATTTTTTTATTCTGTCAACTGTGGTGTTTCAGTGCAGTGGCTTAAAATGAGAGATAAATGACTTCTCACGACATGCATCAATTGTTGTGGTTATTTGTTGAAGTTATTTCTTGGATGCCATTTCTCAAATTTATTTTGAAAAATTCACATATCTGTCTAACCAAAATTTTGAGAACTGTATAGAAACAGAGGAAAAGACTACAAAGTTGGGATTTTGGTGGTTGTTCCTTGTTGTATTTGGCAACATATATATTCTATGTTAGTTTGTGCGGTGTTAAAATAGATGAAGAACAAACTTAGGTCTGTGTCAAAAATCATTACAAAAAAAGTAGGGTTCTAGGCGTTCAAGTAATTGTGTCATGAATTAACACATTAACTTATTAGCAGTGATGTTCACTGCTAATAAGTTAATGTGTTAATTCATGACACAATTACGTATTCAATGGTTTGGTCAACTAACCTGTCTTTGTCAATAGTGATACCTTGATTTCTTTATCTAGCTTTATGATGATTCAAGTTAATGCATAACCTGAAAGATTGATGGTTTTCCTTATTTTGTGGGTTTTCAGGCAGAAAAAGATGCAAAGAGGAAAGCAAGAGCAAAAGAATTAAAGAAATTACGTAAAGCAAAAGAAAAGAAGGTTCAGGTGCATAGTGTGCAGTTTTTGTTCTGATATATTATGAAAAGATTATAATGGGGGATTTATTAGTCTTTAGCATTTATGCTCCTGTTTATACCTACCAGAATTAAATCTAGGTTTAACATGGAATTAAATAGTATAAAATTTGAAGTGATGTGATTCCACTTGGTTTTCTTCTGTAGCTTTTTGTCCTGTATTTCATTGTAGTTTTTAGCAAAAAGAAGGAAGCGGCTGTGTGGAGTGACCTTCCAATAACTAAATCTTAGTATTTGTAAATTATAGTTTGAATTACAATTGCACATAGAGTTAGTAATTAGATTATTAGTGTTAGTTTTTGGAAGAATATTAAAAGGTTTGGGGCTTCTTTCCAAATTATTGGGTTTGTAGGTGGGAGATGGCACATGAATTTAGTTTTGGCATGATCTTTGGTGTGGTGATATTTTGTTAAAAGATGATTATCATATCCTCTTTTGCATTGCTTTTGATAGGGTTCTGATTCAAGAGAGAAGGGGAGGAGGAGAAATGGTGGGAGAGAGAGAGAGAGAGAGGACTGGTCTAATCATAGCTTTCATGGGAATTAGAATCTTTGATTTTCTTCTTTTAGAGCTATATTCACTGAGGTTTGTCAAGACAATGAGGATAAGATGTTTTGGAACCAACCAAAATTTGTAAAAAAAAAAAAAAAAAAAAAAAAAGGATTGATGCTATATTCTAATAAGGTTTGTTGGCACAATGGTTTTTTTTTTTTTTTTTTTCTCCTCTCAAGTCCTTTAAAAATTGTATTGTTGAGAAAACTTTTATTAGTAAACTACTTGAGTATGTCGTTAACTGAGGTTATTTGTGTGTCACACCACAACTACTTTGTAATGTTCTTCCTTTTCTTAATAAATTTACCCATCTCTAGTTCCATTGTCATGTGTCTTCAATGTCATCCTGGTGTGAATATGTAGGCTCAGGCTGCCCTAAGTCAAAATACTTCAAAAGCTGCAGAGAATCAAGGGTCTACTTCAACTTCTAGTCTCAAAAATTCCCAACCTAGCAGTGGTTCACAGATCTCAAAAGAGGTTAGAATCATAGATCATATTGTTTTTGCTGTTGTTGTTGTTGTGGTTGTTGTTATTATTATCATATTTTTTGCCTAGTTAACCAGGCCCTATCTCACATTAATTTATTCTAAATCAGTAGTATATCGGTTAAAAAAATTCTCATTGCCCTTTCTTTTATATATATATATATATATAAGTTTCTCAAAGGCAAAATTTTGAGTTTGATTTTAGGGACTCATGCTAGCGCTTTTACAATGATATAAGAAACGGCTTTTCTTTCTTTTTTACTAAGGTTTTATAATAGGTGCAGGTGCTTGCTGGGGCAGTGCACTGTTCATTCTTTGTTTGAAACTAATATTAACTAACTTTATCTCCCTTCTCCTGCTACAGTCACCATCTTTGACTGTTCAATCTCAATGACAACCATCTTGATTGCTTTTTTTTTTTTTGGTGTGTCTGAATCAGGAGGAACTGAAAAGGGCACTGGCCACTGAGAGGGAAAAGAGAGCAGCTGCTGCTGAGAGGAGAATAGCCGCTGCTGCAGCCCTCAATGGTCAAGTTAATAATGCCCCACTTTTACCAAGCACTTCACTACCGAAAAGTGGGTTAGCTGGCGACATTAACTGCTCCTGTTGTAATACTTCATTGGCTGGTATAGTTCCTTTTCATAGATATAACTACAAGTACTGCAGCACCTCATGCATGCACGTACACAGGGAGATCCTTGAGGATGAATAACATATAGCTTCTATTACAGAGCAATCCTTGAGGATGAATAACATATAGCTTCTATTACGTGTAATCTTGTCTCATTCTTTGTGTAAAGTGGTTGGAGATGCAAAAACAGCTTATATGTTTGCAGGAAGAAAATTTTCTTGTTAGAATTCTTTTATCCTTTCTGCAGGTTCTTTTTTCTTAAAGAATCCGGTGCCACCCTGCTAATGATCCCACTAAGGACTATATATAGCATCTGCAGTGAAAACCACATATAGAATATAACATGTAAATGGAATTCTGATCATGATGAGAGCAAGAAACTGATGTAACCGATTTCCTTTACCAGCCTTTCCCGGTGGAAGCTTGCTTTTGATATTCTTTCAGCTATCCTTGGGTCAACAACTGATTTCAAATGAATGTGCCTGATTTTTGGTAAGGAAACGAGAGCCAATGAATTAATGAGCCGCATGGCCACAGCAACCCCAGCTATAAATAACAGGAATCGAATTCCATAGCCGCCCCAAAGCCATTGCAGCCACCCACATAGGTGAAGTCGGCAAAAACACAACTGGGAATAACTCCATTGAAGCAAAGGTTGCAATTTCCAGCACCCAAGGACCAAAAGGTGTCATTTCCCACTCCGAGAGGGCTACACCTTGTACAAGGAAACAGAATCGTAGTGAATTGATATAAGTAGCACAGGGAAGCGTAACCCACAAAAACAAGCTTATTTCACATGCCATATATCGGCATACAATCCTATCACAATCCAGAATTCAAAATTTAATAAAATATGGTACTTGAAGTGGCCAAGTGACCCTCTAAATCAGTCGAATATATCCAGAGAAAAATGAATCATTATTTAACAGATTTGGCTTACTTCACTGGATTGGAGTGATTAAAAATGAATCAGTTTTTAGCAAAAGGCATATGCAAACTGCTGGACCCTTGCATAATAAATCCAAAAGCTGCTTCAAACATGTTTGAACTTATCTTATTCATATAATATATGGTGAATTATAAAATTATCGATACATATTATTTAAACAAGTCACATGACTCATTAAAAAAGCTATGTAACTAAAACTACACACTTGGTTGGTATCTTCAATTGTCATATGTTGGAGCAAAATAACTTCAAACATGTTTGAGCGGCTCAAACATGTTTGGTTCAAATTGAGCCAAACTTTTTCCTTATTTTGAATAACCAACCTTTTGTTGAAAGTTAATCTGCACCACATACGCACACAATATGATCCAATCCAACCAATTTGCCTTGTCATCTTGTCACAACCCGATGAAAGTGCTACCTACCTACCGAATCCGATACACCCCAAAAATGACAAGCCAAGTTGCAATAAGGACTCTATACATATGTATAGCTCATTTCAACCTTATGCTTGATGCGAGTCTCAATACACAACTCATACATGCTAATTAAATCCTTTATATATATATATATATAGTGAAAGATGGAGAGCTAAGATTCAAACCCCTAGGGCAATATAAGTTATGTCATTACAATTGGACTATCATTTAAACTCTCTAAATTTGAATAGTTTGGGGTATCACATTTCAAAGTAAATCCCATATTTTTTTAAATTTCAAATAAAATCATGTACAAAAGAAAAAAAAAATGTTTAATGATACCTTTTTCTTTTTGGAGAATTTAATGGGAAATACTTAAATAAAATGACATCCCACAGTTATTTCAATGTATGTAACTATTATATACGACCGCAATTTGACTTTATGGTTTGAATTGACAAGTATATGTAAATATAATTTTAATTTAAAACTTCCAAAAAATATTAATATATTAAAAACCATTACCATCAAATTTAATTAATTACTTAAAAATTATTACTTATTAGTGGTGTAGGGCTAGGGGCTCGAAACACATGTTGGGCCTTAGGCCCTGTCCAAGAAGGTAAGTAATCTAGAGACGTGCGAGTAGTACAAAATGGTTTGAGTTAACAACATTATGATGAGAGCATGAATGGGACTGTGGTCCAAAGAGTAGTGTCTCCTCGGACAGGCTAAAAATAGGTCAAGCATAAATCTTAATGATCAAGGTGACCTTCTAGGAGGCTTTGTTGATGAGAACATGCCTCATACACATATAAAGAGTGATGGGAACTCAGAAACATCTAAGGAAAAGCTACTACCACTACTGCATTAAATGCATGACAACTACTTTTCTGGCCGTATTTATGTGGAGAAGATCCCTGAACAGTGCTATTTTGGCAACCACAACTCACAGAAGGCTAGAAGAGATGTTTAATGGAACAAGTACTCAAGTAGCAACCTAAATTATCGACAAGTGTAGGGTAAAGATTGTCCAAGAGGGACTATATAATAAGAGAGACCCTCCATGAGAGAGGGGACAGAAGAAGGAACACGATAACAGTATAAATAATATTTATACTCAGTCTTGCCCGGTTTATAGGAATGTTAGTCTCCTTGGACTGTGAACTTATTCATATTTGTGTCTGTTGTTTTATTTAAATTTTTCATCTAACCCATACTAACTGTTGTTCAATTCATTAGAACACAGTTCTCCAACTCATTATTTACAAATTTATTGTATTGGACTCATTGGGCCAATATCTCATACCTTTTGGGCTTGAGCCGTAAAACGTGTCCCTACAAATGGCATGAGGACACTTTAACATATTTGGAAAGGAAATTTGAACATGAGCATCAGTATTAATTAGAATATCGAGCACGTCTATACTAATTGGATAAAATTTAGGTGCAGTACTTTAAGTGTCGTTCCTTAAATTTTCTTCTTAAGATTCAGTCATGTAACTACTTAACTAAAAAATATATTTTCATCATATAAGAAAAAATTTACATGGTAAAATCTTAAGAGGGAACTTAAAGAACAATATCTAAGTACTGCACCTAAGGCTTCGTTTGGAAGTTCATAAGGGAATGGAATGGAATGATTATAAGGGAATGTAAATGAATGGAATATAATGTATTTAAGTAAGGGAAATGAATAGAATGAAATGGAATTAAGTAACTTTGATTGGATGTTTTAAAATAAATGAATGAAAATGAATAGAATGTAAGTAATCTTGTTTGGAAGCAATATGGAGGGAATGGAATGGAATCATTTTATGATAATATTACTATTAGACTCCTATTTTAAAATAAAGAGTTGAATATATAGAAGTATTTTGAGAGAGTCATTAAATCTAATTTCATTTTCTCCCATTCCTTCAAATTTCGGGGGGAATGAAAATTTGAGGTTTTAAGGGAATAAAGAGGAATTAGTGTTCCCTCTTTACTCATTCTATTCCATTCCACTTAAACTCTCAAACAAGAGAATGAGCTTTCCGTTCATTCCATTAAAACACCAAAACAAGAGAATGGAAAAATATTCTAAAATGATTCTTTTTATTCTTTTCCATTCCATTCCCTTTTCCCAAACGAGTACAAATAAATATATTTTTTATCTATTATGTAACAAGGGTATAATAGTCAATTTATATAAATTATATTTTCCATCCTTCCATTTTTCTCTCCAACCAAACAAACGAGTTTTTCACCATCTTATTTTTTCACCTCTCTAACCAAACAAACAAGAGGAAAAACTAAATATTTTATATTCTCTCATTTTTCCATCCTCCCACAATTTTTCATCTTCCCACTTTTCCACTATTCCAACTAAACAGACTCCTAAGTCTTGCACATACTAATTAATACTGATTCAGTCAATTTCAATATATAAATCGAGCACTAAAAATCTTTAAAATATAATCATATCAACATTATGATCCCAAAGAATGACGTACACAAGTGAAAATCAAACACATATAAATCGTTCAATTCAAAGTTTACAATTAAAGCCATGTAGTCCAAAACATCCTAGATCACAAAATTTTATAGATGTAACTAGAACTTTCTTGAATCGTTATGAAATTCAGTAGTAGCGCGGGTCCAATTTTACGAAAGAGGACGATATTTATACTTTGAATTTTCGTATGTACACCTTTTGGTTGCTGAGAATAGAGTACAACCGACTTAGCCTAACATTCTAGAAGGTTTCTTGCTTTAGCCCAAATCGTCCTCCAAATTTGTAAAGCTCGAAGTCTCAAACTCTTCAAAGTACGCACTAAAGAAACAAAACAAGCAAGAAAAGAAGCACGATACGCAATACAATGGTAAGTTTTTCTCTTTGTGTAATTTCATCGAACACCTTCAGTTCATAAATTCACTTTCTTTCTTTTTTTTTTTTTCTTTTTTTTTTTCTTTTTTTTTTTTGCAGTCGGTAACGCTGCACACAAACCTCGGCGACATAAAGTGCGAGATCTTCTGCGACGAGGTCCCCAAGACTGCCGAGGTCAGTGCCCCACATAAACAAATACTTTTCTCTTCTGGTCTGTTTTCGGGGAAAGTTTTGGTTGAACCTCTGTTTGCAAAAAAGAAAAAGACCCAACATATTATACTTCTGAAAAATTAACTTTAAAATTGTCCCCAGTAAACAATCGAAGCAAATTTAACTGAATCTTATTTAGATTCACACTCAGTCCCAAGCTTTCGGTTAGTTCGGTTATGCTATAATTTCCAGTTTTACCATGTTGTTGAATTGTTGTATATCATGGTGTATTTTCTTATCACCTTTACCATTATCACTTTCATATTATTACTCTTTTGACCTGAAAGGGTATGTTTGGATGGAGTTAGTTATCCATTCTGTTGTTTGGATATATATATTTTGGGAGAGCTAGAAAGGATTTGAAGCAATTTGAGGGGATTTGAAGAGCTTTAGTACACTTCAAAGTCCATTTTTCATATCACTAAAATTAGAGGAACTTGGAGGAAAGGGATATGTATTTTTTTTTTTTCAATTAAGGAGGTAATAGAGAGTACAACTTCAGATATAATAGAATGGTAGAAAAGAATACATGTTACTGACCACGATTAATCTGTTGAGAATCCATAGCCGACCCAAAATTTTGGTACTAAGGTTTGATCATTATTGTGTTCTCCCTTTTATCCTTCATATCACTAAAACTTAATTAAAGTAAAAGGAACATTTTCACTTAACTCTTTCTTGTCAATTATATCATTTCTTCTCATTTTCACCCTTCAACCAAACAAAGGAAAGCTCCTTCCCCTCCTATTATTTATCAAAACAGCAGGATAGAATAACTATTTCCTCTCCTCTCCCACCAAATTCTCGTACATATTGGAAAGGTATTTTTGTGTGCAGCTTTGGCAGTTTGTAGAACAGTAGTTAAAGCAGGGCAAATTCTTTTTCCTCACACAACTCAAAGGAAGGATTTGACGTCTTAAGATCATTTTTCAAATCAATACATGTAGCACTGAAAAAAATACAGAGCGAACAGCCTTACAATTATGCTAAACCCAACCAAGAAAGAGATGCTCTGATATGTGGACTGGACATCTGGCTTGCAGAGTGGAGAAACTGTTTGTAGAATGAAGTGTTATATAATTTCATTGTTCCTACCAAAAGAAAAATAGAACTTGGGCACTCTTGCTTCCAATTAACATTGAGTGCATTGTTTGTTTATTTACTTTTTTTGTTAATGCATTTGTTTTGATTGAGATATATATATATATATATATATTTTTTTTTTTTTCAATTAAGGAGGTAATAGAGAGTACAACTTCAGATATAATAGAATGGTAGAAAAGAATACATGTTACTGACCACGATTAATCTGTTGAGAATCCATAGCCGACCCAAAATTTTGGTACTAAGGTTTGATCATTATTGTGTTCTCCCTTTTATCCTTCATATCACTAAAACTTAATTAAAGTAAAAGGAACATTTTCACTTAACTCTTTCTTGTCAATTATATCATTTCTTCTCATTTTCACCCTTCAACCAAACAAAGGAAAGCTCCTTCCCCTCCTATTATTTATCAAAACAGCAGGATAGAATAACTATTTCCTCTCCTCTCCCACCAAATTCTCGTACATATTGGAAAGGTATTTTTGTGTGCAGCTTTGGCAGTTTGTAGAACAGTAGTTAAAGCAGGGCAAATTCTTTTTCCTCACACAACTCAAAGGAAGGATTTGACGTCTTAAGATCATTTTTCAAATCAATACATGTAGCACTGAAAAAAATACAGAGCGAACAGCCTTACAATTATGCTAAACCCAACCAAGAAAGAGATGCTCTGATATGTGGACTGGACATCTGGCTTGCAGAGTGGAGAAACTGTTTGTAGAATGAAGTGTTATATAATTTCATTGTTCCTACCAAAAGAAAAATAGAACTTGGGCACTCTTGCTTCCAATTAACATTGAGTGCATTGTTTGTTTATTTACTTTTTTTGTTAATGCATTTGTTTTGATTGTTTACCTTACTGCATTTGGATTGGCAATTTAGAGTTCTGTGTAATGGAATCACCATGATATGTGTTGATGAATTAATGTTTCTAACCTTGTTTTTAGTGGTGATTTGCTTCTTAATAATTCTAGTGATTTTGTTTGAATACAGAATTTTTTGGCACTATGTGCAAGCGGTTATTATGATGGGACCATATTTCACCGCAATATAAAAGGTTTTATGATTCAAGGTGGAGACCCAACAGGTACAGGCAAGGGCGGTACGAGTATATGGGGCAAGAAGTTCAATGATGAGATAAGAGAGTCTCTCAAGGTAATTTAGTCTAATGCATAATTAATAGTTAGGCCATTAGAATTTGCCATTTGTCACTGTAATATCTTTACATATGCTGTAAACTATGGCTGGCACCTATTCTAGTGATGTGCTATTGCAATAGCCACCATTTGGTTTTATATCTCAACTAGGCTGGGGACTTTCAAATTATTTGACTCTTAGACTTATTCAATGCAATATTAGCTATAACTTTTATGACCCTCGGACTATCCTGCTCACCACATCCCATACCAGCAGCAACTTCCAACAAGTCCAAGGAAAAGCAGTTGCATATATAAATATATATATATATATATATATCGCAAATTGTACTTTTACCCTTTAAGTATACGGCAGTTGCAATGTCCCCCTTTATCTTTTCATAATGAGCACTTTATCCCTCTTTTAGTTTTCTGTCAAATTAATGGAAATTTTTTATTTTGTTTTGAAAAATTTGTCACTACCCACATGTTGATGACCTTGACACCCTCCAATAACAAACACATTGCATGCACAAACACGTTTCGGCATGCATAATTTGAAGGACCATCATTTTGCCTTGGATGTGTTGTATTAGAGGGTATAGAGGTCACTAATGAGTGGGTCCAAACACATTTTGATTAAAAGATTAAAATTTTCCATTAGTTTGATGGAAAATAATGACGGAGGGGGTAAAGTATTCATCATGAAAAGATATGGGGGACATTGCAACTGCCCTATACTTAGGGAAGGGGGAGTGCACAAATAGGAATTGAGGTTGGCTTCCATGCTACTCTTTGACATGCATTTGCTCTTATATAGGCTTGCAAAATGTCCACGAGATTCTTGTGGAACAAAGAGTCCATAACTTGGCTAGGGTGAATTTGGTTTTGTATGGGTTGCTCTTAATGGCTATGAATTTACCTTTTGGGTCTGGGCCTTCCGGGGTATTCATCTTTTGTCCTCTTTGTTTCTCTCATCTTTGTAGGCCCCAAGCTAAAAACTGCCTATCAAGATTTTAGCTCTCCTAGAATAATCAGGACCTAATCCACAACTTCCAACATTGTTAAGCCATCTTTATAGTAGTTTCATTTGGAATACAGCTCCTCTTTGCCTTGTCTAGATGATTTGGAGAGGAATATGTACACTATTAATGGTGTGAGCACTTGAGCTGCCTATAATCTTTATTCTTGAGATCTTTTTTGTATGAGTTGATATCTGCTTTTCACAGTATCCTCTTATTTCTTTTGTAGATTCTATTGCATGTTCTTATTATATCCCTCATGCTTGCAAAATTTCAAGAAAATAAAAAATCAATTGCTATGTCATCAAATAAATGTTAAAATTTCAAGTTTTTGTGATCTAAAATTGTATATAAAAAATAAGTTAATGATTGAATAATAAATAATATCCGATTTAAACAAAATTTGATATTCATGTGAAGAAAATAAGGAACATGAAATTGAACTGTTAGATTTTCAAAATTCACATCCAAAAAAGAAATATATGAGAACTTTGAAAAGTTTCTCTCCAAACTAGTTCGGAGAAAAACTTTGTTCTAAGAGCAAAATGGGAGTGAGGTTATGTGTTCAAGAGCCACTCAGGTGTGTGCATAATTACCAATGAAAAAAAATCTAATAGTTGTATTCCTTATAGTTCTTTCCATCTCTTGATATCCGCACTCTTGGGTGGGGACATGCTTAATCAGTTAATTGAGTAAGAATGGTTTTGAGGTACTTCATTCTGATCTTTGTACCACAAATTTCCCCTTTTCCTCTATTTTCCAGCACAATGCAAGAGGGATACTTTCAATGGCCAATAGTGGCCCCAATACTAATGGAAGCCAGTTCTTCATAAGTTATGCAAAGCAGCCACATTTGAACGGATTGTACACTATATTTGGCAAGGTGATTCACGGTTTTGAAGTCCTTGATCTCATGGAAAAGGTACATTATTGTGCTTCAGTACAAATTATACCTTTTTCTCGTTTGGCTGTAAGTAAACTATTCTGAGCTTTTGGCATGTAAGGCTTTGGCAAAAGGCTACTTATGAAATTCCTGCGATTTGATTGGACAAGTAGTTATGAACTCTAATGTTTAAAGGATAGTGACTTCCTTATCTCATGTTTTACCTCTCTTTTACCAATTCTTATCTCATGCTTCCCAATCTAATTCTATACTGGTGTAGCTTGTAATTAACTTTAGAGGTAGAGGAAATTTTCTGTTCTTGAATTTCCTAATAAAAGAAAATCGAATGTACTATTACAATTACTATTACTATTACTGATTTGAATTTGGTTTTCTGTAGACTCAAACAGGTCCAGGAGATCGACCGCTGGCAGAGATTAGACTCAATCGTGTGACAATGCATGCTAATCCACTTGCCGGTTAGTATTGTGTTATAACAAGTTTAGGATTTGAACTCATGACTGCAGTGTTACACTTATGATCAGTCGCAGCAATGAAAATGAACCGACAAAGAGAATTTGGAGAATTATAAAATACTCTGATTATGTCGGGCAGCATTTGGATAACTTCGGAAGTGTAATATTTGAAGTTGGCATTTTACTTCAATTGTTATTAGTATTTCCATTTGATATTTTTGTAATTACCTTTTGCTATAGGGTTCGTCAAAGTGCCAATCTTGTTTGTATTTGGGCATAAAGTTTGTGTGCCTGCTTGGAACAATTTTACTGCTATTGAGTTTACCTCATCTATTGCACAATCTGATTATCAGATATGCAGGAATAGGCTGGAATATTGCATAATATTTGTGTGAACTATGACGAGTTTTTTAATCCAACAGAATTTTTTTTTTTTTTTAAATCCAACAGAAAAAAGACGTAAAAAAGACTTGCAAACAGTGAAATTAAGAAAACCATCTTTAAATTTAGAGCCTTATTTGAACCTAGTTTTCTTATTTAATGACAACGGTTGAGTTAAATAAAACCTACTAGTAACATAGTTTAATATAAAGTAAACTATCTTAATAATTAATAAAAGTGTAAATACTTGTTGCAGTGAGAAGATAGCCGCTTGTTGTAATCATGTTTGTTACATGCTCTTCGTGATTGTGATGTTGTAAAGTCTGTTTGGGTCCAGCTAGGTGTAAGTGGCCCTAATAATCAGTTCTTTACCAGCAATGTCCTCGACTGGCTTAAAGAAAATGGTACTAAGCGACAAGTTTTCGGTCATCACTGTATCCCTTGGAGCATTATTTTTCTCTTTGCTATTTGGATAATTTGGAAGCACAGGAACCAGGTTTTATTTGAGAACCAAAGGCCGAACCTCCAACTCGCAAGAGAAATCATGCGAAATGCTTTGGAATTTACTTTTTGCGTTGCCCCTATCAGAGAGGCTTCCACTCGTGTTCCCAAACCTGTTCGTTGGACAAGACCAAATTCGGGCTTGTTTAAATTAAACACTGATGGATCTTCACTTGGTAATTCGGGTATTGCCGGCGGTGGAGGGTTGATCTATGATGATCAAGGGAACTGGGTAGTAGGTTTTGCTCGCAAAGTGGGGGTGACCACTTGTTTCCTTGCCGAGCTTTGGGCCCTCTGTGATGGGTTAAGTCTCTGTATCAATCATAATTGCCAAGCCGTTGAAGTGGAGATAGATGCAAAGGCGATCGTTTATGCTTTGAGTAATCCAAACTACTCCAATTTATTTGTTTCTGCCCTCATGGATGATTGCAGGAACCTGATTCCTCAAATTCCTCGGACGCGCCTGAGACATTGTTATCGTGAGATGAATAGATGTGCAGATGCTTTAGCTCGTAAAGGTGGCTGTCAAGTTGCAGATTTTGTTATCTTTGAAAGTCCGCTTGTGGACATTACTAGATTATTAGATTTTGATCTGAGTGGTTTGTACTTGAGCAAGCTTTGTCCTAAAACGTTTTTGTCTTTCTAGTTCAATGCAATTCCCCCTGTTAACCAAAAAAAAAAAAAGGACTTGAATCTTGAACTTCAGCCCACTAAGTACAGTAGATGATAGCCCAATGAGCTCAAAACAATATATTTGTAAAAGAATGAGTTTGATAAGAAAATGTATCAGCAAATTAAGTATGAGCCAGAGTTAATAGGACATGTTAATAAGATTGAAAGCACAAATTGATGGAAATAACGCTCCTCGGTCAAGTCCGAGAATGAGATGTTTTTATATTTAACTCAAGTTTATCTAAATACACTGTGTTCTTTCTTCTTAGATTATATGCCCCATTTTTTATGGTGGCCATTTCCTTATATAAAAAAAAAGGACTTGAATCTTGAACTTCAGCCCACTAAGTACAGTAGATGATAGCCCAATGAGCTCAAAACAATATATTTGTAAAAGAATGAGTTTGATAAGAAAATGTATCAGCAAATTAAGTATGAGCCAGAGTTAATAGGACATGTTAATAAGATTGAAAGCACAAATTGATGGAAATAACGCTCCTCGGTCAAGTCCGAGAATGAGATGTTTTTATATTTAACTCAAGTTTATCTAAATACACTGTGTTCTTTCTTCTTAGATTATATGCCCCATTTTTTATGGTGGCCATTTCCTTATATAGTCCATCACCCCATCATTCTAGCCTTCCACCTGTTGATTTGGTAAAAAAATCCCTTGGATGCTTGTCTCATCAGGATCTCTTGGAAGCTTTGTGAGTAGTTGTGAGTTGAGATGACACTGCTCAGGTGTCATTTCTCCATAAATGCAGTCAGTTTATTTGGTGCAGTGCATTTAATGTGGTGGTGATAGCTTTCTTCCCTTTTTTTTTTTGAATTATTGACTGAGTTATGCTACTTTACTTAAAGCTTATCCTTCCGTAATGATTACCTCCCTAAGGCCTTCCCGAGGTGGTCCAGTTCCTCAGGAACCATAGCAGACCTGTCATTCTTTTCCTTTGTCGTCAGCCCATTGACCTAGGCTTAACAATCCTTTTGACCATCTTTGGGCTTTTGCTCATCCTCAGGCATGGCCAATAACCCCACATACCTACTTAGACTTCCTATCCCCACAATATAGATTAAATATTATATTTTATAGATAGTTAGATGTTTTAAGTGAAATGAAAAGATACTCTTTAAAAAAAAAAAAAAAGTGATATGAAAAATGCTTTCTCAAAAAAAAAAAAACAAACAAACAAACAAACAAAAAAGAGTGATATGAAAGATGTGTAAAACATGAAGAGAAGTTAAATAATACCAGATTTTGGAAGGCATAAAAGCAACCCCTTTCTCATGTGACCCTAATGCTGAAGACTCACTCATATGGGCATTAGGAATGGCAACGAGTCGAGTTTGGGCCGGGTTTTTTCATACCCGGACCCGACCCGCGGGCCAAGACCCACAGCCTGGACCCGGCTCGTTTACTAAACGGATTTTTTTTTCGGGGCCCGGACCCGGCTCCACGGGCCCCGTTGGGCCGTGGGACTTCAGGGCCCATTCTGTGGCTCAATCAAAAAAAAAAAAAAAAAATGCCTAATATTGATTTTCTTAGCAACCAAACAGGAGGGAAAAAGAACACCCAAGAAAACCCATTATTTTCTCAGCAACCAACAGATCGGAAACCCTTTTTTTTCATTACAATATTTTCCCCCATCAAAAGCATTTTTTTCATTACAATATTTTCCCACATCAAAAGCAAAAATAAGAATTAACATACAAACCTAGGTTTGAACAATAAGACCCTACAAAATCAAATCAAACAAGCTGATCTATTCAACCAAAATAGCACTAAAACTAGAAATTACAAATTTGATTCTTTGAATAGCAGCGCCGGCGAAGTGAGCATGGGAGGCGAAGTGAGCATGAGAGGCGAAGCAGCGGCGCCGGCGAAGTGAGCATGGGAGGCGAAGCAGCGGCGCGGGCGACCTTGCGGCCGCGAGGGAAGCCGAGCTCGCGGTGGAGCTTGCCGGCGTCGTCGAGGCGGAGGACGTGTTCGGGCTGGGAAGAGAGGAAGGTTTTGAATTTGGTGGCGAATCGGAGGTAGGAGTCGCGCTCGACGATGCGCTCGAAGTGGGGAATTAGGTTTGGGTTGGATTGGACGCGTTTTGTGCGTGGGGATTCTTTGTTTCGCTTGTGTTTTTTCTTGAACTTTTTGGGAGTTTTGGTGACGAGAAAGGAAGTGGAGAATGGGGAGGTGAAGAAGAGTGAGAGGAATGGGAGAGAATGACTGAGTGGGAGCATTGAGAGGGTGAGGACTTGAGAGAATGGGTCTGACCGTCTGAGGGATTTAGGGGAAAATAGAGTATTTATAGTTAGGTTTTTTTTTTTTTTTTTTTTTTTAATATTATATAATATTATATATAAGGGTCGGGTTCGGGCCGGGTATGCCTAATACCCGGACCCGACCCGAACCCGCTTCGGGTTTTTTTAATGAAAACCCAGACCCGACCCTAATGTTAAACGGGTCGGGTAAAACCCGACCCATTAGGGTCGGGTCGGACCGGGTGTTCGCGGGTCGGGTTCATTTTGCCATCCCTAATGGGCATACTCCAAAAATGGTTATTTCTCTCTATCCTCAGCTTATTTATTGGCAAGAGGCTTAAACCCCTTGAACTTGGATACCATATCTATGTCATGGGTTTGGAAGACGTTGCCCCACCTTGGGTTCAATTTTGCCTCTGGCTGTGCATACATAATAGCCTTCCCACTGGTGAAGTACTGGGTTCAAGAGGTTTAAACCTCAATCCAACATGCCCTTTGTGCCTAAAAGAGACTGAATCATTGGATCATTTCTTGTGAACCTGTGAGTTTGTACAAGATTTTTGGCAGAAATTGAACTACCCTCATTTGCTTAGGGAATCATTAAATAAACCCATTAAAGAATGGTTGGAAGTTAACTGTAATATAAAAATTACATCTCACTGTATGGGAATCCCGTGGGGTATTGTCTTTCCTATAGGAATTTGCCACCTTTGGCTGCAGTGTAACGCATGTGTATTTAGGATTGGTATTCCTGACATTAAGGCTGCTGAGAAAAGCATACAAAGTATTGTATAATTTTTTGCAATAGGAGCAAGAACTAAGCTCTCACGTTCTAAGTTTATAATCCCAGTTGCTTGGAGGAAACCACTAGTGGGATGGGATAAACTCAACACTGATGGTTCGGCAAGAGGGTACCCTGGAAAGGCAGGAGAAGGTGGGCTGATTCGGGACCATAATGGAGATTGGCATGGTTGTCAAAATCACGATCTGGATTGTAGGATTGCACAATTTTATGATCCCACCTCACCAAAACGTTTAGGAACGCACTAAGATCATAAAAATGGTAGGATTATACGTAGGATCGTATGAGATTCTACTGATCCTACCAAAAACATAAATTTTTGGTTTTTATTTTTTATTTTTTTATGGAATAAATTTTTTGTTTTGATGAAACTTTAAGGGCTTTTATTTTTTCATGTTGTGATGGTATAACTTTTTATTTTTTATTTTATAAAATTATGTTAACTAATCAAATGTTTTCTAATTTCTAGTTCACTTGTAATCAAAATAAAGGAACGCTTCATCATTTCTAAATGAAGAATTTGATGTTGGCTTTGCTGCCTTTTAAGTTATAATGTTGTTAAATTTGTTTGATCAATATACTAATTTGTGTTCTAATATTACTAAAATATTTTTTTTTATATAATGTTATTAGTTATGATTGTATTTGTATATTGATTGATTGATTTTTTTGAGCATGCTCTTTAATTGTTGATGAGTGGTATAACTTGAATAGTTGAGTGTGAAATTGTATCTTGATGTCTTTTGTAGCTCTAGTATACAAATATATAAAGTCTACATAGATGATGATGATTAGGAATTTAGAACGGTGATTATAAGAACCTAGAATGAGAATAATTGAACGTTCACTTCACTTAATATTCATCTTACTTTTAGATTTCATATTGTAATTAGCTAATTTTAATTTGCTAACTTATTTTGGATTTCAAATTAGGAACTTAGAACTTGAAAAATATTTTCCATATGTTTTGATAAATATTTTGGTAATTTGGTTGCTAATTAAACATTTATTGAAAATTTTAGATACATTGGGTCAAAACTTAAACATATTTGTTTCGTTAGTATAAACTTAGCGATGTATGACATGCAAATTACATCATATGATACAAATCTAAGTTTTTTTATGGATGAATTTATAATTTACATGATTATTCAACATACAAAACCATTATCAATGTATTTTTTTTGCTTTAAATCTAAAAATATGTAGGATCTTATGATTCATGATCCAATTTTATGATCTACGATCCCACCTATTTTCAATGATTCTACGTATGATCCCGATTTTGACAACCTTGAAGACTGGGTTGCAGGATTTTCTAGGAGTCTTGGCTGCACTAATAGCTTTATGGCAGAATTGTGGGCTTTAATAGATGGTCTTATTTTGGCCAGAGCTCAATCTTAATAGTCTTATTGTTGAATTGGATGCTAAGAGTGTAGTTCAACTGATGAATAATGATTCTGTCAACATGCTAATGGAACATCTTTTGACTAATTGTAGGACCCTTCTGAAAGCCATCCCCAACAAACAGGTTGAGCATACATACCGCGAAGCAAATCAATGTGCGGATACTTTGGCAAGAGTGGGGGCTAGGCGTAGTTTCTCTTTTGTAGTTTTTATGGAACCACCGCTTATGGTGGAGGCTTCTTTAGCTCTTGATAAAGCTAACATTTTTTGTAACAGACTTATTGTTTCTATTTTATAACTAGCCTTTTTTGACAAAAAGAAGAAGAAGAAGTAGTTAAATAATAATAAGAAAAAGAAAAAGAAAAATGGAAAGTCATAATCATGTAGAAGAAGAAATAGTTGACAAATGAATAATTAAGAAAAAATCTTTTAGACAAAAAAATTAGAGGCCCACAAACAGAATTGACCACCTGAATCGGATAAGACCCAATTTGCAGTTTGCTAAAACAGTGACATGGCGACACTATAAGCTGTTACTTTCGCTCATTGTACCCAAACAACCGGAGAAAGCCAAGCAAGCTCAACATATTAAAAGAAAAAAAAAAAAAACCCTTCCCACTCCGACCTCCTCCACCTATCTCACACCCACAAACATGAAAATCAAAAACAAAAACAGGTGATTGATTACTTTAGGGCTGTTGAAATCCCCCGCCAAAATTTCCCTCACTCGCACACATACACACACACACACACACACACACACACAGTCACTGTACTAAAAAGTCAAAATGGGTGCCGTTGTGGACGATAACAATCAAGCCACCCCAATTGCTGCTCCAAAGTCAGCTTCCCCCTCAGCCTCCGCCTCTCCTCCAAACCCTAACATCAACAACAACAACAACAACAACAAAAACGGCACGTCGTCGTCGTCGTCGTCGAGCTCGAAGGACCACATTCTCTCCGTGGCCTCCAAGATCGCCTCCCAACCCCTCCAGTTCTCTGACCCCAACGTCTGGGCTGTCCTCACCGCTATTTCCACCAATGCCCGTAAACGCCACCAGGTCTCTCTCTCTCTCTCTCTAACCCTATTCATTCCAATTTCATTTTTAATTGCGTTAATTACTTCAATTCAATAAGTAAAATATTTTGCAAAAATCACAGAGCATAAACATGCTATTGACTGCGGATGAGCATTGCATCGGTCGTTTAGTAGAAGATACGCGTTTCCAGATCGAGTCCAATGCGGTTAGTGCCAATCATTGCAAGATTTATAGAAGGAAGCTCGCCTTAGCCTCTGCCACTGCCGATGATTCCGACTATTCGGTCTTCCTCAAAGATACAAGGTTTATTTTTGCGTTATTTTAACGCTTAATATGTGTGTTTTGACTGACTAATTAAGTGTTTTTTTTGTGTTTTGGTTGCAGCACAAATGGGACATATCTCAATTGGGAGAAGCTGAGAAAGAATAGTGCCGAAGCCAAAGTTGGTCACGGAGACATTATCTCATTTGCTGCTCCTCCTCAGCACGGTAATATTCTTATATGTGATTAGTGTTATTGATGTGGTAATTGTATTCTACTTAAACTGAAAGGGTAGTAGGCAGTGTACAAAGTTCGCGAGGTTTGGGAGAGGGGGTTTCTTGGTTTATATGCAACCTTACATAAACCTGCGAGACATACTTGCTGTGGCAACGTGATCTAATTTAAATTATCTTTGTAAACTATAGGATTGTTCTCTGATTCCTGATTCCGTAGGTTGCTTGGACAAAGTAAATTTCAGGATTTTGTTAGTACTAGAATTTGTATTCTTATGGTTTGCAAGCGATTGTGTTTGACAATCTAGAGAGCTATTGACCATTTTGTCTTTTTGAATTTATTACAGAACTTGCATTTGCATTCGTGTATCGAGAAGTTCTGGCATCCACACCCGTGACAGATGGTGCAGCTGCAAAAAGAAAAGCAGGTATATTATTGGTGAGCAGGGGCAGAACTAGAATTTTAAGAGTGAGGGGGCCAAAGTAATAACAAAAATAAAAATTATCCAATTTAAGAATACTAAGGGGGGGGGTGCATGGCCCCCACAACACATTGAGTAGTTCCGCCCCTGTTGATGAGGATGAGCTATGGTATTTTAATGGTCTTTTCTTGAACGTTTGCTCCTCAGGTTCAGAGTGCTAATTACAATTGGTTATATTGGGTTATAAACTTGGATGCTGCATATATGCAGTAATTTCTTGATTGTTGTGACATTAGAAATTATTTAAAGATAACCTAGTTTTCATGATCATGGAACTACACAGACCATCTAGTGCTATAAGTCTACATCAGGCATTCGCCCAGGTCATGATATGAGTTCCACAGACATTTTAATGCATTTGAAATTCATTCCTAGATCAAATGGAACTTGTTAGACCATATAGATAGATTAGATGCTGATGGCAAAGATAGACTTCTGCATAATGAGACATTTGAAGAACGGTTTCAAAAGCATGGCATTGGAAAGGCCAAGTTGGAGATTATGGCCTCAATGCTTATCCACTAAAGAGAAGAGAGAAGGAACTAGGCAAATGCATAAGTGACATGAATCCAAATACGATTCCTTGATAAGTGAGAATGATAAATTTTAGAGGTGATGAGTGGCTTTTATTAATAAATAATAAGTATTGGATTGTTGTTGCATTGCTGTTGTAGATACTCCCTTAATACTATTTTTATTTTATTTTAAAAAAAGTTGTAGATGCTTCATTAACATCACTGTATCAAGATGACTAAGTTCCAGTTCCAGTATCCGTAGGTTGAATGGTCAGAAATGACCATGGCTTAGGTGGAAAATTTGTAAGTTTGGTGCTATTGTATGCTCATTTTCCCATTAGATCAAGCAAGTCTTCTGTATGCTGTTGCCTGTTTGTGTTTACTTTGAGTTGATGGCTTGAAATTTGGACATTGTAGAGAATTTGATATATTGAATGATACTTACAGGATTTGTTCGTCTATTTCTTTTTGTTTCTGTGCAGAGGATTTTGTTTCTGAAAACAAGAGATTTAAAGGTATTGGCATTGGTGCTCCTGAGGGTCCAATCTCTCTTGATGATTTTCGAAGCCTCCAGCGTTCAAACAAGGTATCTTTATTTGGGTTGCTGTTGTGATTGACTATGGAAATAGCTTCAGTTATGGAGTTAGATAAAAAGTCTTTGTTACATAATTTATTCACATCAAATATTCCATTGAGCAGGAACTGAGGAAGCAGTTGGAAAATCAGGGCCTTACAATTGATACATTGCGCAATGATAATCGTGCTTCTGTTCAGCATCATGAAAATGTAAGTGGTGCTGGTGGATTGAGACTCTCTCTCTTATGTGTGTGCTAGGATGTGTTCAGTTGTCACAAGTGAGTGAGTGCATGGGCTTGTGCTCATGCTAATTTCTTCCAGTAAAAGCTTGTGTTTTTTTCTTACGGCATGAATCATAGGAGATGATTGTTTATCAAATAATCCTTAGTTTAGGCCAAGAGCCTTGAGCTCAATTGACACCTCTTGACATTTCCAATGG
This sequence comes from Quercus suber, assembly GCF_002906115.3. Lineage (NCBI taxonomy): Eukaryota > Viridiplantae > Streptophyta > Magnoliopsida > Fagales > Fagaceae > Quercus > Quercus suber. The sequence continues at coordinate 511,481 of NW_027069605.1, forward strand.
AGATGTTCGGGATTCAAATTCCTCCTCCCCTAACTGTGGAATTAACCCTCTCCCCCCCAACCCCCACCCCCCCCCAAAAAAAAAAGAAAAAGAAAAAGTAATTGAAATTAATTAGTGGAAATGTCTGCCAACCTTGACCTCTTTTTTTCCCATGTCTAACTTGACTCTAAAAATACTCAGCACATAATGTCATTTGATTATGAAGGAAATGAAAGAACTCAAGGATTCTGTTACAAAATCATACGTGGATCAACTCAATGGATTGAATCAATTGTTGGAGGTCAAACAGATAGAGCTGGATTCAGTCAATAAAATATCTTCTGAACAAAAACATTCTATAGAAGACCTTAACCGAAGGCTTAGTGCTTCAATACAGTCATATACAGAAGCAAATGCAATAATGGAGAGGTAAGACACATTTTGTGGTCACTTTTTTGCTATTATAAGCTCTTCCTTTAAATATTGAGTTCCTTTAAATTAGATATGATGTTTCCATGGTAACATTATAAAGCTACTTTCCCTAGCTAAAGTAATCTAACCAAATAGAAGTGAAGTCCAAAGGTACGAAGCTAACTAACTCACTCCACTCTTTTAGCCTTCCCAGGCCTAAAAGACAGGTCTTAAGGTTTTTAAAGTCCCCTCAATTCTCTCTCTCTCTTCCCCCCACCCCCCAAAAAAAAATGTATCAATTGCCAATAAGTTCTTGGTCAAACGGTGATTCCTCCTGTTGTAAGGCTAAGGTAGAAGGTGGGGGTTGGGTATTAACTTACTAACTTAACAATCAAACAATAAAATATGTATATTTTATTGTTTGATTTCTCACTATAAAAAAGGCACCTAATTTATGAAGTTACTTGAGCTTGTTTCGACTCTTTGAAGAATGGTGTTTTCACCATAGTTTTCATAACTAGACTGGCCCGGCTGGTTCAACCACAAACTAGAGGTCGGGCCGGTTTTTTAAACTGGTTCAGATGAATATGTTGTTTTGGAATTCTTTTTTTTAAGTTGCAGATGTGGGGACTCGAACCCAGCACTCGCATGCTCTAAATGTTTTCTGACACGCTAACCATTAAGGCAAATTAGCTAGTTGTGTCTTTCTTTCACAAATTATTATATTTATTTTATGTAATTGAATTTTTTTTTTAAATTTGTCACGGTTTGACCTTAGTTGAACCTTAGTCCAACCTCAAAAACCTTGAACCTCTCCCTTTTTCAGTTCTTTGAATGGTCCGAGTTTCAAAACCATGGTTTTGACCATTCTCTTTGGTTAAAAGTAAAATGGTCGGAAAATTCTAAGGAAAAAACATCTGAATAGCCTGATTACTTGCTTGTAGTCAAAAGGCATCTGTAGCTGAGCTCAAGACACAATTAATTGAAGAGCGTGACCAGAGAAGAGGAGAACGAGAAAAGGCTACAGCAGACTTAAAAGCAGCAGTGCAGAGAGCACAGTCAGAGGCGCAAGAGGAATTAAAACGATTGTCTGATGCAGGCCTAAGACGAGAAAGAGAGCAGCAAGAAGTAATTAATAAACTTCAGGTCTGAATGCTTTTTAGTAGTAATTAAGAAGCTGGATGTTCCATATGTATATTTTGTTTTAAAAGAATAGCAGAATTATATATCCACATTTGTGTTCTCAGGAATCAGAGAGAGACAGGTGTTTGCTAGTGGAAACGTTGAGGTCCAAACTGGTATAGTTGTAGTCTTTTTTAGTTGATGCACTTTTTTTTTTATTGGTAATTACAACACACCGTTGGGTCTTGTATCCATGAACTCACACTTGAACTTGCTTTTACAAGGTAAGGAGATGCCATTTGAGCTAGAGCTTATTGTCATTAATGCACATTTCATGTAGTTTTTTTCAACCTTTAGAGGTTTATTTCTTTGTTGCATTGACTGCTGCAGGAAGACACTAGGCAAAAGTTGGTTATCTCTGACAATAACGTTCGCCAGTTGGAAACCAAAGTTTGTGAAGAGCAGCTAGCCTCTGCAAATGGAAGAAAAGTAAAATTTTTTGTTAAAATTAAATACTATATTTTTTTGGGTTATTTTCATCTAAAAAAGATGTTGAAGCTAATGCTCTTTGTGCTTGTTTGGATGTTGAAGCAGAGAGTGGAATCACTTGAACATGAAATGAAAAGATTGAGGAAAGAGCTAGAGATTGAAAAGGTAGAAACGGAAGCTTCTTTTTGTTTATTAAAATATTCTATTGGTTCAATATGAATCCTTGTTACCCGTATTGTCATATATACAGCTCTTTGACCCTCAATGTAAGGGTGTATCTTTGATTTTTTCACTGTCCCATCCTAAATCCTTGCACATGAAATATCCATGTTTTTTAATTATGTCATCGACTAAGATGACGTGTTAATATTGATGACATGAATTTTGTTGGCTGTGGATTACATATAAGGGGAGAGTTGATTTCTCAAAACCCTACGTTATCAAAAAAAAGGAGAGTTAACTTCTCAAATATGAAGTGCTTCAATCTTTCTATGAAAAATAAAATGGCATGTGTGTGTATAGATGCTGGATTTTTAAGGCTCTTGCAGTTTACTTTCTTTCTTTCTAATCCACTCCAGTGAGATGTTTGAATATTAGATTTGAAGGATTTAGCATTGTGTTGAATTCTTCAAATATGATTTTGGTTGCAAGCTGAGCATAAGTTTCTTTTTAGGCATCTTAGTGAAACTATTCTAATTTTATGCTGAGTCTTTTCTTGCTGTTGGTAGCAGTCAGCTCGAGAAGAAGCATGGGCTAAGGTTTCTGCCCTTGAACTAGAGATAAATGCCACACTGCGGGATCTTGATTTTGAGAGACAAAGGTTAAAAGGTGCCAGAGAGCGGATAATGCTTCGGTAAGAGATCTGAAGCTGTAGATACTCTGTGATTATCAGCTATTGGAAAGCATTTTGTTCTGCATGACACAAGTTTTATTAAATCTTGCTGATAATATGAAATTTTCCCCATAAGTTATGTGGTATTTCTCAAGCTTGTACATCTAATTTCCATAAACTAATTTGTTAAATATCTTATTTCATTATTGCTTTCATTCCTTCATTTTTCTTTCCCCTGGTTGAATTGGCCAGCGTGGTGAAAGGAATAGTCTTGAATCTTACCTTCCTACAATACCATTGCCTAATGATGAAGGGCCATTGCATGGATTTTATGAACTGATTCTGACAGACATTGTTGGTGTCGTTAACTTGCTCTAAATCAAAACAAGTGCCAATATTTCTTAGCACCTTTAAATTAGAACATTTGTGGCAGTTCCTTTGTGTAATAGAGAAACCAAAAGACGTCTGATTTGGGGTATACAGTTTAAATTTCAATCTGATTTGTTTTTGGAGCAGTGGAAAATTGGAAACATCTCAAGATGAAATATTGATTTGCAAAGGCCTTGGAGAATTTTAAAATTTATTACAAGTTCTAACCAAAACTTTAGCCTGTAATATATCCATATGAACTTGTTCTTTACTGCTCTGGCATTCATCTTGTGTTTGGCTCACCCTTTGACAATATTTGCTTGTCTCTGAAGCCTATTTTGGTATAGCTTGAGATATATATTGGTAGATAGGCACTGGTTTTTGTTAATTCCTTTGTCAAAAGAGATGCAAAATGTTGCTTTTTAATTCAAAGTAACATTGTGAGAGACATGGAGGAAGCTGGTAACTTTGAATGTATTGATCCAGCTGGTATATGAGGAGGCTTTTTTTTTTTTTTAAATGATTTTGTGTTAGAATTTAATACTCCTATTTATATCAAATCTGGATCTGTGAGTCTCAGCAAGTTCCTGGCTCAGAACTTGCTTCTAGTCTACCTAAATTCTGGTCGTGTGCTTTCTGTGCATGCTGGATATCAACTAATATCCTTGGGTTATGTATCTGTGACTTAAGTTAGAAATAGAATATTAATAAAAGGGAAAACATCTCTTCAGCGTTATTTATGGGCTTTGTAATTCTTTAGGCTACTTCATGCTTATTTTCACTAAGTAGTCTCTATCCAAAAAAAAAATTTATGGGCTTTGTACCATATGATATCCAAGGACCTCAACAGCTGACATTTTCATCTTTAATAAGAGAGAGAGAGAGAGAGGGGGGGGGGGGGGAGAGGGAGGGAGGTATATTTAAGTTTAGAAAGATAATATCAATAATGTCTGCATGGACTTCTTAAACTCTAGTATGATCCTTGTTGCTATTCATTGCAAACAACATCATTTGTTTTATTTTAAGCTTGAGTTGTGTGCTGGTACTTGACTTAAAAATGTATGTGAATTATATAATCCTGTGCTGGTCAGTATCTCACTTTAAATTGTCATACTGCTTCGTTGTCTTCTTTGCCAGTTGTTCTTTCTTTTCTTTTTCCAATGTGAAGCTAATGTTTGGTAAGAATGAAATTACTTGTTTACTGTCTTTTTTGGGCTTACGTTGAATTTCCCATAGTAATAATTGTCTCTGTGCATGCGTGTGTGTTTTTTGGATCTACAACTTCCTAATGTTCTGCCGTGTCTGTTATTTTCTGATTCCAATTTTGGATCATTTTGTACTTATGTCACAGATTAAGCATGTATATTGCTACTGCCAGCTTTTTGTTTGATATAAATACATGGATAATGATAGATAAATAGAGAGAGAGTTTCTCAATCTACAATTGCATAAATTTAACATTTTGGAGCTAGGTAGCCTTTATACATTTTCATCTAGGGATGGTTTTTTTTTTTTTTTTTCCAAATTTCGTCTTTCAATATGCTTGAATTTGCAGTAGCCTAAATAGTGGTGATTTGATTGGTTTTGGACATATGGTCCATGCAGGGAAACACAACTTCGAGCATTTTATTCCACTACTGAGGAAATTTCAGCACTGTTTGCTAAGCAGCAGGAACAACTGAAGGCAATGCAGAAGACTTTGGAAGATGAGGAGAATTATGAGAACACGTCAATTGACATCGATCTCAATGTACAGTACGGGGTCATTAATGAAACCTTAGGCAGACAGAAAGATGCGACGGGTTACTGTGGTAACAGCACTGCTAAAGCTGGCCCAGCTGATTCAGCACAGGGTATTGACAGAAATCAAGTTGAAATTTCTAGCGATGAAGCCAGCGTTACTGAGAAGCATGACTGTGATTTCAGAAGCCAAGAAGAATGTCAAAATACCCAAGAGGCAGATTTTACTAGTGCAGACCATGGCATCAAGGCCGCCTTTGGTTCTGAAATTGATGGAGTTGGCACAGCACCTGTTTTGGAGGGAGATGCCATAGGCACTGAGCGAGTTCTTGAAACTGAAAGCCCAGGATTTGATGGTGAACGAAATATTGATTTGAATAAGTCCAGTACTTTAGCTGAGGATACAATGCAGATTGATGATGAAAGCCATGTGCAAGAAACTGATGAGCATGGTCAAACACTTTGTCCAGAAGCTAGGCATGACTCTCAATCAAATAATCCCCGTGAAAATTTAAAATCTATGGAAGATACAGAAGCTGGAGGCACAATTAGAACAACAGACCTTTTAGCTTCTGAAGTTGCAGGTAGCTGGGCTTGTAGCACAGCTCCTTCTGTCCATGGAGAGAATGAATCTCCAAGAAGTAGAGACAATGATGAAGAAGGTGATGTAGCTATACATGATTCCAACGTGCAGGTGGCTGAGAGTCAAAGTACCCCCTCTCCTGTGGCTATGGCCACCAGAAGGATTGAATATTCAAGAAGCAGAGACAATGATGAGGAAGGTGCTATGGCTCTACACGATTCCAATGTTCCGGTGGCTGAGAGTCAAATTACCCCCTCTTCTGAGGCCGTTGCCAAAAGACGGAATCATGAACGTCAAGCACTTGGTGAAATGATTGGAATTGTTGCTCCTGACTTAAAGGAGCAGTTCGATGGTGCTATAGATGATGATTGTGATCAAGGGAGAGAAAAGCGGGGTTCTACTTCCGACTCAGATACTGAGAGTTGCACTGACAATGACGATGATAATGGAGTTGATGATAAAGGTGGATCAGTGTCAGATACTGAGGGTAGTGATCAAGCTGATATTGATCACAAACTGGATGATGCAATAGATGAGGATGATGAAGCTACCAAGACGATTCTCTTGGATAGCTTTTTTGAGAGGTGCACATGTTTTCTTCATTTTTCTTTTCTGATGTAAATACCAATGATCTAAGTTATAACCCTCTTATTTATCTTTCCCCTTTCTGTTAGAAATTTGCTTTTATGTATTTAAGTCCCTAATTATAATGTACATGCTGTATATGGCTTTTCCTGCCTTTTCTTTGAATGACATTCTGTTAGCAACTTTTGATTCTGTACAATGCAAAGCAGCAAATGAAGATGTGTGTGATTGTGATGGAAAAGGATCCTCTTCTTATCAAGTTTAATGCAAATGGAGACGGTTCATTTCAAGGTGAAGATTTACCTTCTCATAAATCTAATAGTGTATATGAATGGTATTCGTACCACATTACTTGAAATTTTATTTCTCCAAATAAGGAAAGATAACCAACCAAGGAGTAGAAAGCATAGGGTCATATGGACAGTGAAAGAACTTCTGGTAACTAAAAATTGCAGGAACGTAAGAATGCTTCATTAATTTCTCCCATTTCACATTATATATATTTTTTTAAACTTGTCTCCGTTTTATGATTTTGAATGATTTTCTTTGCTCAGTCAAAAGGGAGTTACAGTTGGGAATTAGTCCTCGTCCCCTGCTACAATTTGCGTTAATGATTCAATGCATTATCTGTAACCATTGGTAAGGGCAAAGTAACTCTCAAGGAACAGAAGAGATTTCAAGGGACGAGGTGAAAGGCAAAGTAACTCTCAAGGAACAGAAGAGATAAGAGAGAAGTGGTTGAAGCCTCTTTTAATGATGATGCATAATCTATAGTTTTTGTCTCCATTATTTGCACAGTCCCTTCTAAATTTTTGAATCCCCTCGTGGTATCTGTTTGTCCATAAGATTTTCCCTTTTATTCTGAAGAAGTTAACAAATATGGAGACATGTAAGACAATTCCATTTTTCTGCTTACAACGATGAAAGTCAAATCTTGAATGGCTTTTTTTTTTTTCCTTAAAATTAGAAAAATTGCATTTAAACTTTACATTTTAAGGGTGTAATAAATCTTGTAGTTCTGAAAGTGACAACTTAAATTTTAGGATTTGTTTGAGAGTTCATAAGAGAATGAAATTGAATGATTATAAAATAATAGAATGGAATGAAATGTATTTAAGTAAAGGAAATGAATTGAATGAAATTAAGTAACCTTATTTAGATGTTTTAAAACAAAGGAATAGAAATAAATTGAAGTAGCTTTGTTTGGAAGTAACATAGAGGGAAATGAATTATTTTGTAACAATATTACTATTAGACCCATATTTTAAAATAAATGGCTAAATATATATGGGTATTTTGGGAGTTTTAGTAAAAAATTCATTAAATTTAATTTTATTCCCTCCAATTTCTCCCGAGTTGGGAAGGAATAAAAATATGAGATTTTGAGGGAATAAAAAGGAATGAGTATTTTCCCCTTATCCATTTCATTCTCTCTCATTTAAACTCTCAAATAAGATAATGAATTTTTCATTGTCTAAATTAAAACTCTCTAATAAGGGAATGAAAGAATATTATAAAATTATTTTTTGGGCTAATTATAATTGTAAGGACTTAGTTTAGTCTCTTGCCTAAGGGAGGGATGGGTTTAAACCCAAAGAGTCGAATACAATGAATTTGTAGAGAGTGAGTTGGAAAATTGGGCTTTAATAAGTTGGACAACAAGTAAAGTGGATCCAGGTAACAAGAAAATAAAGATAGACTGGCTTAATTTAAAGAAAATCGTTCTCAACACAATCCGAGCGGTTTTCATATATATCTCTCAAGTTTGATTACAAATTCAGTTCTTGATTGTTACAGTATTTCTCTCTTAATTTCTTAATCTCCTTCCCTTAAGGTCTTCTTTTTATTTTATACTATCCTACTCCTTCATTTCTACCCTCCACGTGTAGACTAGATTGCTGGTCTTAATCCTTTTCCCATTAGCACTTTCTTGAAGTCTTTCTTGAAGTCTTTGGAGAGTAGCTATAAGACTGAAAGATACTGTTCAAGTATCACTTCTTCATTAATGCGGCCAGAGAGTTAGTTGCAGAGCATTTAATGCAGTGATAGTAGCTTTTCCTTTAGATATTTCATGGTCTCCCTCTGTCCTGTTCCTTCTTGATACTTATCATCATTAGTGGAATCGTCTGGAACGTTGCTCTTGATGTCAAACTACACCTTCTAACCTTGACTTTACCCAGTCGAGGAAGCATTCCTCATCGAACCGCCTTCTTGGATGATCATGATCATACTTCACTTCTTTACTTACCAACACAAATTCTTAGGAAGGTGTTTACCCGTTTTCGAATTGGGCCCCTAGCTTAATATATACATAGATGTGTACTACTGGACCTATCACCCCTACAACAACTTACCTACTTGTAGTTTAGCCAAAATTTAAGTTGTCTACCTGTGATTTGAAGTACTTTATCCACTTGAGGTTAGCTCAGTTAGGACTCTGTAACCTACTTCTGTTAAAAATTGGGCTAAATAAGTAATTTTGCTCCCATTTTATGTCTCTCTCTTCCAAAACACAAAAAACATAAAAGAACAAAGGAAAACAAGATTGAAAAGTGAGGGTTTAGTGAAAATTAAAAACAAGAGCTACCTTCTGAATTCTATAAGACCTGAATGGAATTGTACCCACTCGTTTAGAAAAAACTGTACAATGCATTTTGCAAAAATCTATATTCTGTACTATTGAGTCTATGACTAAAACAAAAAGAAAAGAAAAGGAAAAGAAAGTGAGAAAAAAAGAGGTGCCTCAAATCATTGAACACCACATTATGGAACAAAACAAAAACTCCGAAATCGAAACACATATGGGTAAAGTAGAGATTGAAAGGCAGCTTTCTTCAAGAGCTTCATGTGGACTGTAGGGTATCAATTCTATCCCAACACATTTTAATTTAGGAATGTGGTTACAAATTTAGGTGCCGAGATTTGGGCCTTCCAAACGAGCATAATGTGTTTGGATATTTATAGGCTCCATTATTATACTATGGTATCTATGCATTTAAAGTCCACTAAAGAAGCAAAGGGAAATATTAAAAATGAGACTAATGTCTGTTTTTAATTTTTACTAAATCATCACTCTTTGATCTTGTTTTACTTTATTCTTTTATGTTTTGGGAGGAGAGGGACATAAAATGAGAGCAAAATTACATATATAGCCCATTTTTAACAGAAGTGGGTTATGAAATCCTAACTAAGTTAACCTCAGGTAGGTAAAGTGTCAAATTTCAAATTACAGGTAAACAACTTAAATTTCGACCAAATCACATGTGGGTAAGTTGCAATTAGCCCTTATTTTTTCATTGATTTTTATTCTATTCATTTCCCTCCTTAAGATTTATTTCTCAAAAATAAAATGTTTCAAATTAAAGCAGAAAAGTCAAAGGCGGAATCAAAGATCCATAAAAGGCCAAGGCTCATTCAAAGAGCCCAATTAAAGCCAAAGGCCCAAATCAAATGTCCAAATAACTTAACTTATAATCTGAATAGCCACCAAAAAAAAAAATCACAATATAGAAGTGTTTGTGCCCAATCTCATCTTGCAACGTTCTCACGGACCTCAAAATGGATAGCAACAGTACCCACTTGGGCTTTTTCCCATCTTGGACATGCTTACTTGAGAGGATCCGATCCATTCGAGCCATCAACTAGGTATGAGAAGAAAGCAAAAAGTGTCTTAATTTTTGCACAGCCCATATCAAGCAACACAAGTCTTCTCTAATGATGAATACTTCTCATATCAAGCAACACAAGTCTTCTCTAATGATGAATATTTCTCTCAGAAGTAGTTGTTTAGCTATTTTAAAATAAATAAAAATTTTAAAACTAAAATTTCAATATGCTATAGAATTATTATATTCAAAAATTATTTTTTTTATATTCAAAGTCGTATCACATTTAATATAAAATTAATAAAACTTTCAATTATTACAATGTGGGGTAAATACTTGTACCAAATAGACACAAATTTTTGCACGCTGATGCAAATGCTCTTAGGGGCTATTAAATTATCAATGCTATTAAAAAAAGCATAGCCATTGTTGGGTTCATCAATGAGTTGAAAAAAGAACGTGAGAAGCGTGGGGGAATGGATTTGGAAATTGACAAAGACAATAAAATTATCAAAGAGATTAGGAGCTATTTGGTAGCAAATTTCAAGTATTGTTATTCAAAATAATATGAAAACTGTGATTTAAAGGGTGTTGTGAAAACGTGTTTAAAAATTAAAGTATTCATAATGTAAAAAATGAATTTGGTACCATGTTTCAAATAACATATTTAAAATGTGAAAATATGTGGGTGTTGCAACTTGGCTACAGGTGCTTAGATTTATTTCCTTAAAAGATTGATATTACATTTTATTTTGAACATAAAACAAGAAAATTACATTTTAATTTCAAGGTACAATCTAAGAAATTGTACCAAGATTTGCACTTAGTTCTCTTTGTGGGAATATTGGGCAGTGTCACTGAGCCATAAGACTATTAGCTTGAGACATGTAATTAATGTTTATGCATAGTTGTTGGTAATTTGTAGGCATGTTTATTATGATACACCAGATGTTTTGATCCTTAGCGATGGATCGTAGTATGCAGTGCATGTTACTGCTGTGATGTCCATGAAGATGTCCCTAAAGACTCAGAAAGATGCTTTTGTGACTTCCCTATCAAACTTTACCTCCTATAATTGTGATGTTAAAATAAAATATTATATTTTTAATTTCCTCCAATTCTCCATTTCTAATTGTGTTGTTCCAAAAAATTTACGAAACATTTAAAAAAAAAAAATTAAAGAAACCTAAATTTTGTCAATTTTTTGTCCCAAAAAAAAAAAAAAAACTATATATATATATATATAAAATGTTTGCTTGTAGATTTTTTTTTAAATGCTAATATATGCCAAGAATCTTGTATCTCAACTATTAATAAAAAAAGCTAGTATATATTCTTTAAGAAAGAGCTTAAAAGCATTAATATGTAAGAATCATATTTCCATATCCATGGCCAACTAAATAGTAATTATTCATGTATAATGATGTGAACCTCAATCGACACGCTTTGAGATCCAACAAATAATATTGGAATATTTGCCCAAGAAAGTAAAAATTCAGATTTGGATAAAACCCCCAACCTAACGCTTATAAATGAAATGCAAACTAGAGGTATAAGTAATAGATCTCGATCCAATGATTATAACTGAATCACGAACCAAATGTATAAATTTTGAACACCACAAGGAAGAATCCCTGATAAGTTTATAGTTCTTGAAAAACCAAAAGAAAAAGCCAAGCCTCATGTTTTTCTGATTTTTATTCAATAATCACTCCATTACAATGAGTGCATGCTATTTATATGACATGACTGAAAATACGAAATTATAATAAAAAAAATGTACTAAATCATAAAAGCCTAAATTAAAATTGATTTAGTCCGAAATTAGAAGCTCCAAAATAGGAAAATAGTTAAAAAAACGTTCTAAATAATAGATACCTAAAATTAAGGTGGATTTGGTTTAAAATTAGCAACTCTAAAATAGGAAAATATCTATTAATTGGTATAGAGCTGAAAAATCAATCAGCCATTAATTCACACCATAAATCACGCCCAATTATGCCAAATCTGCCCCAAAAACTTAGATTAAATTTATTACATCTTCATCTTCCTTTGGGCCAAGCTTGGAATGTCTTGTGTGGAATCAGCACAAATCTCTTAAATCAGCCTATTAAGTGCTTCTTTGATCTTCTTGGATCTTACTCTTGTAATAGGCCCAACTGGAACGAGTAATGGATCCTTTAATGCTTGTTGATTCTCATCATATAACATGCTATAATAATACTTCATACATAATATATGTCATATTGATATTACAGATGATAGTTATAGTTAGCAAAATGATCATTGAGCATAATTTGAATGACATTAACTTACCCTCTTTTGCCCCCATCATTCCTTAAAAGTTAATATGGCTTTTGAGTGAAACTTGTGGTGTACCCTTGTGTTAAAATCTTATTTCCCTTAAAAATTTAAATAAAAAAATAACCTTATTCTCTCTCTTTTGTGTGTGTTTGTTTCTTCAAAAAATACCTCTTTTTTTTCTTTTTTCTTTTTTAAAGTCTGTTGGGTTGTTTTTGGGCCAACCTTATATAAAAAATTAACATCTAGTCAGCATAATTCTCGTGCAATTTGGATCATTTGAGATAAGGTGGAATCATACCCTCTTACGATCTATTATAACTATGGTGCATTGACTATGAAATATAAAGATAAGAATTAGAAAGAGAGAACAAATAAAAGCAAGTTGACATCAGTTATAATCCACCCATCACAGGTTCTATTCGACTAAAACACTCCAACATTATACAAGTTTTTATCAAATCACATTTGGTTTTATTTAAATAAACTTGCATTAATTAACTTTATGTTTGGTCTTTTCTACATATTCTTTGACTTGATATTTCATTTGTTGTTCTCTACTTGTGTTACATTTTCTGTTATTGATTTGATGAGTTGAATACTATAATATAAATTCAACAATATCAGTATCAGATAAGTCTTCTCAGCATGTCACTTTATACTTGAAGTCTTAGTGTAATTAATGTGCTCTGTTGATTTCTTGTGCTCCCCCCCTATAAGTGTTCAGTATTTTTGACATGTTTCCATTGATCTCTTCTGTTTCTTTTTTCTTTTTCTTTTTTTAGTGGAGGATGTGTTTCTAAATCTCAAATCCACTTTCCTATCTTTCTTCAAGCTCATTGATGGCCACAACACCCAAACATGCACCAACCACAACTGAAGGCTCAAAAAGGACCAAATTGTTTATTCCAGTTAAATTTTTTAGGATATTATTACTAAGAGAATTTCAATAGAATAGTGGAAAGAAATTCCTAGTGTAACACTGAATGGAATCAAAAGTCAAATGCCTATTGATAAGAGCAAGTTTTATGTCTAAAGTTCTATACAACATTGCCTCAAAAGTCAGAACCAGGCACTTTGTCAAACCAAGTGGATTGGAAATTGTTTGGCCTATTAAGTATTGAGTACTTTGACATAGAGGTTATCTCATATCTATCTTAACTCTTAAGATAGAAGGAAAATATTTTTCAAGAAGCTAGCAATAATAAGTCGGATAAGTTTCAAAATATATGTTATTTTTAATTACTCATTTGGATAACTTTCTAATTTGAAAGGTTCCTCGCATAATTACATTCGGCTCTAGTGACTTTTGATTTGTTAATTCTCATTCACAAACATAGGTTCACGGCACCTTACTTGTAAAAGGGGGAAAAAAAAAGTTCCCACTATATATGACTTACTTTCTAGTATGAGTTACTTTTGTGAATATTAATGCAATTTAATAACTTTTATTGGATTTAAAAAAAAAAAAAAAACAAATTTACAGTTAGATAGATTACATTGTCTCCTCATACCATCTACTCTTGAAAAATATTAAAATAATATGCGATTAAGAATTATATTATCTATAATATATATATATATATATATTTGGTATTTTAAAATTATGCATAAAATATGAGTTTATGGATAATATAATAAATAATATTTGATTTACACAAAATTTGACATCTGTCTCAACATTAAAGGAAATTTTACTAATAAAATAAAAAGTTATTGAATTGTGTAATATTAATAAAAACATCACATGCTCTTATCTTTTTGTGGGAAAATTATAGAATATTTCGGGTGAACAATGCTCCATGTCTCTCTCATTTTACATGAAATTTTTTTTTTTTTTTTTGAGAAACCGGCCTGGAAGGAGTAATATTTATATAATATTTTTACAATTACTCCATTTTGTAAAGAACAGGACGAGTTATATACTTATATCACTTAAATTAGTGCCCAAAAAAAAAAAAAAAAAAGAAGCAATAGAAGCCGAAGGCTGTAGCCAACTTCTACACTACTCGCGAAACCTAGAGTCAAGCTCCACTAACAGTTTCTGGAATCCCCAGCAAAGAATCTTGAATCCACAAGATAAAGAAAAATTCTGAAATTTATGAATTTATCAAACTAGTGTGAAGGCCAAGAGATCTTACAAGTGATCTCTAGACTTAGCTAAATAAGGAGGAAAATAACAAATAATCATTAACCAAAAGGATAAACAGAGAAATAACAAGATCATGAAAACCAAGCAAATCCTACCTAATCTAATCTAATTAATAAAATGGCAAAACCCCTTTATTTCATTCTCCGAAGCACAAATTTTCCAAAGGCAAGAAAGTGACTTATATGAAAGAGAATATATTTTTAGGGGGTGTTTGTCAAATCATAAAACTGGTCTAAATTTAATACAAGCTGAACTATAATAATAATAATACAAGCTAAATTTAAAATAATTCCAAACCATTTTTCAATTGATTTTATTTATGGGTCCTATTATCAAATGCCCTAAGGGCAATCATTAAGGAAGAAATTTTAATACAATTGATCTACTTTTCCTAGACAATTGAGCCTTTTTTCAGTAAAATAGTCCAACTTTTTGTAAACTTTTGATAGTTTCCAATTTAGTTGGGATGCATTTTACTCTCCTTAATAATTGTCCTAAGAACATTTGTTTTAAATATGTAAAAAATACTAAATCTAAGTTCTTTCATTCTTTGCACCAAAATTTTTACTAAATTGAAAATAATTATAATTGGTTATATATATTTTGTTATGACATAGAACCTTGTCAAGGGAGGACCCTTAAATGGATTCTTTGACATACCAAACACCATATTGAAGTCATATATCCAATCTTTGGTTCCCTTCATAAGTCTTAATTTACATCGATCCCACTTCAAAGTAGCAACAAGAAGGATATGTTCTCAAAATTATGCAAATGGAATATCATACAAACCATGATTCTGATCCAAATGGCCAAGAGGAAAATCATATATTTCTATTGCGTAGTAGGATAGCCTTCTCTTAGTACATTTTTTTGGCCCGATCGTCGTTTACCACAACGTACATTCATATAAGCTATGATTGTATACGTAAAAGTCTCATGATGATTATAGAAGAAAAAAATGAAAACGAGGGTGAATATCAATCTGAAGCGCAATCGATTGCAGGAGGGGACAATTAAGTGGCACAGAGAGAGAGAGCATGGATTTCTATTTTGAATTTGGAGGAAGAATCGATGGTGATGGTGATGTGGACCACATGGTTGACGGTGGGTGGTGCATGAATAGACATAATTCATAATGCATGTGAAACTACTAACATCCTATGTTCCTCTCTTATTCACTAGCTTTCAATTTTTGTGTAGGGTTTTTTTCTTTCTTTCTTCTTCTTCTTCTTCTTATCTTCTTTTGTTATTTATTTTTATTCATTTTAATGTTTAACTCAATTTTTTTTTTAACCCTCTTGGGTCCCACGGTAGCTTTAGAACTTAAAAAAACCAACATCCAAATCACTCCTTAACAATGTCGAACAAAACTCACTAGGGGACTTTTTAAAGGGTTTTCGATATTTTAGTATATCCTAAACGATGATGTTACTTATTAGGCCTAAGAAAGATGATTTGGACTATTGTTATGCAAATTAATTCTTTTTATTTGCAACCTCCGGCTTCAAAGTAACAAAAATCCTCTCTTTTTAAAGGTGTTCCATTTTATATTCCACAAACTTTAGAATGTCCTATGCTTATTTTTCTTTCATTCTTTTAAACTTTGGTTGTCTTAGAAGGGATTAAAAAAGAAAAGAAAAATGTATGATTAGTGAAGATAAAGTGAGCACCACACGCTGAGACAAAATTTTTATTCACTTTCAAAGTGCAATGCCCAATGCTTACATGCATTATCAAGAAGTTCACAAATACCAAGAATCCGCTTGTTCTTCAATATTATAACTATATTTGTATGGGTTTAGTGATAACTTAGCAATAATAACATAATCCAACCTCTCTCTCTCCCTAAAAAAAAAAAATATATTTTTTTTTAATCAATGTATTCTCAAGAAAAATTTATAACTAGTTATGTCTAGTCAATTCATTCCCAGAAAATGAATTCATCAATTAATATTGGATTTTCATCATAATTTTGAAAAGTAGAGAACTTTTCTCTTCTGACATTCACAAATTTTAAGGATTTCGACAGCCACCATACCTAGATCGACCATCATCTCCTTCACAATATTTTTGTTGGATGGACGACCATACTGATATTGCCATAATTACCACAGGATTAATCACCACCACTAACAATCACTGCTACCAATGCGACCAAAGTTTTTCTACATTTCCTTCCCTGCCATCACCACCTCTTGAAGATGTAATCAGGACACCATTGCTAAAACCTACCATTATTTATTTATTTATTTTTAATTGTTACAATAAGTGGGAGATTCCAACCATAATTCTCCTCATAAAAGAGACTACAGGGTAGACAATACCACCAAATTACACAAGATTCTTGCCAACCCACCACTTCTTTATTCATTAATATCCTAATATTGTAAAAAGGCCATTACTATCTATATAAAACACGATTTACCAGAGAGAGAGAAAAAAAAAAGAAAAAAAAAAAAGACTTTCATAAACTGGTCTCTCTCGAATTCATTTTCTTACCAAAATCTTTTCGTGAAAGTGATTCTTTACTCCCACAATAAAATCCAAAGTCCAAACACAATCTCCCCTATTCTATTGTTCTAATTAACGGTTTAGGGTTTAACCCTTTTGTTATGGTGAGTGGAAATTAGATATTTGCAAATTAATGCACACCCAAATGCACCATATGTACCAAAGCACTGGGCATTAGGTACTAGGCAACCCCAAGCACAGGTGCATTATTTAAGCGATAAGTTACCGTTTTCACAATTACTTTTATGACTCGATATTATTAGCACATAATAAAAATGATGTCCATGTTACATCCAAATTAAAGCAATGTCACCCTAATCACTACAAACTATAACCATATATCAATTTCTATGAAAAAAAGTTGTCCCTTATAAGTTGTGTTTGGCATTGGGTGAAAAATGAAGCTTTTTTTACTATTTAGCTTATTTTTTCTGTTATTCAGTTTATTTTTGCTATTATTCATAGGTCTCATTACACTTTTTAGTACTATTCATGAGTCTCACTGTACTATTTCAACTAGTTTTTAGCTTTATTTATGGTACTCAATTTCATCTAAATAAGCTGTTTCAAATGGATTAAGTCTAATATATTATTTTTAGGCAATCCAAGCTTAAGCAACTCATGTCTAGGAACTAGGAAGGTACGTACTTAGGTGGAAGAGAGGAGTAGTACGCAAAACTAAGCCATATTTTAGCCCCACTTCATTTTATATAAACTGGTAAAAAGAAAATGATGCAATATAAGAATTTGTGAAGGGGGGTGACCCATCTTAATACTATAAACAGTATCATATATACTCGATATAACTACAAAATATTTGTTTTTGAAAAAGTTGCAGGTAATCTAAGTGCAATCCAAAAATATAGAGCAATTATATCATTTTAAATATGGGGCTAGAGTTTCATTTCTTAGTTGACTACCTTCATCTCATCCCCCATATGGCAGTGCATAGCATTTGGTGGTAGTGATCACTAGTAATACAAGAAATGAGTGAGGGCTTGTGGTCCTCGTCCTCATCAAATGGCTCTACCTCCCATGTTCAAAGTAGCATGATGAGGGTTTGAGTCCCCTATTTTAAACCTGCATTCATATATATATTGACACGCATATATACACATGTAGGCACCAGAAGAGGAGAAAAAAGAAAAAAAAGAAAAAAAGAAAAAAAAGAGGATCTAAATATAAAATGAAAAGTCATGAATCATGATCATTTTTTTTTTTCCTTTATTAGGCTATTTCTTGCTGGTATATATCTTCTTTTTTCAAAGAGAGAGAAAAAAAAATTGTAATTCCATCTGCTAGGCCATATATTTTTATGCTTAGTTTTATGTTATTGCTCAGCAATGCAAGCATAATGTTGGTTAATCTTGCATCCTCATTAATTTAGCTTCTAATTCCAAGAGATAAGCATTATGATTAAAGTATTAAACCCAAAAAAAAAAAAAAGTTGCATATATAATTACTTTTTGGTCCCCAAACCATTGTGGGCTAGCAAGTTAAATTGCCAACCATTTATGCAGGGCAACAAGTTAAGGGACCATGTGAAGTGGCTCAGCTGAAGAAGTTGGACAAAATACCACCGCCACCATCATCATTATGATGATAACATCAAGTGGATGAGAGAGATGGAGAGAGAGAGAGAGAGAGAGAGGGATGGTGGTGATGATGATGATGATGAAGAAGAAGATGAAGCCAAAATGGGGGTTCATTTTCCAAATAAATGAGCATGGCTTTGGTACTCAATTACTTGAAGAAAAGGGACAAAAGAAGGACCTAACTATATTGACTACTCACTCCTTTCATCCTTGTGCCCCCTTCCTTTCCTTCCGATACCCTACTCATTTTCTCTTGGCTTCTTATAATGACCCAAATTGAATGCCCAACGTGATTGGCACGTGAACCTCACATGCCTTCTTTGGCCGACTTGGACTTAGGTGAAGGCTTTAAAGTATGTAAGAATTTAAATTTTGTTTAAATAATTATAAAAATTAAAGTGGTAGAAATCTTGAAATTAAATTATATATAACTAAATTACAAAGTGACACGTGTTATGCAAGTGGCTCCACTTTATTTGTTGTGCTATTACTTTTTTAGATTAATTAATAAGTGGTTACGTGTGTAAGAAATTAACTAATATTCTATTTTGCATGGAAATCTAGCCAGAAGAACAATAGAAAATTATGGTTTACTAATCTTTCCTAACTAATGCAAATGATTACGGTCGAAGATCAAACTTTTGGACTTATATTGTTTGAACTCGGAGGAAATAGCACGAAAATTTCTTATGTAAAACCAAGAAGTTGGGGACGCGGTTTCTGCCTTTCAAACACAACCTTTCTCGTAAACAACGGTTAAGAATTAGTCTTCACTTTCACCGATGATATAATAATGAAACAAATCATAACTTTTTGACCTTATGCTGTGTAAATTCTCAAGTGATTATATGTCATAGTCTTTATGTAGATGAGAAAATTGACCCAAACCGATAAAACCAAATCTATTCCACATTCCACAATCAATTACCCGTAAATTAAGTACTCATACCCAAGTATTGCTATATTGCTATAAGCAGAAAAAAATTGTTTCGCTATAAATTTATGTATTTTATCATGTTTATTTTATTGTAAAATATGGTCAAACTTAAAATGTTTTTTTTGTTATTGGACGGCCAATTCGGTAGGTAAGACCGCTGCCATGGTAGTTGGGAGACATAAATTTTGGTAGTTTGTGTTTAAAAAATTTTATTTTACCCTAAGTACCTAAAAGGTGATTCTCAAAAAATAAATAAATAAATAAATAAAAAGAAGGTACCTAAAAAGGTTTTGCTGAAAATGTTTACAGCGAAGCATTAAATGTGTTTCAGGTCTTAAATTTTGATGGGCAACACTTACCTATCCATTTGGAATTAAACCCAACCAATAGGACAACATTTACTAATACCAAATATTTACATTTTGGCGTTCAAGAAGATATACTAGCAGCCTTTATGGTGTTCAATATTTGGGTTCCAACCACCCTCTCTCAATTTGCATAGAAAAAATAATCATATGTATTTGTTGATGCAATTGGTTGCATGCACAACTTGCCTTTAGATCTTACAAAAAGAAGGGTTGAATTTAGAACACCGGTGTGATGTCTGCAGCCACTGGCATTCCAAAACTTGAGTCAGAGATATAGCTTTTCTTTGCCAAAATATTAGAGCAATACTTTTTTAGGAGATTTCTTATGCATGCCTTGTTTATCGATTGCCTCCTTTTAAGAACATTTCAAGAGGTTATTGATGGAGAGCCATTTCCTTGAATCTTGATGTCATGGTAGATGGCAAGTAATGGCTTGTAACTATCGAAGCAAAATTTATGGAGTGTGGCTAGCTCATTGCTCATTGGATTATTGCAAGTTGAGAATGTAATTATATCTATCTTAATTCTTAGTTGCCCCCACATTCCCGAGTCAGGTGTGTACAATAAAGGGAATCTCATGTTTCGTAGGTACAAAATTGTTTGATGCTTAGGGACTTACTTGTTTGATGCTTAAAATAAATTGGTTAAGTTCTTACTGATTCTCTAATTTGCTCATGGTACTCTGAGTTGGCCTGGATCCATACTAAAGTTTGATTAGTCTTCTTTCTTGGAACTTTAATCAATTTTGTGTTCCCTTTAGCCACTTACTTGGTTGGCCAATCTCCTGGACCAACTATCCCTTTCTCTAAGGAGGCTTTTTAGCCTAATTCTTTGGTCTTGATGCTAACCTGGTCGGCCACTGTTTTCTTTCAGCCCTTTCTCAAGGGACTTTGTTAAAATGTTCCTTTAGAATTTTGGTCGTCATGTGATGTTAACCACCAGCACTCTTAAGCCAATAAGTTTAGTGCCCACACACTTTTTCAAAATTGTTCTACGTAAAAAATTGTGATCAGCACATGATTTTATTTCTGTAACTTACCGTTTGGCATGTAGAACAATTGTTACAGATTAGCAAAATGTGTATGGAAGTGTGTAGTATTAAACTTTTCCTTGAAGCTTAAGTCAAAGATCAAGTATTCCTGAATCATAGGAAGGCATAATTTTATGGACTTGATTAGTTCACTGTTGACTAGATTATTGCAAGTTGAGCTATGTAATTATATCCATATCAATATTCCCTTTGAATAACCTTCCTGTGACCTATATACATATAAGGTGCTAAAAAGTAGAATGGGTTCAATTAGGTCTTAGCCACAAACTTTATTATTTTTTTGAGATCCGGCTACAAACTTTATTAAGTAAAACAAAACAAAAAATCAGGGCTAATCAGTAGTAATCACATGGATTCCTCAATATATAAAAATCCAGTTCTAATTTTCTAAATAGATTTTTAGAGGGCCAATTTAAAATATATATATATATATATATGTATGTATGTATATGTATGTATGTATATAAAAGTAGTAAAATTATAAAATATATATATATATATATATGTATGTATGTATATGTATGTATGTATATAAAAGTAGTAAAATTTGGTGAGGAGACTCGTGTCCTTGCGATAAGACTATACCATGGCCAAATAGCAATTGAGTGATGGTACCTACATAACTCTATGCCTTAAGAGACAAAAACAAATTCATGATAAGCATGTATAGGCACTAGGCACCCTAAACCTTTTTCTCCACTATGACACATTTTTTGCCCTGATTTCACAAAACAACAGTGAAACTGCAAGTAATCACATGATGACTCATTTTATATTGGATAATGATTTCTTCAAAAAAAAAAATTATTTTTATTGAATGATTTCTTCAAATTAATAGGGTTCACACACCATGTATAAAATGTGAATACTATTATCTATATTTTTAAAAATGTTCGCATTTCAAACACAATATGTGTACCCACACTCCCTTAAAAGTTATTATAAATATTGAGTGGAGTTGTGGTGTACCTTTATATTAGAATCTCTTTCTCTTTCCTGTGCATGTTTGTTCAAATAAAAAAAACAACATAAGGCGTGTAAAACGTGTATACTGTTAGTGTTAAAAGTAAAAAAATTTATTTTTTATTTTACTACCCTGGAGTAAATGCAGGTGTTTAGATTGAAAATTGTGTCATATGTTTTTTCCACTGTAATGATTACATAGACTAAAATACCATGTATCTTCCATTTTGAGGCAGACCCCCACGCTGTCAATAAGGACTAAACGGTCTTGAAACTGAAGGGGAAATTTCTATAATTCAAAAAAAGTAACCCCAACAGTTCAACTTGGGAAGGGGTATATGGTCCTTATTCTGTGTGCCCTAACCAATAGCCCCCAAGTTAAATAGTTGGACTATATATGAAATTAAGTTAAAGTAATCGAAAAGGCCAAAGAATGGGAAACCTATTTCTTCACCTTCTTCTTCCTCTGCATTCTACACCTATTGATGGCCTTTGTAATCATGAGTCTTTGTGCCATCATTGCTATGAAAAGCCTCTCTCTCTCTCTCCATGTGCCCATAAAAACACAATATCTGAGCTGTATGACTCTTACTAAGAACGACTCTCCTATTTAAAGTCCAAGAAGCCCTTCTCTTACAAACCACTTTTTTCTCTCTTATAGCTTTCACTCTCTCCCTCTCTTTTTATTGTAGAATCGAAGTACCTCTTTCTCAAGTCAAGAAACGAAGTTTCAGAGAAAAAAACAAGATGGTCACTAACACTTCGTCTATCCCATGTAAACCCTTGTCTTCTAGTTTTCGACATCCAAGGCTGTCAAAGAGACACAACCTTAGAGTTCGCCGGCTTAACAGGTTCTTTACTTGTAAACTCTCTCTCTCTCTCTCTTTTCTGTCTATCTGTCTCTCTCTCTCTCTCTCTGACAACAAAGTTGTGTAAACTAACAGGAGAAGAAGAGTTTTGAAAGAAGAAGCAAAGAAGAATAAAAGGGTGAGAGTAGTGAAGATGGAAATGAAGAACTTGAAATTGTTCATGGTAAACCGAAGCATCATAGAAGAGAACGAGAAGCTGAGACAGAAAGCTTTGCTGCTTCACCAAGAGAATCAGGCCCTGTTATTTCAGCTCCAAACAAAGCTCTCTCAACAACAGAAACAGCAACAACAATCACTAATATGAATATATACTGCTTTTTGCAGAAACTAATTAGAAGAATAGGCAGGAATAGGGGCCTCTGTTCTTTGATCTTTTGGGGTAGTCTCATCTCAATGTCTTCTCTCTCCTCTGTTTTATTTTCCTTTTCTTTACTTTTTTTTTTGGTTGTCTGGACTCTGGAGTTAACTTAAGTTCTCTGAATAATTAGCTAGGGTGGGGAATAACTAAGGAAAAATGGGTTATTAGCCTTTTTATGAGTAATACATGCATGGATTATAATGTATCATAGTACAACTATGAGTCCTTCTATGAGTATTACATGGAATTTAATGTAAAACGCAACAACTATGCATGTAATTTTATATATAAACCTGTGTTTTTGAGTTTTTAGAGAAAGAGAGTCAAGAGAGTTTTTTTTGTTGGGAGGATGGGGTAACATAAGTCCCAGAACCAAAATAAGTTAAAACACATAGGATATAAACTATAAAGAGCATGTGTATCTATTTGTGAGTGGGGTAAACCTCCAAGAACCTAAGAGTTTGAAATACCAGAGAATGATGAAATTAACTGACAAATTGGCATTGGCTCAACGATTATTTTAATAATAAATTTTACATAAGAAAAACATTAGCACCTGTTTTTCATTAGTTTAGAAGTACAGGCACATGAATATGCAGTTTTTGTCATCATTGCTGGAAATTCTAAACTTACCATTCCTACTGCTACTTTCTCAGAGTCAACAATAGCCCAAAAATCTCAAAGCCCTAACAACCCTTAACTTGGGAAGCAATATTAGGAAACGCAATGGCAAGTGGATGAGGAAATTCAGCCATAAAATATTATGGGGAGCATGAAGCAAGAAGTAACAGGAAAAAGGAAAACATTGATTTACATCACAGGAATATGTGTCTAATTAGAGTGCGCTAAGAAAACATATGAAGCCTAAATGCTACAATACCAAATAAGATTGTATTGATTGAGTCATCCTAGACTTACTACGGAGAGAGATTCGAATTTAAGTTTCTTTTGTATTTGAGAACCGAACGGTAACCACAATACTCTTGACAGAATACAGAACTCTCAAACGGTAATGGATAGTGTGTGTGTGTGTGTGTGTGTGTGTGTGAGTGTGTGTGTGTGTGTGAGTATCATACACAAATAAAACAAATCCAGAACCTTGTCAGGTTTTCAACACCCAAGCTACAGTTTCTCTTTCATAATTGCAGGCCCATTTAGCCTACCTATAAGCCAGACACCCCTGTAGGTAATTCTCTTCTTTAAGGTATTTTTTGAAACAGGAGAGGAATCCAATGATAGGAATATACTAAAATGGAAATTCAATACTATATCCTATGCACTTTATCATCTGAAGCAACTCACACTCACATCCATCTATCCAAGGCACTTTTATTTTTTTAATTAAGGCAAAAAATAGTTGCATCCAAGTTACATTCAGCCATCTTGAGGAAGAACTTATGTTTAGAATTCGGACACAATAACTTAAATCAAATGTCCCTTTAATCTAACCTAGCAAGTGCAATTAACTCAATGACTAAGCTCCAGCGTTTTAGCAAAATCTATGATAATCCGAACTATAATCATGAGAAGCAGCAAAAAAACTCAAATTGAAAACATTTGGGCCTACCAAATCAACAAAGACTCACCTGCAAAAAGGAAATCAGTGGACACGTTCCATAGAAATTATATTTGTAGGGACACGTTTTGCAGCCCAAACCCAAGGTGCATGGGATCTTAGATCAGTGAGCCCAGTACAATGAATTTGTAGAGAATGGGTTAAAGAACTAGGTACTAATGAATTGGACAACAGCTAGTATGGACGTAGGAGATGATTAAGAAAGAACTAGGGACATAGAGCTGAACGAATTCATTGTCCAAAGAGACGAACTCACTGTCCGAGGAGGTAGGACTCCATATAAATTGACTAATACATAGTACAAGTGCAATTTAGATTGCTACAGCGACTCTTCTCTATATTTCCAGCCCCCATTTCTCTAAGTCTCTACCCTTATTTATACTACATCTATTCCTTCACATTTACCCAACACATGGACAATTGATGGTTTATCCTGATACTTGTTCCATCAGCCCCCTCTAGCAGTCTTCTGGGGTGGTTGCAAGGCTGCAATAATACTGTGCGGAGCTCACTTCCTCATTAATGTGGCCAGGGAGTTAGCTGGGGTGCATTCAATGCGGTGACAGCAGCTTTTCCCAAGATATTTTGGGATTCTTCTGTCTTTTGTTCCTGCAACGCTTATCCATATTTTCAGAGCTTCATGGATCGCACCTCTAGATGGCAAGCATCCTTTACAGACCTCGGCCTTGGCTAGCCGAGGACAAATTCATCCTCGGCAAAAACTCCTAGGACATTATGTTCAATATTGTCTTCCTTATCCACTAACACGAGTTTCCTTGGCTATACTTACCTATCCTCGGACTGCCCCTTATCCTCGGCTTGGGCCTTAAGCCCAAAATCCGGTTGTATGATCTGGGCCCATGACCCCACAATATTGATACCTTTTTATTATTAATTATTTATTTATTTATTTATTTATTATATATACACAAATTATACTGATACCTACGATAAGATACTACAGATTTGTTGCCTTAATAAGTTCAAACTTGAAAAAGAAAATCTAAAGAAATTTTTTTATGAATTTATAATGGGTAAGAAAGCCAAAACCCAAACCAAATATCCAGAGCTAGGAAAACAAACTAATACCGACCAATTAAGATAAAGTCATCATCATCGAGAACCTGAACATCTTTTTCTCCTACAAAATTCTCCCGGCCAATTTCCTTCACCAAATCAACAAACTCTACCCTCTTTGCCAGAGGAAGAGGAACATATGGGAGCCTGAAAACTGGCCTCACAACTCCAAGTTGAGCAAGAGCCGTGTTTAAGCCAATGGGATTTGGCTCTTCAAAAAGCCACTCAATCAGAGGCATGAGCTTTGCATTCAGTGAAGGGTTCTTTCCTCCAAACATAAGTTCCCTCATTAATCCGGGAACCAGGTTGCTAGCAACAGATATCACCCCAGTCGCTCCATAGCTCCATCTAGAATCATGGCACTCATCATCATTCCCACTCCACACTGCTATACCATTATCTGTATACTGTTTGACTCGATCATTTCCAACACACTCCTTAACACCAGCCAAGTAAGCACTCTGGGCTATAGTGTGAATCACATGTGGGGGAATATCTTGGCCAGTCCGCGACGGCACATTGTATATGATGCTGGGACCCATGGATAGAACACTTTCGAAGTGAGAAACCATTCCCTCCTTGGAGGTTTTGCCATAGTAGGGATTAATGTGAAGGGCACCATGCATTCCAACAGCAAAACCCTGTTCGGTAGCATGAATTGCTTCCCTTGTGGAATTGCTTCCAGTGTTTCCAATAACCTTAATTGATCCACCAAAACAGTTTACTGTGTGGCCAATAAGCATTATATGTTCATCCCAGCTCATCAATTGGCCTTCACCAGTTGTGCCACCAACAATAATACCTTCAGCACCATTGACAATCTGCATGTTCACCAGGTCATCGTACGCTTCAAGATCGAATCTACCATCAGGTAGGTATGGAGTTTTGATGGCTGTTATCAATCTAAGAGCCTTTATATCATCTGTCGATGTCCTGAAAACATAATAAGAGCATCATTAGCAATCTAAGGCACCAATTCTGACTACAAAAAAAAAAAAAAAAAAAAAAAAAAAAAAAAAAAGGGGGGGGTGGGGGAGTGGATATCTAAGGACAACCGCTACAGTACTACTATTTCTTTAAAAACAAAATAAAAGGTTCCATCATTTTATTTACTGACAATGTTAGATTTGTTAAAACACAACCACACTTACACCAGCACAAATGCACAACATTATGTAATTTGTACAGACTGACCAGTACACTACCAGCAGTCAGTAAGACAACCAATAAATTTTATTTTACTTGATCAATTCACAATACCAGACAAATGACTCCGTCACTCACACTCACCAGCCAGCAATGGATATTTGGGCATAGATTTAGATACTGTTCATGTGGTGCCTCAGTTATTTGAACTTAGAATCTCCATTTGAACAATTCAGGAGGAGAGCATAAATATATATATATATATATTGCAACAATTTTTATTTAAGCAAAAAACTTCCATGTATACAGAGGGTATACAGAGAATGCACCAACATCAGCCTCTCAAATTACAAGAGTGTACATATCTTCAGTCTAGGGACATAAATGCTGATGGTATGAAAGCAATATTGAATATATAAGCTTTTCTTTCAAAACCTAATTAAAGTAGAGTTGCTTTCTGACAAATTATAAGTACAATACACATTCACACACCCGGACATTGAAAACAATAAATACAAGGCACTACAGATGGCAAAACAGTCCAGATATTTGATATGAAAAATGCATCTATATGGAAAATGTCATTTGATAATTTACCTATTTTTAACTTCCAAACTGCGCATTGGAAGATGGAAATTAGGTATTACGGCTGCTTGCGGAGACCTCCACCTTGCATTCCTACCTCATAGCAACAGAGAAAATGAAATTAGCAAAACAGAGTTTTTGGCAAGAATACTTGGCCCCTTTCTCAAGTTTCATGCCAGCACTTGTTAGCTTTAGAGTTCAGCAAAACAACAGCCCTCCATACAAATATAAATCAATCTATAAAGATCAATTATATGTCTAAAAGACTAAGTAAAAAAGTAACAAACCAGAGAAATTAATTGCAAAAATAAATCAAATGTACACAAGACTATGCGGCTGAGCAGAAATTGTAATTCATTTGATTCTCAAAACAAAAGTTTAACACAGTGGTTATTCTAGCTCCTCCCCCACCCCCACCCCCCCCTAAAAAAAAAAGGCAGTTGAAGGCTTGAAGCAAGTCAATAAAGAAATGTTCTAAATTCAAATGAAAATTTTAAGCATCTAAAAGTTTGTCTATCAAACAAATACTTTCTAGTTTTTAACCAAAATTGTTTTCCAGTTGCTTGGCACAAGATTTCTCCTTCATCCTGGACTAACAAAAAATAGCCGAAGTAAGCATTAACAATGGCAAAGGAACCTATACTATGCCTTTCAAAATTGATATAATGTCCATCCTAAACTTCAAAAGGAGAAATTTTCCCCTGAGTTATTGTTAATAACCACTTTGCCCTCTACTGTTAGGATTTCTGTCAAATTTAAAATTCAAAAATCTGCCAAAAACACATTATATGCACACTACCAATTGCTCGGCTTTGATGAGCGGAAAGGGCAATCAACCAAAATTAAGTAACAAAGAGGAAGCTATTAGCATGTCTTCATGTCACAATACTTTTACTCAACAACCTCATTTTGTCAGATATCATCACCACAAAAATCTTCATTGACTCAACTTAATTAAAACAATAAACAGATTAATATAATACAAGATTGATTCTACAAAGGTTTTTTTATCTTATTTTATAATTTGATAGTTACAACGAGAGAAGGGGGATTTAACCTAAGGACGTTAGTTTACATTCATTGTCAAGTCAGTTTGTGAGTGTTTTCTACTAAAATCGAGAGTTCCACTTTAGCTTCGCAACCAACAACCTAGACACAACATTCCATAGTCTCAAAAAAAAATCCAATTAGATGTGGATGCAGAAAACAGGTTTGTGAAACTCGAACATAACACAAAAATGTGTGTGTGTTTGTCTACGCGCTTTAAGGATACGAACAAATACTACATTCTAATTTCGTCCTAATAGCTGATATATATATATATATATATATATAATTTCATATTTCTGTTTCTTTTTAAATTGACGAGAAACAAACACCACGACAAAATATATATATATAATTTCATATTTCTGTTTCTTTTTAAATTGACGAGAAACAAACACCACGACAACAAAAACGGATCACAGATCAGATTTAAAAAAAAATGTATAATGATGGAGTTATTACTTACTATTAATAAATTAAATAACTAAGTAAGAAAGTGACAGAGCAATTGATAAAATAATAATAATAATAAGAACAAGATTAACCTCTTATAATTATCGGGACAGCTGGGACGCGCAAACTGGAGAGCAGGGCCTCTCAGAGACAAGCTATCGCTCTTCAAAGCAGCCATTTCTTTGCAAGTGAGATTTAATCAAAACCCGGATTCGACCCGAATAGAAAGGAGGGAAATAGATTTCAAATGAGATTAGAAGAAGCAAAAACAAAATTGTGGAGAAGTGGGAGTGGTAGTGGTGAAGAAAATAATGGTGACAAAGAGAGATTGGTTGAGAGAGTTAAAAGAGGTTAGCGCGGTGGACCCTGGCTTCGCCGTCGCCGGAGGAGGAGGAGGAGGGCTGATAGTGGCTGTGGAGAAACAACAATGAGCGGTGGCTTTCAGTTTAGAGGCGGCTGGGTTTTTTTCACAATAAAGAGAGCTCCTTTTTTTAATTTGAGGCGGGGCTGTGTGGGGAGACTGTGAAGTCAACAATTGGATGGCTTTTGTGCTGAATCTGCTGATGCGTGTCACTTTTAGCAGACGTGTATTGATTAAGATGTTTACACGTATTTGGAAATGTAATTTATCACCAATAGTTGGAATATGATAGTAGTAGTCAGAGTCTAGGAGTAGAACTTTTTTTTTTTTTTTTTTTAAAGGAAATTACAACTTAGCCATCTTTGGTTTACTTGAAATTCAACTTCCTTACTCGTGATTTGATTTTTTACACTTTACCCACCCTTGGCTCTTTCCGGTAGTACTCTGTAACCCACCTCCCCAACATCTTATATGCCAAAATCAGAATACAAAACAGATCAAACATTCTCTCTCCTCGAATACACTCTCACACATTTTCACCCACTCAAAACCGAGGAAGAAGGAGACCATTGAAGAAGGCAAGCTCAAAACCTCTCAATTTTGTGGGTTTGGCAGAATCATCTGGGTATTTCAGAGGGGGATTCGTCCGTTGTGGGTCTGGTTGAACACATCTCTTAGCGCTAAAATCTAGTCTATGATAATCTTTGTACATATTTGGAAAATTATTTTTTAAGCATTGGTTGGTATCCAAAGGGACTAGCTAGCATAGTCGTCCAAGGGGCTTTGTAAATTTAATGTTTGGGCATAATTTGCAAGGAGCAATGATAGAAGGGGATTCCAAAACAGTTACATGGATGCTTTGAGAAATCCCAAATTGATTTTCTGATTGAAGCATGTTGATGCTAAGCTGTTAATGCTAAGGTGTTTTGATATTAAAGGTGCATGATTTGTTTGTTTTGTTTGAATCTCAAGTCAAAACTAAGGTGTTTTAATCTTTAATTTCTTTAGCATAATATATGTTGGCTTATGTTTCTGGGATCATCATTTTCAACATAGCTATGCATTGTGAACCCGTCTAACCATCATCTGACATTTTAAATTATTTAGGTATCAAGCTCGACTTCAGTTTAAGTTACCTCTAACATTGAGAGTGCCACCAAAATTTTAAAGAGATAGATACACATGTGCCTAGCAATAAACAGAGACTTAAATAATAAATAATTACATGAGAAATGCTCTAAGCCAAAAATAATAAATAAAAGGATTAGCAACAGAGGCAATAAACAGGGACTTATATCTTCAATGGTCTCCTTCAACCTTGGTTTTAGTGTGTAAGCAAGCGTGAGAGTGTTTTTGAGGAGAGAGGGTGTTTGATCTTTTTGTGTTTTGATTTTGGCATATAAGATGTTAGTTTGACGGCAAGTTGGGAGGTGGGTTACGAAGTACTAACGGAAAGGACCACAGGTGGGTAGCTTAAATTTCGGGCAAACCACAAATGGGTAAGTTGTAATTTGCCCTTTTTTTTTATAAATGACTAGGAGTAGAACTTAGATATGAACCGAACATGCCCACTAAATCTAGTTTCAATCAAATCCAAATACCTAATTATTGTATATTTTTAAGGGAAATGCTAATGAATGCCTTTAGGATATTGGTTAATAATTCATTTAAAGAAAGTTTTCATGTGAAAAAAAAAAAACAATTAATATTTTGACAGCTTTTTTCATTTCCCATAAAAGTGTTGTCAAAACTTTCCTAAAATGGATTGTTAACCAATGCCCTAAGGGTACTCGTTAGCATGACCCTATTTTTAATATTTGTATTAACTGACAAAACTTAAATAATATTTGTCTGTTTCAAATGAATTAAATTCAACTTGATGATAATGTTGTATTTACTCCACACATGAATTGTTAGGCATCCTTGATGCCTAGTCTCATTTAAGAGCATTCACATTAGAGGACTATGATAGTGCAGTTTTATTAAACTTTGTCTCTGTTTGGTTCAGCTTTTTGAAATTAAAAAAAGTACGTTTTCAGTCTCTAAACGTGTATTTAGGTGTTTAGCTAAATTTAGGTGTTTGGTACGTTTAGCACGTTTCCATTTGGTTTAGCTTAATTTAGGTGTTTGGTAAAATTTCATGAATGCGCTTTTTTTCTCAATGCAAACAAACATGATTTTCAGGGCTTGTTTGGTAAGGAATTCCAAACAATAGGTTTCAGTGTTTAAGTGGACCGAAAAAATAATAATAATAATAAAGTGTTTAGTAGGAAATTTTTTATTTTATTTTTTAATCCGAGCCAATCATATTATTAATTATTGAAAGAAACAAAGTCCAAATACAATGCCTTAACAGCTGGAGGTGGAGACTCCTCTAACCAACAAATATCCTCAGCAGTCAAACTAGCGTACTAGCTAAAGAGTGTGCAACATTGTTGGGACTATGATTGACACAACTGAATGACAAACGCCTGCAACCTGATGCTAGCACCCAAACATCCCTATAAACATTGCCCAGTCTGGACTTGGTGGAATGCAAGGAAGCCAGAGTCTTCATAACCGTGACGTTATCACCCTCTACCTCCAACTTCGTGAAGCTAACATCAACTACAAACTCCAGAGCTCTCCAACACGTGAGCACCTCTGCCTCTTCACTGTCAATAATAGCCAGTCCTTTCACAAACATAGCTGCCATAACCTCCCCCATATTGTTACAGATAACCACCCCAAAGCCTGTGGAGTTCAAACTAGAGAAAATTGCAGCATCGAAGTTCAACTTGTAGAGCAAGCCCGATGGAGGTCTCTATGACTGCACAGAGACCGTGTTCACAATGATACCCAGCTGTACCTGAGCCACCCGAAATTCCTCCAGATAGTCCTTAGCCCTTTGGTTCAGTCTACCCAAGTCTTGGATAGCACCCCCATGCAAAATGGAGTTTCCTTGGTTCCAAATTAACCAACTTTGAACCTAGAACAGTTCAAGCTCCTCATTGGACAATCTGCCATGCAATTCTTCAACTAGTTAAAGCATATCAACATGGCCAACTGTACCCTTTGCAAGCAACTCGTGCAACCAGACCATATGTCCTGGGCCAATTTGCATTCCCACAGTGCATGGTACCCTGTTTCTGTGGTAAAAAAACAGACCCCACACTTGGCATCCTCAATAATCCTTCTTCGAGCCAGGTTCTCTCGTGTAGGAAGAATGTTAAGGCAAGCTCTCTATCCAAACACTTTTATTTTGTTTGGGATCTTAAGCTTTCACAACTTCACTCAAACCGAGCCTCCAATCACCCCCCCCAGAGCTCTCTCCCTTGTCAGCTTCCAGTTTAGAAATTAATCTCGTAGTGTGATAACTGGATTTCACCGAATATTCACCACTCTTTGTATGAAGCCAGAAAATCACATCAGGGACTTGTCTACGGCTTAAGGGAATTTGAAGAATAGCCTCTGCATTTGATCTCTAGAATTTAGACATAAGCTCCTTACGGTCCCAAGAGTTTGTCTTGCTATCAACGAGGTCCGAGACACGCCACTCCCACTCCTCCTCCACTGGTGGGTACAGTACACAGTTTGTGACTTGATTCAGTATCCACTTATCCAAAGTGACCCTAATTTCAGACCCATCACCCACCCTCCAACAACACCCCTTTTTCAAAATAGGTTGTGCTGCCATTAAGCTCTTCCACACATAGGAGCTGTTAGGGACATCCGAGGCATCCAAAAAATTAAACCGTGGGAAGTATCGTGCCTTAAAACACTTGTATAGCAATGAATCTTTTTGTTGAATCAATCTCCACCCTTGCTTGGCAAGCATAGCTAAATTGAAATCTTGCAAATCACGGAAGCTTACTCCACTTTCACTTTTAGGCTGACATAATGCCCCCTAATTTTTCTAGTGAATCTTCCTTTCATCTCCCGTTTGACCCCATCAAAATCTAGCACACAAGGCATTTAGTTCATCACAAAGCTTTGCAGGAATTAGGAATACACCCATTGTGTATGTAGGGATGGATTGGGCAACAGCTTTAATTAGTACTTCTTTGCCCGCTTTTAAGAGCATTTTCCCTTTCCAACCTTGCAACTTTTTCCAAACTCTATCCTTCAAAAAAGAGAAAGCTTGGTATTTTGATCGCCCCAAAAGCGTGGGCAATCCTAAGTAGGTCTCAAATCTTTCCACCTCCTTTACCCCCAACATATTTTTTATGAGTTCTTTTTGCCTCCCAATTGTGTTGCTGCTGAAGAACATGGATGATTTTTCAAAGTTGATACATTGACCAGATGAGTCTGCATATAACTGAAGAATATATGTAATGCACCGCACTTCTTCCTGAGATGCTTGTCAAAATAGCAATGAGTCATCTACAAATAATAAATGGGATATACGAGGTGCACTCCTACAAACTGCCACCCCTTAAGCCTTCCTTTATGTTCTAATTTTTCCAACACAGCTGAAAACCCCTCTGCACATAACAAGAATAAGTAAGGAGACAATGGGTCTCCCTGTCGGAGTCCTCTCGAAGGAATAATGTTCCCATAAGCTTTGCCATTAATATAGACTAAAAATGAGGCAGTAGAGACGCAACACATCACCCTCTCAATCCATATCATAGGAAAACCCAACATGACCATTATACCTTTCAAGAATTCCCCGATCATAGGCCTTACTTACATCCAATTTTAGAGCTAGTGACCCCTTCTTCCCTGATTTTTTACAATGCATAACATGCAAAGTTTCATATGTCATTAGCACATTGTTCGTTATAAGTCTGCCTGGAACAAAAGCATTCTGAGTAGGGGCTATTAGCTAGGGAAGTATCTGTTTTAGTCTGTTAGCCAACACTTTTGAAATAATTTTATAAATGACATTACAAAGGCAAATTGGGCTAAAATTAGAATTTTTTTCGGGAGATTTCACTTTTGGAATAAGAACTATATGACTGTAATTAATTTTAGGAATCATGTTACCCGAATTTAGAAAATCAAGAACAGCAGCAATCACATCATCCCCACAACATGCCAATATTTTTTATAAAAGAGAGCATTCATACTGTCTAGTCCAGGAGCCTTTGTTGGTCCTATTTGGAACAACGCTGCTTTAATTTCCTTCGCACTAAAATCACTGGACAAAACATCCTTGCATTGTTGAGGTCACCTTTGAGTTACATTTCTCATTTTAGGGTGTTTGAACATTATATTTAGAGAACTCATTCATATAGTTTTCAGTTTTTAAATAACATTGTTTAACGACACTTTTGTAAATATGTTAAAAATTGTAGGCCTTGCCTAATATGACTACACATACAAAGACCAAATTGTAGGCCTCACCTGATGAGAGAATTTTCTCTCTCTTCAACTAAGATAATAATATTTTGACTATACTCATCATTAAAAAAAAAAAAAAAAAAAAAAAAAACACGTACATGTACCAAACACACAATTATGTTTTTTCACATTTTAAAATATGTTATTTGAAACATAGTACCAAACAAATTTTTTGCATTATAAATACGTTAAACACGTGTTTTCATAACACTTTTTAAATCATAGTTTTAACATCATTTTGTATAAAAATATTTGAAATTTGCTACCAAATAGGCCCTAAGTATTCCACTAGCTAAGCCGCAATTGCAAAACGTAGAAATCACAATAACATTACCGTTGGAATTTTTGCTTTTTATCTCTAAAATACCCTCAGCTTTCTAATGAACTCTCCATTTTACCCCACTCTCTCACCACAAAATATTTATAAGAAAATCATACGGAGATAAGCAATTGCATGCAATAATCTAACCACAAAATAGTGATAGCCACATAAAATCATATAAAGATAAGCAAATTGCAATGATTTAACCCCAAAATACTTAATCTAAACTCCTACAAAGATAAGCAAATTGCAATGATCTAGGTCATGAGTTTAGGAACTAGAATTTTTGGGTTTACGGGGAGGGATGTGTTTATATTAATTAGCCATAAACCTCTAGACTCTAGAGTTGCTTTGGGGTTACAGGAAGAAAGAGAGGGAGGGTGAAGAAATGAGTGGATAGGGTACAATTATACCAACACTAATGCACCAAATCCCATCAGAATTTTGCAGTTAAGCGTGTTTAGGCGAGAGTAGTACTAAGATGGGTGACCTCCAAGGAAGTGTTCATGTTGCATCCCTTTCTTTTTTATTACCAAAAAAAAAAAAATAGCTGTGGAAGATTCTAGAGAATAATAAGAGAAGGAAAAAGATAAGATTTTTATGGGAATGGGAAGAAATGAGTGGATGAGAAAAAGAGAAGGAAATAAAAGGGAAGTGTTTACATTGGTTTCATGTGTCAGTTGTAATGTTACTATGTAAGGCAATGTACAAAAATAAAAAAATTAAATTAAATTAAATTTCTACTATTATTAACACAATATTTTCACAATAATTTTATAATAATGCTTAAGTGAGAATTTATTGATTCTTATCTTAACTCCATCATACATCATTTTATTATTATTTAATAATAGCTTGTCAAATTAAATTTGTTGTGAAATTTTTATACAAAATGTTGTGTGCGTAGATTTAATCAAATTTGATAATTAAAACAAATAATTTCCATATATGTATTGTCCTTTATGGTAATTTATATTTCAAACCATAAATTTGATAAGTGCTAGCCAAACATTCAGATTTTTCAAAAAGCATTTTTTAACAGCTTTTACCAAACGCTTTACTTTTTTAAAAAAACTTAGTTTCATACCACACTTTTTGAAATTGCCACTTTAAAAAAAAGCATAGTATCAAAAAGTTGAACCCAAACTCACCATTTATGTCGTTTTATTTAAGTATTGTGTTTCGTTTTTCTTGTACGAAGTTGCATGTATTGTTTAAAAATTACACATTAATTGCAGTAAATTTTAACTGCAAATATAAATAAATAAATACACACACACGCACGGGCGCATGCATGCGCGCACGCGCGCGCGCGCGCGCACACACACACACACACACACACACATATATATATATATATCTTAGCCAACAAACGTGCGTTATTGACGTGATGGTTACTCCACAAATTCTTAGGTGGGGTAAGGGCCAAGGTTCAATTCTTAAAGTTAGGATTTTTATCTCGGATCAAATAAACATTGTAATATAAGCATTTCTCTTTGTTTGTTCTTTTTATTTTATGAAAAAATAGGCAAAAAATAAATCTATAAGCACATAATTGTCAAACTTTTATTTTTTATTTTTATTGTTTTATGTTGTAGTAGGTCCAAATGATGTGAGTAGTAATAGTTAAATGTTTTAAATACTAATAATATACATTTATAGTTTATGTTTTCACAAAATAATAAAATTAAATGGTTTACAAATGAGGACTTGGAAAAAAATGGTGTCATTGAGTAATAAACCTTGTTAACCATGCTTATTCTCATGGTTTATATTTTGCCATATATATTTTGTCATTTATGGTAATTTACACTTTAAGCCGCAAATTTGATAAGTGTTAACCAAACACTTAGATTTTTCAAAAAGCACTTTTTATCAGCTTTTACCAAACGCTTTGCTTTTTAAAAAAACTCAGTTTCATACCGCACTTTTTGAAACCGCCACTTTTAAAAAAGCACAGTATCAAAATGTTGAACCAAACTCACCCTTTATGTCGTTTTATTTAAGTATTGTGTTTGGTCTTTACTGTATGAAGCTGCGTGTATCGTTTTAAAATTACACATTAATTGCTGTAAATTTGAACTGCAAATATATATATATATATATTATATAAATATATATATATACACACCTATCTATCTATCTTAGGCAACAAACAAATATGTGTGTCATTGACGTGATGGTCACTCCACAAATTCTTAGGGTAAGGGCCAAGGTTCAATTCTTAAGGATATGATTTTTATCTTAGATTAAAAAACATTGTAATATAAGCATTTCTCTTTGTTTTTTCTTTTTATTTTATGAAAAAATAGACAAACAATAAATCTATAAGCACATAATTTTCAAACTTTTTTATTGTTTCATGTTGTAGTAGGTCCAAATGATGTGAGTAGTAATAGTTAAATGGTTTAAATACTAATAATATACATTTATAGTTTTTTTTTTCTTTCACAAAGTAATAAAATTAAATGATTTACAAATGAGGACCTGATAAAAAATGGTGTCATTGAGTAATAAACCTTCTTAACCATGCTTATCCTCATGGTTTAAATCAATTGTACTTTCAACCCCTACGTGCCCAAATTCCTTTGCTGGACCAGATTTAGAGTTGGGCTCACAATTAATTTGTATGGTGGGTAATGAGTTTCCTATTATGGGTAGCTCTCGGCTGAGCCTTAGTAAGGAGTTCCCCCACACAATATAATTTCCTCCCCTTCTCTCCTTAAACTACTCTTGCTACTACTTTGTTCCCTCTCTCTTGCTCTCTTTCTCTCCTCTTTCCCCCCAAATCCCCCACCCCTTCTCTTCTTGCTCTTCTCTTATTTATAGATTAAGGCTAGTGGGATGCTTATGAATACTCTTTGGTTCCACTCGTGTGGGTGGGGTCCAAATTGATTATTCCTGACAAGGAATATGCTTCATTGGAAATGGTGTCAAGGGTGTTGGAACTAGTTCCTGCCTCCAAAAGATTGCTCGGTAGTGCGATTCCCCAGAGTATTACTGGGCTATCGGGGCATCGCCGCCCATCATGGCGGTATCTATCAACTGTTCTATACGTGGGCGGTGATCACATGCCGAGCTTGTGACTAGTGAGCTGGTCATGGCATTGGGCCTGGGTTTGATAATATTATATGGGCATGTCCGGGCTGAGGCCCAAGGCCAATGGGTCTGTGGTCGTAAGCCGTATAGTAATTATATCAAATATTTAGTTTTTTAAAACAAAAAATGATGTTGGAAGTTTTAGAATTATGTTGTAAGCCTTTCTCTTTGTTTGTTCTTTTTTATTTTATGACAAAATAGTAAAAAAATAAATCTGTAGGTACATAATTTTCATACACTCTTATTGTTTTATGTTGGGGTAGGTCTAGATGATGTGAGTAGTAGTTATTAAATGGTTTAGATATTAATAATATACATTCAAAGTTTATGTTTCTACAAAATAATATAATTAAATGGTTTACAAATGAAAACCTAGAAAAAAAGGTGTCATCGAGTAATAAACCTTGTTAACCATGCTCATTCTCATGGTTTAAATCAATTGTGCTTTCAACCTCTTGACTTCTTTGTTTAATTGCAATAATGGAATTATATCAAATGATCAGCTTTTTAAAAAAAAAATGATGTTAGCAGTTTTAGAAATATGTTGTAAGCTTTTCTCTTTATTTGTTCTTTTTATTTTATGACAAAATAATCAAACAATAAATCTATAGGCACATGATTTTCACTCATTTTCATTGTGATATGTTGTGGTAGGTCCAGATGATGTGAGCAGTAGTAGTTAAATGATTTAAATATTAATATTATGCATTCAAAGTTTATATTTCCACAAAATAATAAAATTAAATTGTTTACAAATGAGATCTTGAAAAAATTGTGTCATCGAGTAATAAACCTTGTTAACCATGCTTATCATCATGGTTTAAATCAATTCAAAGCCAACTCAATACATTGTGGGGCCTAAGGTGACAACATTACATGGAGTATTTTCTCATATTATCATATTTAATTGATAAATTTTTATTTAACTTTTTAGTTTTATATCAATTTTTTTTAATTATTATTATTATTTTTTTGTTTTCTAAGATTTACTGACAAAGATTTTGTATTCAAGTTCCCTTAATGTTTTTTGTAAGGACCTATTTTGAGCTTATAGCCCACTATATGGAATGACTTCAACCCAAAAAGCTCAAAAACAATGAATTTGTAGAGAATGGGTTGGAAAACTGGGCTTTAGTTGATCAAACAGATATTGGAATCAATCAGACGATCAGAGAATGAAACAAAAAATGATTATATTGAAGAAAAATGGTCCTCGGCATGTTCCGAGGTGTACTATTCTCTTATATTATCTTCAAACTCGGTTACAAGTTTTGTTCCTGAATATTACAGAGTTTTCCTTTAGATTTTTCCGATCCCTCTTCTTTGCTCCCTCTCCTTCCTTTTATGCTCTTTTTCCTTGCCATCCCTATCTTCCATGTGCATGCCAAATGGTGAATCTGGATACTTGTCCTATCAGCACCTCCCATAAGTCTTCAAGTAGTAGCTGTAAGGCTGAAACCCACTGTTCAGGCATCACCTCCACATTAATGCGGTTAGGGAGTTAGCTACAGAGTGTTTAATGCGGAGGTGGCAACTTTTTCCTTGGATATGTTATGATCCTTCTATGTATTGAGCTTCTATAGTGCTTATTTGCATCAACTAAGTATTTCTGTGACGTCTCTTCGGATAGTAGATCATCTCTACGGGAGATGACCTCGGTCAGCCGAGGTGACTCTTATTCTCGGTACAACCCCTTAAGTCATCATGATCTAAATTAACTTCTTTGTTTGTTAACATGGACCCTTCTAATAATGTTTACCCCTCCTCGAACACATTTCGTCCCCAGCGTAGGCCTTAGGTCCATTACACAACATGTGTAATGGACCTCCAAGCCCAATACCTCTACA
This sequence comes from Quercus suber, assembly GCF_002906115.3. Classification (NCBI taxonomy): domain Eukaryota; kingdom Viridiplantae; phylum Streptophyta; class Magnoliopsida; order Fagales; family Fagaceae; genus Quercus; species Quercus suber. Next base: position 551,142 of record NW_027069605.1, read on the forward strand.
TTGTCTTCAATATAACTAATCCACTCGGGGGAAACTCTATTTGTTAATTAGGGTGGTCACGTGACTACCTTGACTTGAAATTTTATATTAATATGGTTGTTGACCAACCTAGAAAAAACTATTGACCACCCTAATAAAAATGTAAGCCCATCGAAATGAAATTTGATCTCTTCAAATTTTTGTTCCATTGAAAATTTAAACCTAAAAATTGTGAAAAATGTAATGTTCACAACACTTTCACAAAAAATCCTAAATGTTAGGTTAAAACTGGCTATTACAAGTGAACAGAAAGATAATTTCAGTGGTAGGTTCAAATTATAACCAATAATAGCTTACATTTAGGATTTGTTGTGAAAATATCATAGACATAAAACTTCTCAAAAATTGCCCAAACAAATACAAATTAGCCCAAAAGCCCAAATCAATTTTTTTTCAAAAGGCGTATTTTAAAATCGTTACATATTATTTTCTTCTAAAAAATGCACATTTTCAAATAGTTAGTTTATTAGTGCTTGCTTTAATCTTTAGCTGAATTTGTTGAATTTATTTGATACATTTTGTACACATGCATATGCACTAAAGTAATACCTAAATACTTTATTGAACATGATTAATGTAACGATTGAATGCCTAAGTTGAATAGATTGAATGAACTTATAGTTCACCCTCTATTTTTTTGATAGCACTATGAACAAATTTCTTATAAGAAAATCACTTGTATTGCAAGATTCATCTTCTAAGAAAATTGGTATTGGCTTGAACAATCTTTTCTCAGATCCTAGGCTATGGATAAATGTTTCATCTTAATGATCCCGATGAAATAAGAAGAGCAAATTTACAAAGAGATTCTTGCCAACCTCTTGGCCATAATTTCCCTAAAAAATAAATAAGTGGAGCATTGTGTCAATTTAGTCCTAATTAGTTTAAAGAATACAAAATTTAGTTAGAACATATCATAAAAAAGAATGATGCATTTTGTTTACATTGTTACTTTTTTTTTTTATAAGATATTGTTACTTATTTAGATAAAGTGTTAGTGATTGAATGAGAGATCAATATTTTAATGATTGTTGAGTTGTGTACATTAAAAAAGATTTAATTGAAAGTATTGATAATGAAACTATCATACAATGATTTCAAAATATTAAAACTTGTATAATGAAATTTTTAAAAAATTGGGTTTACACACCTGAAAAAATAATGATTTTAATGTTTTGGGAGAGAAGGAAAAGCCCACATCAAGTTTTTTCGTTGGACTAAAGTAGTTGTAGGCTTGTAGCTCAAAGATTATATTTTAAAACAAGTAAAAAAACATTTTGACTCAAGCTAAAGCCCAAAAGTTTTAGCAAAAAAGCCCAATCTAAACCATATATTGATGTACAGTTTATTAGCATTTTCAAATTTCAATACGCCCTTTTAGATAATCCAAGATATTATGTACCATATTGCATATCATACAGTGCTACAACAATAATGTCAAGGTACTGCAAAAATCCCAGGATACCTCAACGAGACCCTTATTACTCTTATTCCAAAATACAAGTGCCCGGAATCTCTCAATAATTTTCGTCCAATTAGCCTATGCAATTCCATTTACAAAGTGGTGACTAAAGTGATTGTGGCTCGCATTAGACCCCTTTTGGATGGTATTATCTCTCCCCTCCAATAAGCTTTCGTGCTTGGGAGAAGAGGAATAGACAATGCTATTATAGTTCAAGAATTGATCCACTCTATGGCTAGGAAGAGAGGGAATTCAGGTGTGATGGCCATTAAGATTAACTTGGAGAAAGCCTATGATCGGCTTGAATAGAGTTTTATTAGAGATACCTTGGCCTTATTCAACTTCCCAAACCATCTTATCTCTCTTATCATGAGCTGCGTCTCCTTCTCTTCCATCTCGATGCTTTTTAATGGTGGGGCTATAGAGTCTTTTCATCTCTCTAGAGGTATAAGGCAAGGAGACCCCCTCTCTCCCTACTTATTCATTATGTGTATGGAATTTTTGGGGGCTCTCATTACTGAGAAGTGTAAGTCCAAGTTGTGGGACCCGATGATGGCATCTCGGGGAGGGATTGCCTTTTCCCACCTTTTTTTCGCGGACAATTTGGTTTTATTTGCGAAGGTTGACCATAAAAACTGTGTTGCTATAAAAGACGTTCTTGACACTTTCTATGCTTTATCGAGTCAAAAGATCAGGGCTTCTAAATCTCGGATTTTTTTTTCTCTCCTAATGTCTCTCCTAGTGCCTAGGAAGCTCTTAGCGATGTTTTGGACTTCTCTACCCCTTCTCTTGGGAAGTATTTGGGGTTCCCCATCAAGCATGTTTCTATTCCCCAAGATTTTCGGGACATCATTGAGTGAATGCAAAGTCGTCTTGCTAATTGGAAAGCTCATCTTCTTTCATTTGCAAGCAAGTTGGTCTTGACCCAAGCAGCCCTCTCTACCATCCCTAGCTACAATATGCAGTGCTCCCTTCTCCCTCTTAAGATTATCAATTGTGTGGATAAGCTATGTAGGGACTTCCTGTGGGGGTCTACGGATAGGAAGAAAAAAATGCATATGGTCAGTTGGAAGAAAATTACGAAGCCTAAGGATGAAGGTGGTTTGGGTCTTCAGGCAGCCAAGGAGAAAAATTTAGCACTCCTCGCTAAGCTGAACTGGCGCTTCCACATTGAGAAGCAGTCAACATGGGCTCGTGTGCTTGCACATAAATATGGTAATAGGCCTAAAGTCAGACTAGCATCCAGATTGTCTCACCAAAAAGAAGCTTGCTCGACAACTTGGGTTGCTTTAAAGAAAGGGGAAGGTATTTTTTAATAGGGGTACCAAGTGGATTGTAGGAAAAGAGAGCATCCTCTCTGTTTGGCATGCCAAATGGATGAGCATAGGCACTCTTAGGAGCTTACTTATGGGTCCTCTAAATAAGGATGAAGATCGTCTGCTGATCAGGGATGTGGCTAATCCCCACGGGTGGTGCTGGGAAAAATTTTCTTTTGTCATTCCAAAGAAATTAGTAATGGAGATAAAGGCCACCCCAACCCCCTTGTATGCCAATAATATGGACAGAATAGCATGGGTTTCCTCACCAAGTGGTGAATTCAATCTTAAGGAGGCCTATAGGCTAGCAAGTGAACCAAAGGATATTAACCTGTGTGAAAACTCTTCTGTTGGTTGGGTTTGGAAAATAGCTACTCTTCCTAAAATTAAGTGCTTCTTATGGCAGTGTTGCCACCTAAACATGCCTGTTAGATTAATTCTCACTCATAAAGGGGTTGATACCCCTACCACTTGCCTCATCTGCCTTGAGGAACTTGAAACTATAGCCCATTCACTTCGGGATTGTAATATAGCTCAATCCTTCTAGATCTTCTTTCCTCCCCCACTTCATGAAAATCTTTTCTGTGGCACAAACGTTAAGGACTGGCTTCACTTGAACTGTTTGAATCAATGCCCCTCCTATATGGGCATTCCTTGGGGCATTATTTTTTCCTTTGGGGTGTGGAGCCTTTGGCTTCATCTCAATAAAGTTGTCTTCAAGGAGGGAATCACCGGCGAAACCTCACTTCCGAAACCTATGCTCGAGTTGCAAAATACACTTTCATTGGTTCGGACTGCAAACAAAAAACCCCAAAGCACATTATCCAAGTTAAATGGAGTTGGCCTGCTGCAGGTTGGTTCAAGTTAAATTCTGTTGGCTCCTTTTTGGGCAACCTGGGCCGTGCAGGGGAAGGTGGTATTATTAGGAATGCTGATGGTGAATGGGTGACGGGTTATGCCAGAGCTATGGGTACCACAACTAGTATAGTAGCTGAACTGTGGGCGCTTCGTGATGGGATCAATTTATGTCTTTCTTTGCGCTTAGTTGTAATTGAGATAGAGCTGGATGCTAAGGTGGTCATTGATCTTTTGGAAAAGGATGGGGATAACCCCAACGGGAATGAAATCATTGTTGCTGATTGTAAGGAAGGCCTTAAGAAGTTTTTTTTTTTTGGTTAAAATTCAGCATTGCTTTAGAGAGGCTAACAAGTGTGTTGATGCACTTGCTAGGAGGGGGGCTCTTCTCTCAAAAGATTTTTCTCAACCCTCTATGGATGTTGCTCTGTTAATTAGCTTGGACTTTGCTGGGACGTTTTATAGCCGTTCCACTTTTTGTATCTCTTCTGTTTAGTTTCTTTTAATGAAGCTTCCTTTTTACCTAAGAAAAAAAAAATCCTGGCTGACACATAATCACATACAATAATCTATGGTTTTGTGCGTGGGTATTTTTTTTTTCCCAAACCTGACAGAACCTTTGATGGCTTCACATATTAATTTATAAAAATCTAATATATATATATATATATATAATTGAAATCATTAACTATTTATTGACCTTATTATCAATTTTTTTTTTAAATAAAATTATTTTTGTTTAGTCTAAACTTAACAAGAAGTGAAACTCTATCTTTCTAACAAATTCAACTTGAACTCAAACTCATTTTTTTCAAACAAAAGTATTTTTGTTTAGTCCAAACTTAATAAGGAGTGAAACTCTATCTCTCTAACAATTCCTAGGGGTGTCCATCAAAACCCGAAAACTGACCCACCTACCCAAACCGCCCGGGCCGACCTGAAAACCGGCCGACCCGACGCCGGTGATGGTTGGAGACAGGTCTCCACCTCCAAAAACTGATTTAGGCGGGTCGGATGGCGGGTTTTCTTCTTCAAACCCGATATACTCGATCTGACCGACGAAACAGAAGAAAGAACACCGGTTTTACCCAGATCCATTCAGATTCATCAATATTTCGGTGAGAAGTTTGGTAGTTTTTGGTTAGATTCGGTGAAGATCTTGGTTTTCTCTTTAGATCTGGTGAAGATCTTGGTTTTCTTGCTTAGATCCGGTGGTGAGATGAAGATTTCGCTAAGATTTTGCTCGATTTTTACTTAGATCCGGCTTGATGTGGTGCTTTTGCTTTGATTTTGCTCAAATTTGGGCTTGATTTTTTCTTTGATTCTTGCTTGATGTGGTGCTTTTGCTCAAATCTGGGTTTGATATAGTGCTTATTACTTCAATTTTTGCTTAGATCTTGTGATTTTCTCTGAAATCTGGGCTTGTGTGGTGGTTTTGAGCTTCAATCTAGCGAAGATTCTGTGGTTTACCTCAGTGTCAAGGCCGACTGACCCGATCGTCGTCCACCGGAGGCCGATCTGACTCGACCTGAGGACGTCCAATCGTCCACCCGATGTAAGTGGGTCGGTTGCGGGTTAGGCATAAACCCGACCCGAACCGACCCGTGGACACCCCTAACAATTCCAACTTAAACTCAAACTCAAACGTTGATAATTTATTTCCAAATTTGCGAGTTTAATCATGAACATTATAAAAGCAGTGCAAACTCCAATATATATTTTTTTAAAGCCAAGTAGAGTCATGAGCTCTTCTTCTGTTATTTTCTTCTTCTCTACTTTGTTAAAAAAAAAAAAATTATTTTATGATTTTTTATGTATTTTTTAAAAATTAAGTACATGAATCACCAAACTCTTTATAGTCCTTTTTTACAAGACAAAAAAACTTGCAATAATTGAAATTTAAGGTTGCTGCTGCTATTGCATATGTCTTTACTTCACCTTATGATATGAAAGTATGTTATTTTGTTGGACAAAAAGCTTATATACAATATATTAAGAGGAGGTATGACTTTCATTTTTTCAACGTGGGCTCCTGCTCAACATTTTTTTAGCATGGGTCACATGTTGATAAAGTTCGTTTAAAGTTTAGACTTGTTAAATTTTAATACTTATTGCTTTATGGGTTCGTGAATCATCTGATTTTTTAATATTTGTTGGTCTCTCGGAAGTTTTAATATCTGAATTTTATGTCTTTACTTCACCTCACGATATGAAAATATGTTAATTTATTGGGCAGAAAGCTTATATACAATATATTAAGAGGAAGTATGGCTTTTATTATTTCAACGTGGGCTCCTACTTAACATTTTTTTGCGTGGGTCACATGCTGATAAGGTTCGTTTAAAGTTTAGACTCGTTAAAATTTAAAACTTATTGCTTTATGGATTCGTGAATCATTTGATTCTTTAATATTTTTTTGGTCTTTCAAAAGTTTTAATTTTTGAATTTTTGAGTTATATTTTTACAGTATCTGAAACTATCTAAGAAATTTTTTGTAAGTCATTGCACGTTCAAGCAATGATTTTTTCATCAAATTGTAACACAAATTAAAGTCATACAAAAGCAAATCATGCAATGGTGTAGTTTCTTAATCGATTTAAGATTTTATAAAATTATTTTAATTTAAGTTTTCGTGCATAACATTGATATTTGAGGGTATAAATAGCAGATTAAAAAAAAAAAAAAAAAAAACTTTAAGTGGGGACGAACGTGGAAATTAATATATGTGAAGGTTGTTATTGTACATTAAGTTGTGATTTGAAGTCGAATTTGCTTTTGAGTTTTGGCGCCTCTGCGTGTTTGTAATTTTGTGGAAGTTCCCGAAACTTCAGCCACTTTTTGCTAATTGGCATGCTAGCTTTTGCATTAAAAACAACTAAAGTTACTTTTTGCATTGTCGAAACCGTCATGGCAAAGCTTTGTACTAATAGAAGTTTTACAGTAATGTTAATGTAAATATTTCCTTAATGACTGTGGACCTGTGGTTTGTTCAGTACCCAACTGCACTTTCTAAGGTTGTCTCTTTGCATCTCTCCATTGATAGTGCTTCAGATTTCACAGAGAAAGATTAAGTTCGTTTGGTAAGAGACTTCTAGTAACATTATTGTTGTTTTGAAAAAATACGTATGAGTGAAAAAGTGTATAGAAATACGAATAATATTGTTTAAATATTGAAAACTGTTGTTTAAACAACGGTAACAAACACCCCAGGTGCCATTTTTCTTATTTATTTATTTATTTTAATATATTTAATAATTAGATAGTTGGGGACAAAATAATTTGAATTATCTCCGTTCAAAACATTAAGATATTTTAATTATTTAAGTTATATGACTATTGACATTATGTACACCATAGTTGATCAAGACCCAATTGGGTTATGAATAATGTGAAACAAAAATAAAATGATAAATTATGAAAACAATCAAAATTATTTGGAGGGAGAGGTGTTAGACTCCTTTTTCTGTCCTATTAAAGACTATATAACTTTTTTTTTAAGAAACAAACTAACTGTTAAACATACACATATTTAATTATAATCTCTCACTAAGCTCAGCCACATTACTTAAGAAACGCTTGGATTTATCATTTGCATGTTGCAATAGCAAACAGAGGTAGGAAACAATACTTCACGTGCACCATAATTATAGTCCTAGATTCATCCAACGACCTAACAATTCATCATACAATGTATTAATTTTATTTAATTAATATTGGCTCAAAATTACTAAATTAGTGTGTTGTACATTTACACTTATTTTGGAAATCAATATAAATCTGGATACCATAGTACATATATATGCACGACCTTAGATTCATGACAATAAATATTCACTATAAAAATGCTTAATTTTCATTTTAAAATATAATAAATTCATAACCCAAATATGTCTAAATACACGAATATTTCTTCCAAAATAGGTTTTTTTTTTTTTTTTTTTTTTTTTTGAAGCATCTTCCGAAATAAAAAAATGTCAATTGGTATTTTTTCTTATCCTCAAATCTTAAGTTTTCTCCATCTCAAATAATATATGGTTATTCAAGTTGCTAATATAATTATTTATTACAAACAAGTGATGCATCTCAAGGGCAATGGTAGTTTGGCCTGATGGCAATTCCACCCTTGTGGCATTTATCAAGAAAGAAAATTCTATTCTCACGGTAGGAAAGAAAAGATTTTCTACAAATTTTTGGCTTAGGATTAAGTAATTGACCATCAATCTATAAGAAGAGTGCACACCATAATACTAACAAGGTACCTATGCCAAAAACAAATAGGGCATGTGTGTATGTGAGAGTCAGATCAATTAAGTTAATATTTGGAGTTAGAGTGGCTGTCAAAGGCATAATTTTGGATGAACTCATTGATGCTAAAATCTAAAGAAAAATTTCTAATATGCCAATGTATGCATTCCTTGCACATTTTGTTGTTTCCAATCAATGACCTAAATACATTACCACCATAAGTCATGACCTTAGCATAGATTTAGGAAAAGCAATGATAAGAAATAAGAGAACTAATATACAGCTTCCATGTTGTGTTAATGGTCAACATTTCCATTTTTAGATGAGATAGTACATTTGATTTGTCCCTTGTAAAGGTTATGGACAAATATAGCGTTTGTCAATACATTAGCTACCTGAGATGTTTCATATTTTGTTCAAATCCAAAAGTAGAAGCAAGGATGAGAAAGGTAATTGTGATGACACTTGATGCATCTTTCCTAAATTTTGTTTCTTCTAAATGAACAAAATTTTATGGGAGAGAGATAATTAATGTTAAGCAAGTTAGAAAGTTCAACCACCAAGGAGAACAGCCATCTAGAGTTAAATTTATTTATTTAAACAAAAAACATGAGTTACTTGGATATAAGGTTTTACCTGGCTCAGTAAGAGGTTAAGAACTGTGGAACCAGAAAAAAATACTAGCTGAAGCTTGAAGACTTCTGTATCACAGTGGACAATGCTTGCATAATTGCAACAGTAAAACTTGACAGGAAACTAGAATCCTTGACTCCTTGTATGGAAATTCTTCCAAGTTGAAACTAGTACTAACCTATGCTACCATAGCCTGGCAAACGTGATAAGAAAATTTCATAGCATTTAATGAGCAATCATTTATGAATAGTACAAATAAAAAAAAAAGACATTCATACAAAATAGTAGTCTCACAAACTAACATGAAATTGTCTAAAATGATTAAATAACATGAATGAATATGATCAACAGGGCAATATTAACATGCAAAATTAATGTTTCTCTGTAGCAAGGCCAGGAAAACCCTAGCCGCTCAGTAGAAGGTCGTGCCTATTACTAGGCTATTACAGTTCTCCACGTTTGGTTTTACAAATGTTGTGAGAAATCTCTGATCTAGTACATACAATGGATAATCTTTCAGTGATGTGGAAAAAGCTCTCATTAACAGAAGAAGAGGATTGTGAGTATAGTGGTAAATCAGTAGAAGCTCTTGGAGGAAAGGTCATTGCGGCCAAGTTTCATACCCGACGTGTTCTCAATATGGAGGCCATCGCACGAACATTTAAACAGCTATGGTTAACGAAGAAGGGGTTTGAAGTTAAAGATATGGGCAACCATGTAGTTCTCTTTGTATTTTCGGATAAGACAGATGCGGATAGGGTATTGCTGGGTGAGCCATGGAATTATGACAAATATCTAGTTTCTCTATGCAGGGTGGAGAAAAATGGAGCGGTGAAGGATTTAGTGTTTGATCGAACGACTTTCTGGGTTCAAATTCATGATATCCCTGTCTGCGATATGACTCCAGAAGCGGCGGCTGAGATCGGCAAGGTTTGCGGGGAAGTGCAACCAGGTATTCGTGACTGGGGCAATCAAGAGGGTAGTACGTTCATGAGAATCAGGGTACGGGTAGATACATCAAAGCCTCTATGCCGTGGAAGAAAACTCCGTAGGGAGGATGGGGAGACTGGTTGGATACGGTTCAAATATGAGCGGCTGCCGATCATGTGCTACTGGTGTGGCAAACTTACTCATAGTGATAAAGACTGTGAGCTTTGGGTAAGAAGTAATGGGTCATTAACTGAGAACGATAGACAATTCGGTGCGTGGCTTCGCGCCCCTCTGTTCAACACAAAGAAATGCTCGGCTATTCGGGTGGAGGGTGTAGATGAAGTTCAGCATGAAGAACCGGATCAGGAGGGGGTCGGAGAGGAAGTGGAAGTTTTGGGGAGGCAGAGTGAGAAGAGGTATAGTCCAGCGAACGACGGGAACCGCCGGCAGAAGGAGGGGTCCAGTGAGCCGGTTCCCACAAACAAGGAAACCGGCGAATTTTCAGCTTCCGAGATTTCAGCTTCTGAAATTAATGCAGTACGAGATTCTCGCGGAGTAACGGATTTTCAGGAGACGTTACGCGGGATAGACGCAGCCATTTCAAAATTCGATAAGACCGAGTTGGACCCTAAGTCAAATGGACCTGCATCCATTTTGGGCCAAGTAGAGGCCCACACTGCACCAACCTTGCTGGGAAACACGGGCTGTGCTTTAAGTGAAGATGAAGTTATGCTTACAATAAAAAGCCCACAAGAAAATGTGTACAAGGCTCGTGGGTGGAAGAGATTTGTTAATGACCGGCCCCATGCAGTTGCCCAGATTACACCCACGCAGAGGAAAAGAGCAGTACGTGACGAGGAAGATGATATGGAAGTCGGGGTTTTGAGCAAGAAGTTCTGTGCCCTTGACAAAACACAACAGCAAACGGCGGAGGCTGCGGGACAGGCCCGCCGAGAGCAATGAGTTGCCTCGCTTGGAACTGCCGTGGGCTTGGGAACCCACTGGCAGAGGACGAGCTCGAAACTATTATTCGAGCACAAGATCCCCTGATTGTTTTCTTATCGGAAACCTGGTCTGGAAGAAAGCAGTTAGAAAAGATACGGTGTAAGATCAAATATGCAGGCTTGTTTATAGTTCCTAATAATGGTAGGGGCGGCGGTTTGGCCCTTTTGTGGAAATCGGACATTTCGGTATGGGTAGACAGCTTCTCGAGGTATCATATAGACGCAGTGGTGAATGGTACGACATCGGATCCTTGGCGTTTCACCGGTTTCTATGGAGAACCGAACACTTATTACAGGGAGGAAGCTTGGAGCATGTTAAGGATGTTGCAATCTAAACCGCACTTACCGTGGTGTTGTATGGGAGATTTCAACGAAATTTTGCAGTCGGAAGAGAAGAGAGGTGGAAGACTAAGACCGCATACTCAGATGCAAGCTTTCCGTGATGTGTTGGATGGTTGCGGTTTTGTGGACCTTGGCTACACGGGTCCAGAATTTACGTGGCACAGTAGGAGACACGGTCACTTGATTTGGGAACGTTTAGACAGAGGAGTGGCCAACTATGACTGGCTTGTGAAATTCCCAGCAGCTCAAGTCCGCCATTTTCATTGCTTTTCATCAGATCATCGCCCCATTAAGGTGGTTTTTGATCCTAACAGTGAGTCACGTCGATGGTTTCGAAAACCCTTTCGCTTTGAAGAGATGTGGCTATCGGATAGGGGTTGTAGTGAAACGGTACTAAGAGCTTGGGAGATATCGCATGAAGGTACTCCCATGTTTAAAGTGTCCAAGAAACTTAAGAAATGTAAAAAAATGCTCAAGTCTTGGAGCAAAGATCACTTTGGTAACGTAAAGAAGCAGATTGAAACAAAGAAGAAGCAATTATGGAAAGCTGAAGAGGAAGCAGCCAAGGGTGGGAGTTATGGGATGGTGGTCCAACTAAGGAAGGAGCTTAAAGTCTTGCTGGATAAAGAGAGCAGAATGTGGAGACAAAGAGCAAGAACACAGTGGGTGGTGAAGGGTGACAAAAACACTAGATATTTTCATGGGGTGGCCACTCAAAGAAAGAGAAGAAATTTTATTAAGGGTATCAAAAATGGCGAAGGGATTTGGCAGAGTGATGAGGAAGTGGTTGCGGCCACCTTTGTGGAGTTTTATACAAGCTTGTTTTCTCAATCTCATTCTCTTAATCTTGACCGTGTCCTTGAAGGAGTCAAAAGGGTGGTCACAACAGAGATGAATGCCGAGTTGGTGAGACCGTACAATATGGAGGAAGTTGATTTAGCTATCAAGCAAATGGCCCCTTTAAAGGCCCCAGGTCCTGATGGAATGCCTCCCCTTTTTTATCAATCCTTTTGGCAACAGATTGGTTCAGAAGTTACAGAAGCTGTGCTTTCATGCCTAAACTCTGGTACTCTCCTCAAATCCATAAACCATACTTTCATTACTTTGATCCCTAAAGTTAGTAATCCTGAAAATGTCTCGGAGTTTAGACCCATCAGTCTATGCAATGTGATTTATAAAATAATTAGTAAAGTTATTGCTAATCGTTTAAAACCCCTTCTGAATTCTATTATATCAGAAGCTCAAAGTGCTTTCATTGCTGATAGACTTATCACAGATAACATTTTGATTGCCTTTGAGTCCTTGCACCACATGAAAAATCAATGCTCAGGAAAGGAGGGTTTTATGGCTTTGAAACTTGATATGAGCAAAGCCTATGATAGAGTGGAGTGGAGATTTCTTGAAAAAATCATGTTAAAGATGGGATTTCAGGATTCATGGGTGGCTATGATTATGCAGTGTGTGTCCACAGTGACTTATTCCATCCTTTTAAATGGTGAACCAAAAGGATTCATTCACCCATCCAGAGGATTGAGGCAAGGTGATCCCCTTTCCCCCTTTCTATTCTTGTTTTGTGCGGAAGGACTAAATGCTCTTCTCAACAAAGCAGTGGATAATAGGGAGATTAGGGGTCTATCCATTTGTCGTCAAGGGCCAAAGATTACTCACCTTTTCTTTGCAGATGATTGCCTTCTATTTTGCAGGGCAAATAAGAAAGAATGTCAAAAAATACAGCAACTACTTGATTGGTATGAGAGTGCTTCTGGCCAATTGGTGAATAAGAATAAAACAACCCTCTTCTTTAGCAGAAATACACCGGAGGAGGTCCAGCAAGAAATCAAGGTAGCCGCTCAGTAGAAGGTCGTGCCTATTACTAGGCTATTACAGTTCTCCAGTTTGGTTTTTACAAATGTTGTGAGAAATCTCTGATCTAGTACATACAATGGATAATCTTTCAGTGATGTGGAAAAAGCTCTCATTAACAGAAGAAGAGGATTGTGAGTATAGTGGTAAATCAGTAGAAGCTCTTGGAGGAAAGGTCATTGCGGCCAAGTTTCATACCCGACGTGTTCTCAATATGGAGGCCATGCACGAACATTTAAACAGCTATGGTTAACGAAGAAGGGGTTTGAAGTTAAAGATATGGGCAACCATGTAGTTCTCTTTGTATTTTCGGATAAGACAGATGCGGATAGGGTATTGCTGGGTGAGCCATGGAATTATGACAAATATCTAGTTTCTCTATGCAGGGTGGAGAAAAATGGAGCGGTGAAGGATTTAGTGTTTGATCGAACGACTTTCTGGGTTCAATTCATGATATCCCTGTCTGCGATATGACTCCAGAAGCGGCGGCTGAGATCGGCAAGGTTTGCGGGGAAGTCAACCAGGTATTCGTGACTGGGGCAATCAAGAGGGTAGTACGTTCATGAGAATCAGGGTACGGGTAGATACATCAAAGCCTCTATGCCGTGGAAGAAAACTCCGTAGGGAGGATGGGGAGACTGGTTGGATACGGTTCAAATATGAGCGGCTGCCGATCATGTGCTACTGGTGTGGCAAACTTACTCATAGTGATAAAGACTGTGAGCTTTGGGTAAGAAGTAATGGGTCATTAACTGAGAACGATAGACAATTCGGTGCGTGGCTTCGCGCCCCTCTGTTCAACACAAAAGAATGCTCGGCTATTCGGGTGGAGGGTGTAGATGAAGTTCAGCATGAAGAACCGGATCAGGAGGGGGTCGGAGAGGAAGTGGAAGTTTTGGGGAGGCAGAGTGAGAAGAGGTATAGTCCAGCGAATGACGGGAACCGCCGGCAGAAGGAGGGGTCCAGTGAGCCGGTTCCACAAACAAGGAAACCGGCGAATTTTCAGCTTCCGAGATTTCAGCTTCTGAAATTAATGCAGTACGAGATTCTCGCGGAGTAACGGATTTTCAGGAGACGTTACGCGGGATAGACGCAGCCATTTCAAAATTCGATAAGACCGAGTTGGACCCTAAGTCAAATGGACCTGCATCCATTTTGGGCCAAGTAGAGGCCACACTGCACCAACCTTGAAAAAAAAAAAAAAACAAAAAACCAGGGCCATTCCTTTAGGCAAATCCATTCCCACCAAACCTTGTACTAGGAGCCATAAAAAGAAAGAGAGATGGAAGAAGCCGAACCATAAAATGTTACGTTATAACTAAAATTCATTTTTATCAGTTTACTTATCGGGATAGTTTTCAATTTGCCAATGTATGTTTGAATAAGTTGGTAAAATCCAACTTATTTTTGTACAAGGAACAAATCGCACAGTTAAAGTCTTTGCTAAATGATCTTTACTATTTTAGCTTGTCATGAGGAGATATTTTAGAAAGTAAAAAAAAGTAAAAAACACTAACGTACACAAACACAAGCTGAACCTGGCCTTTTCAATTGCTGTTACTTGATCAAGAGGTCATACCATATCATATGGTCCATATATACCCATTTTAAGATTTACATTTTGAAAAGAAAGTTTTATCTTTTAAGTTAAACAAACCTCATTCTCAACAAAAAAAAAAAGTTAAACAAACCAGAGAAATTAATATTGAGTAACAGATAAGTATAATATAGGATTTACAAATATGCTATTTTCAAAACAAAATGAGTTGTTGGGTGTTGGCTCCAACAAGAAAAACATATTATTTTCTAAAATCACCTCACCTCACAAAAATCCTTATTACTTACAGTCAAAGACTTCCAAATTTACAATAATGTCTTGTTGAAATCTTTACATCTAAACAATCCAAAACATGGGAAACAAAAAGAATTAAAGAAATGATAATTTTTTTTAAAAAAAAAAAACCGTAGAGTTTTGGGAATATTTTATTAAATCTTAAATTTCCAAAATGTTTTATTTCTTCAATACCAAAATTTTTTCATTTAAACCTCAAAATTTCTAAAAGCATTTTATTTAAACTTTATAGTTTCGTATAGGTTTTTTTATTTTTATTTTTTTAAATACAAAATAGGTTTCATTAAAATTTCTATAATGGATCTAATTATGTTATGTCCATAACAATTTCACAATATTTTTACAAAAAATTCTAAAGAACAAGTTCTTATTGGTAGTTCTAATATGGGTTCACTACTTAAAATTTTTTTTTTACCCACTAAAAATTGTTGTGAAAATATAGTGAAATTGTTATGAAAATAAAGTGATAAAAGTTTTAAATGAAGTATTTTTAAATATCCTAAGGTTTAAAGGAGAATATTCAGATATTTAAGATTTGGCTTAAATTTTTTTTTTTTTTTTTTTTTATCAATATCTATTTTTTTTTCTTTTTAAGGGGGAAAAAAAACTGTGGCACTAAACAATTCAGATATTTAAGATTTGGCTTAAATTTTTTTTTTTTTTTTTTTTTATCAATATCTATTTTTTTTTCTTTTTAAGGGGGAAAAAAAACTGTGGCACTAAACTAGCGCAATAGCACGAGCGGTAAGTGACACCCATGAATGAGAGCTATATGGGCGGTTCTCGATTCTCAGTTCTCACTTCTCACTTTACTCTCATGTAGTGTTTGGTACAGGGTAATATTTTAGGATTTCTAGGAATGTTTAAAGATTCCCATGTTTGGTTGCAAATCACGCTAAAGAATTAGATACCAGAGGAATCTGGATTCCCCCTTTAAACCCCTCTCAATAGGAATGTGGATTCCTTTTAAAACAGATGGGAATCCAGATTCCCAAACTTAAAGGAAATTGTATTTTTTTATAAATTGATAATTTTAACCATTTTTCCTTATCATTTAAGCGATTAAGATAAAATATAAAACAAATCATCAATATCTTTTCCCTTGTCTTTATCTTTTCCAGCCAAAATAACATAAATAGGATAGACAACTCTATTGATATATTCTTTAACAAAGTTTTATTTAGGTTTCACGTATAAAAAAAAAAAAAAAGGTTTGAAGGGGACTCTCCATTATTGTCAGGTATTCACTTTTGCTGTTGTGTGTGTTGCTGAACAAATTATTAATGGATTTATTTTCATGGAAAATAAATAATTTTAATGAATTTGTCATAATTAATAGTTTATATTTGTTTTTTCATTATTTATTTAGAGGAAGATTTTTTTTTTAAATGACTTAGTAGTTTACATTCAAATCTAAGGATAGAATGAGAAAAATAAATAATTCATTTAAGATTCCTGAGAATTAATCAAACATTATCATCTCACATTCTTAGAAATTTTAAAAAATTCTCAATAAAACCAAACATAAGAATAATTACATTAATAAAAATGTGATTCTTAAAAATCATATTTCTAAAAATCTGGACATCAAGAATAACGTAGATTCTCCGTAGCAAACGCCACCTCACGATCTGATCTAAGATCTCTCCAAAATCTGATCTAATTAAAACTAATTAAACAGCACTACCAAATTCAGAACAAAGATTGTTAGACATCAATCAATAAACTATTTATTACTACAGAGATTGGGAGAATTTAAAATCGATGAAAAGACATTTTGGTAAAT
Source organism: Quercus suber (assembly GCF_002906115.3). Taxonomy (NCBI): domain Eukaryota; kingdom Viridiplantae; phylum Streptophyta; class Magnoliopsida; order Fagales; family Fagaceae; genus Quercus; species Quercus suber. The sequence goes on from NW_027069605.1 coordinate 567,469, forward strand.
TTAGACAGAGGGCCCCTCAAAATTGCAAACCAAGTGGGACCCATCGATCCGTGACCTCTGTCTTCCCATGTCTCTTCCTCAGCACACAATAGCACAGCTCTCTCTCTTTTTAGAATGAGTCTTCTTTCTTATTTTGTTTGAATTTCACTCCTATCACTTTGAAACCACCGCAACCAAACACCCCCAAATCCGGCACCGCCTGCTATAATTTGAATGGACGAAGAGAGTGATTGAAAATTTTTTCATTTTTTTGGTGTAGAGGAAAGGTTAACAGCGTGAGAGAGTTTTGGAATGGCTTCGAGTTATAGAAATGGTTACAGGGGGAGTAGTAGTGGTAGCATGAAGGTGGATCGGCCGGTACCGTCGTCAAACCTCAAAGCGCCGTCGTTTAAATCCAGAACTTCTACGGGATCCGCTCTCCGACGTAGCAGCCCCGCCTCTCTGACCGCCCTCGGCGACGGAGGTCAGTTCGGTTCCGTTTACTTTCTCTCTATTGTTCCGATTGTTTATTGTAGTATAATTCGTAACTGTATGTGCATTTTTGTGTGAATGCGATTCTGTGACTTTTTTTAGCGTTTGAGATTTTGGTTTTGCTAGGATGTGTGAAAATTTGTATGCCTCTGCAAGTTTTTGAATTAAAGAGACTAACCAAAAAAAAAAAAAAAAAAATTTAAACCTAGTTTATGGCTTAATTTGTGGATATAGCTCCGATTAGAGAGTGTGTGTATGTGTTCTAGAGTAGAGTGCATTTTCTAGGCAATGTCACTGAGCTACTACAAAACCCTTTGGCTTTTTTTGCTCTTAATTATTATTGAAGAACATTTAGACCTTGGTTCAGGTTGTAATTGTGTAAATGTAGCTGCATTGACATACATAGATATGTTTACGTGCTGGACTTTGTTGTTATGTTGTGTTTTTGTGTTGTTTCCGACAGTACCTGGAAGAGTACGAGTGGCTGTAAGATTGAGACCGCGAAATGCAGAGGAATTGGCGGCAGATGCAGATTTTGCTGATTGTGTTGAGTTGCAGCCAGAGGTGCTCCTAATGTCATTCTAGTTACAATTTGTAAATTCTACAATAGGACTTTTATCCCCCTTTTTAATTTTTTGTGAGCTCTGTTGTATTTTATAGCTTAGTTGTTGTTGTGGTGCTATTGGTCATTTTGGTTTTTGCTCTAACTCAGCTTAAAAGATTGAAACTCCGGAAAAACAATTGGGATTCAGACACTTACGAATTTGATGAGGTGCTTACCGAATTTGCATCGCAAAAGCGTGTCTATGAAGTTGTTGCTAAGCCTGTTGTAGAGGTATGTTGTTTTTGGTGTATTTTTTTTTTTTAGAGTGACTTCCTTACTTAAAGCTGTTTTTATTTTGGTAGTTATAGCTGATTCACGTGCTCCTTATCTTGTGGTTCTATTACTTTATTACTAGAAACTATTCACTATGTTTCTTTAAGTTAAGTTTTATGAATCAAATCTCCTGTCATATGTCGCTACTATCATATCTCAGATTCTAGCCAGCAATCTAAATTTGCCCTTTGCTTTTGTAGAGTGTTCTAGATGGTTACAATGGGACTGTGATGGCTTATGGTCAGACTGGTACTGGGAAAACTTTTACTCTTGGACGAATAGGAGAGGAAGATACATCTGATCGTGGAATTATGGTTCGTTCAATGGAGGATATTTTTGCAGATATTTCTCCAGAGACTGATTCTATATCAGTCTCGTATTTGCAGGTCATGCATTCTTCTTATTCGCCATTGATGTTCATATAAAAAACTTTTTTTCAGATTTCAATATTTAATCTTTGTCTTTTCTGGTTCCATCTGGGATATTTTAATCTTTACAAATTGTCTGAAATTGTTATTCTCAACAAAATTGTGTAGCTTTATATGGAGACTCTGCAAGACCTGCTTGATCCTGCAAATGATAACATTCCTATTGTGGAAGATCCAAAAACTGGGGATGTTTCAGTACCAGGGGCTACTCTTGTAGAAATCAGGGACCAGCAGAGTTTTGTGGAGCTGCTAAGAATAGGCGAAGCTCATCGAATTGCTGCTAACACAAAGTTGAATACTGAGTCTTCTCGTAGTCATGCTATTCTGATGGTGAATAATTGGCTGTCTATTACATGATCATCTTTTTAATATTAGCATAAATATTTTTTATGCTCTTGCATCAACATTTCATAATGTCTAGTTGGTAATTCTTCACATTGTTCCGTATTAAATAATAGAAATCTTGATATATTTAAGTTCCTTAGTGCAGGTACATGTTAGAAGGTCTGTCACGGGAAGAGAAGATATAATTTCCAGTGAAAATGGAGATCCCTCTCACTTGGCCAAACCCTTTAAGCCACTTGTTCGAAAAAGCAAGCTCGTTGTAGTAGATCTGGCTGGTTCAGAGCGTGTCCATAAGTCAGGTATATACCCCAACTTATGACCTCTTTCATTGGTACACTTCACATTTATACGTTTATAAAACTTTTAAGGTCATCAGCAATTGCTTCTCCATATTTGGCATGTTTTGCATGTGTGTACCACACACAAAAGGGGGGTTATGCTTTACATTTACATGGCTTTTGAGGAATTTTATTTTTTTTGATTCTAATGCTCTTTTTTGTGAGTTAGATTCCACAGTTATATTAAGACATCTTTCTTCCTTTACTGGCAGGGAGTGAGGGACATATGTTAGAGGAAGCCAAGTCTATCAATCTCTCTCTTAGTGCATTAGGGAAGTGCATAAATGCTCTAGCTGAGAATAGTGCTCATGTTCCAGTTCGTGATTCAAAGCTTACAAGGTTGCTTAGAGATTCATTTGGAGGTGAGACATCTTTCATCTAAATGTGTTCATGTTCAATCATAGCCATGTGCTCAAGTTTTTTTGTTCAAAGTTGATGGCAAACTAGCATGATTCGCATGTGTACATGTCCAATCATACTGATTTAGTGTACATTATGGTTTTGGTAGTTATTATATTCCTAGCCATCTCTGACTTAGATGTCAATCATTATGTTCATTCCCAAGTAGTTCTTTCTACTTGTTTTTCCAACACATGGAAGTTAGTCATAGTTTTGTATATAGTATTTTTCTATATGTTTTTCTTCAGATTGGTTATTGGTTATTGTTTCACAGGCACTGCAAGGACGTCATTAATTGTGACTATTGGCCCATCCCCACGCCATCGAGGAGAGACTGCGAGTACCATACAGTTTGGACAAAGGGTTAGTGCTGTCTATTTTCCTGTAAAGGGCTTTAAAGATTTAGCTCCAAAATATCTAATATTTGTCATCTACTCAAGGTCATTTATAAATTATTACATGCAGATCTACGCGTTATGCTATGATTGTTTTAGATAGGCACTTCTGCTAATATGTTATTATCCAGTAGTCATTTATTGTTTAGATCAATAGATCCTTTCAAACCTTTTCTTTTTCATTTTTCCGCATATCTTTCTTTACAGTTGTTCGTTATTATTAACCATGCCTAGTGTTATCTTTAATATAAATGGAATCTTTGTTGGTAGTTCATACTAAATAAGTACATGAGTAATTATTAGATGTGTCATATATCACAGGCTATGAAGGTGGAGAATATGTTGAAGATAAAGGAGGAGTTTGATTATAAAAGTTTGTCTAGAAGGCTTGAAGTACAAGTGGACAAACTCATTGTGGAAAATGAGAGGCAGCAGAAAGCTTTTGAGGATGAAGTTGAAAGAATAAACGTAGAAGCACAAAATCGAATCTCTGAGGTTGAGAGAAGCTTCACAGATGCATTAGAGGTTTATTTAACTATTTATCTGAATATCACACTTATCTGTTGTAAATTTTATCTATTTTGTTTCTCATATAAGTGTGTTTGGGTGTAAATCATGAAATGTGTTATAATATTTATGCATCAGGCTGGATAATAGTTGAGGGTTTTAATTCTAATAACTGTTCAAATGAATTGAAGAATGAAAGGTGCCAGCCCAACCTAACTGGGATTTTGGTGATCGATTCACAGCCTTGGTAGATGAAATTCAAGTGCTTGTGTTATTTCTTTGTTAATTCTTGTCATGCTGGGTTTATTCTTCATTGGATCTCCCAAAGAACAAGAGAAAGTTAAAAAAAAAAAAAGGCTTAAAAAAGCTTGGGAAAAGGAAGCCATAGTAGAGAGTTATCCTTTCCCTTTTTATTTATAGTTGTAAGAATTCGTGTCAGTTTTTTACTTATATACTTTTCAGCCATGCATTTAAGTATCCTTTTTTTTTTGGGTTGAGAAACATGCATTTAAGTATCTTGTTCTGTATTTTTGTTTGTTTTTCAGAAGGAGAGGCTAAAATGCCAGATGGATTATATGGAATCAGTCAAGCAACTGGAGGAGAAGTTGGTGTTGAATCAACAAAAGCATGATTGTGATGGCTTCACTGATGGTTTATGTAATGGACAGGTACTCCTTTCTGGAAACTTTTTTGTTATATGTTGTAATTATCTTGAAAGAGGAGTCTTGTCTCAATTGTTGGTCATTGGAGATTTTTGACCCAAAGATGCATGCTGATATTTGTCAACACTAATTTGTACCCATTTGTATATCTCGACTTTCTTTTGCACCTGTGGTTCTCTAGAATCTTTATTTTTGAATTTCAGAAGAAATTTTTGTCATATCTTGGAGAGTGGCATAACAATTTATGTTGATGTGTTTAGCTCAAAGTTATAAATACTGTATCAGATTGGCCAATTTTTATTTTACTGGCTATGCAATTTTGGATTGTTTCAGCCTTTTTAGTAGATTTCAGGACCATGCTCTCTCTCTCTCTCTCTCTCCCTTCGGTTGTATTGCTGGTGCTTTCACAACAAACTGCATGATGCCTTTGGATCGCCTCACAGTTTCAAGAACATCTTCTTTGCTGCCATATTTTGGTCTGTGTGTGTATTTAGGATATATGCTTAGGTCTCTAGGGGAGGTGACTATGAAGAAGAAAATGTACTAAGAGAGATTGGAATATTTAGGGTTTGTGGTTGTCATTAATTTGGGGGGTTAGCTTTACTATTGAACGGTGTTGTAGATTTGCCTTTGAAGTGTGGCTAGTGAAAGAGCTCCATGGCTTGGGTTTTTGGGAGTTGCATTTTTGATGAAACGGTCATGCACTGTTGTAGAAAATGCAGAGAGCGAAAGAGGGAAACAAATTGACCACCTTTGAAGCATCCAATTGTGCTATCTTAGTGACAACCTAAATGGAAGCAGTAAATGGTTGAGTGCTTTTATTGAAATGTTAGGTCGCACTTTTAAATTCACCTGGTTTTAGAACTTTAATTATTTCCTAGATAGCTCTTTATTTTCCACATTTCATAGACCATAAACAACTGTAAGAGCATTAAAGTAACTGTCTGAAAATAGCAAATCAAGTGTATCGCCTTCAACCCACCTTTGATTACGCCTAGATCCAACCCCCACCCAGTGTGAACCCAACAACCCATGCCTGACAAGAAATGTGTGTTGTGCTTCCTAAGACCCTGACAACCCATGCCACGGAGCTCCTCTGCTTGCTACGCTCTGTCGATGGAGGTTAAATGTTACCCTCCACTGAGTCAATGATGACCACAAATAAGACTCACGAGATTCAACGAGAGGGCAAGAGAGAGAGAGAAACTTTGGGAAATTTTCAGTGATGAGGAAAGTATATTTTCTCCACTGTTAGAGCTAATGGAGACCTATGTACAAAAAAATGTGTAAAAACTTAAAAGTTACATCATGCGTTTCCCAAGCCAATCTGAAATGACTTCTGGTACAGTATTTATAAGTTGTTATGAACTGGATTTCTACCAAGTTGTTTTAATGGAATTTTAATTGAATAAGAGGTGATTAGCTTCCTAGAACTTGAGAATGAGAGATATAATGGTTATTCTTCTGCTTGATTATTATTTATCTTTTGAACATATATAAATAGCCAACCTTTTGAAGATGAGATAACCTCACTGCAGCTAATCTTAAATAATAGGAACCAACTCCAATCTGAATACAACCTAAAAGGAATGCAAATATCATCTGATACTTTATTAAATCCTAATCCTACCGCATAATTATTTAAACGCCAAATTGAAACTGCTAGGCTTAGCCATATCCCATGCTCGCTCCATGCATAGTTGATCCCTTTACTGTCTGAATTGGCTTCTTCAACGGACTCAAGTAACAAATTCTGGTTTTATCTATCTAAGGTTCTATCCTTTGGGTTTTTTTATCTTTTATTTTCGGTTAACCTAGTTTACACGCTTTCCATGAAGATGAGTTTAAATGTGTGCATCTATGAGTTGATTGGAAGGTCTGATTAGAATGAGCTCTGTTCAATCTGCTCTCTAATTATATGCATATTTCTTTGCTTTAATTGAGCTAGATGGCTCATTGCACCAGAATGAAGTTTTGATGGTTTGGTGTAATGGAAAATAATTTGGCATCAGTGCCCTAGTTGATGCAGTCATTCATTTTCTAAACACTAATTGGTTGACTTTCTTAAAATGATCATATTGTATTTTTATTTTGTTCATTATGCAGGGGTCTAGGCTTTCTGTTGCTGAGATAAACAACTTGCTTGAAAAGGAAACTAACCTAAGAAAAGCAGCTGAAGAGGAGGTAGAACATCTTAAAAGTCAACTTGGGCAACATTCACAGTTAAAGGCATGGTTTTTTACCTGGATTACAGTGTTCTTTTGTATTAGCATTCACTGGATTTGATCAACTTCTGGTATATAAGGTATTTTTTGGTATACTAGGCAGGTGGAGATACAGAAGTTTTAAAGCTTCTTAAAATTATAGAAGATGAGGCTCATCAGAAGAAGAAACTTGAAGAAGAAATAATAATACTACGGAGTCAGTTGTTGCAATCAACTTTTGAAGCTGACCAGGTATTTGATTGTAGAAGTTAAGCTTACTCTTTTGGCTTGATTTAGATTCTGTTTGTGCTTTGAAGTTGACATTGCCATCAAATATTTTTTTGGTGACTCCATTGTCGTGGTATTTGAGATTTTAACTGTCCATATCCTAAAAAACACGGTTGTTTCATGGTTTATATGAATCCAGGAGTTCTATAACAGGAGCTCACTAGAGTTGCCTGGATACCTGCTTGATGGGGGGGGGGAGGGCAGAGGGGGGTTGAGAAAATATATATATATATATATTGTACACAGTGCACAAAGCTCCCACTCTTGCTGGGTTTGAGAGAGGTGATTGGTAGTAGTCTTACCCCAGTTTTTCAAAGAGGCTGATTGCAATACTTGAACCTGTGACTTGTCGCTTACGATGGAAGACACTTGCAATTGCACCAAGGCCCACCTCTTAAGTACCTATTTGTTTGAGAACCCCTTGTTTAGAACTGTGAATGGTTTTGGTTATTAGTTATTTAATTCTTAAGAGTTAAGCTTTCTTGCCCCTCCTTAGCATTTGCTTTGCGTATTTTTGTAAATTTTAATATGCTTTCCTTTGGTTTTATTTGTATAGATGAGGAGATGTCTTGAAAGAAGCGGGCCTGGAAATGCATATACTGGTCTAGATTCTTCCATGTCTCCATTTAGGCATTCCCAATTCAAAGACTCTGGGAATGGACAAAAGGCATCAATTGCAACACTCTTTGAGCAAGGTAGTTGAAGAATTTATAAAATTAATATGATTTTACCTCATACAATTTTCATATTTCTTATGGTTTTTGTCCATCAATTAATTTAACAGTAGGATTGCAAAAGATCTTGGCACTACTTGAGTCGGAAGATGCCAATGTGCGGATTCATGCTGTGAAAGTGGTGGCCAACCTAGCAGCTGAAGGTGGGTAATTTTTTATTTCTTCAGTTCTCTTTGGCTTTGTTAATAAGATATTTGCTTCTGCGTACCATCTGTTTTCTTTTGTGTAACTAACGTAGTCTAGATTGAATGGTTGTGTTTACAACAATAACAACAACAAAGCCTTAGTCTCTAAACATTGATTGGTTTTGCTTCTGATGAAGTTTTACTTGTAGAACTAACTTAAGACGTGGTCTATTCTGTTGTGATCTTTACTTCATGTTGTTGAACTTAATTAAAGGTGTTTTGTGGTGGTGAACTGGTAATTAGTTTAGTTGTGGAAAAGTCTAGTTGCCCTTTGTTTAGGTTTTTTTGCTGGTGACAAAAAAGGAGAATAGATTCTGTGCGAGGTTCAGTGGAGGAGAATGTTTGCCCCTAGATATTATTTTTGTAGTTATTGGTCTATTAACTGAAGGCATAGTCCTATTTTTGTGTGGTACTAAAGTTGTCATCCATTTTTTAAGATTATTTTTTCTTAATCACTATCATTTAATAGTAAGGGTAATGCGTGCAAATAAAGTTTCAGCCACTTGTTTATTTATAATAGTATTTGGAGTAAATAAATGAAGCCAAAGATGAATATTTCTTGTATGACACATTATCTCCACTGTATCTATTGTATATTATGATACATAGAATTTATGGGTTGCACCTGGATTTGTGGATTTTAAATAAAGGGTTTTGAAGAATAATTGCCATATAGATTGCTTGATATGATTTGTAACAACAAATAAGGATTTTGCTCAATAAAATCGCCTGTGTTTTGAATTTGAAATAACATCTTACCCCTAATTATTTCAAACCCACATCTTAATAATGCATAAATCCATCCATGAATTTCATTAATAAAATATATTTGTACTTTTCTTACTTTATTCAAGTCATTTAAACTAAAAAGTGAATTCCAAATTATTCTCTTCAAAAGTTGAAATACTTTCATTAAACTGAACCAATAAGGAATAATCTTAGAACCCACAATAGGTGATCTATGGCTGATGACAGGAGTGATCTTATCATCTGACTTTCATTTTAATGCGATTTTCTCTTGCACCCTTCTTGTACTTCATAATGTACAAACACACACACACATACTAGGTTCGAGTTACACTTGGTATAAGTTTTGTCATTGTTACATTACTTAATAACTTTCAATTGGGTATATTTTTGACAAATTCATTGTTAGATTACATTGTCTTCTTATACCGTTCATGCTGGTAAAATATCAATATGATAATAGATTAGTAAATGTCATATAAAATGTTTATCTTTCAACTTTTATATACTTTAAAATTATACACAAAACATTAGTTTTTGAATCAAATAGTAAATAACATCCGACTGTTAACTAACATGAAATTTGGTGTCAAGAACAAAGAAGATATGTAATTCAATTGTAAGATTTTTAAAATATTAACTAAATTAAAAGTTATCTTATCAATAAATAAAAAAAGTTATTAAGCGGTGTAACATTAACAAAGAGTTACACCAGGTGTTTCTTTGTTATAATCCTATATATAGTTACATTGTTGTTAAGATACCATGCATTTACCAAAACTGTTACATCCTTGTTAGATTGTGTTGCTAACTTGCTATGATCCTGTAAGGTTGTCTGTGAGTAGAAAAGAATCATTTAAGAATCCCTCAAATACTTTCTAAGTTCCTAAAATGATTTGATATCTTAGCACACATACTATTTTTCTTCAGATGCATCCTGTTACCTTCTTTGAATTTATTCTTAGAATGATTAATGATATGTGCTTGCCATGAAAAAAGCAGAAGCCAATCAGAAAAAAATTGTTGAATCTGGTGGCCTTGCTTCCTTACTGATGCTTCTTAGAAGCTTTGAAGATGAAACTGTTCGCAGAGTAGCAGCTGGTGCAATTGCCAATCTTGCTATGAATGGTAATTTTGCATTTATATTTTTCCTTATGTTTGAGACTTCAGGAGCTTTTGTACTTTAGTTTGACTTTAATCACTATTGCATTAGGATTTGTTCATTTGGATACATCATTTTTTAAGTTGCTTCCTTTCTGGAATTGCAGAAGCCAATCAAGAACTTATAATGCTTGAAGGGGGAATTAGTCTTTTATCAATAACAGCAGCTGATGCTGAGGATCCTCAAACCCTACGCATGGTAGCTGGAGCTATTGCTAATCTATGTGGCAATGGTATGCTGAATTTGCATATTCTTCTTTGTTATGTTTTTGTTCATTCATGCGATTTAGCTTTTGAGAAAGTATATGTTGAAAAATTTGCAAGAATTCTTGGGCATGACAACAATTGGGAAGCACATCTAATCTAGTCTAGAAATTTTTTTTTGGGCTGAAGATCTAGGCTAGAACTCTTGCATTTTAAGGAAGAGATACCTTTGGCTTATGACAAAAAGTGCATCATCGTAATCTTCTAATTTTTTAAAGATCTTATTTTATTTTCTTTTCTTGATAATAGAATATAAAGAAAGATTGCCTTAAATAATATTCTCTCTGCAGTACTAATTTCTATGTGATTTAATTTACTTTCTAATGGTAGAATCTTGTGGATGAGAGAAAACTTTTGAAGTTGGTTTTCAAATATTTAAATGTAAAATATTATTTTAATTTCTTATACTTATTTTTCTGCTGAAATTTCTTAAGAACAATTGTGATCTGAAAAATCCAGAGAGGGTTGGTTGATCTCGAAGATACCCATTGCTGTTATATAAGCTTTTTAGAAGATCTTCGTTCTTCAGTATTTTAGTTATTTGAACCTTTTGTCCCCACACTTTCTATGAAGCTTGTTTTTTATTTTTTTATTTATTTTTTTAAAGTTTAAATCATGCTTTGCCGATATTTATTTTCCCTTTTTTCCTTCTTGTTTCCCTACCCCTTCAACCGTAGATAAGTTACAGATGAAGCTGAGGTCTGAAGGTGGAATCAAGGCTTTGTTAGGAATTGTGAGATGTGGGCATCCTGATGTTCTATCCCAAGTTGCACGTGGAATTGCTAACTTTGCAAAATGCGAGTCCCGAGGTTCTACTCAAGGTATGAGCCTTAATTTATTTATTTATTTTGGCAAGTATGGTGCCTCATTTATCCAACACAAGTCATTGCTTAGTCCGTTATTTTTTATGCATCTAGAGTTGTTGGTGTCTTCCTGTTGCCTGTAAGTTGTGATAAATGAATTTGATGACTATTCAAACGGATTGATGTTAAGCAATTTGTGGTTATGCAATTTATCATGTTACTATTGTTTGTCCAAAAATGATAACTCATTTGAAATAATTTAGGTTTTTTCAACCCTTATATTGTGTTGTTTGATGCTCCAGTGACCCAATTCCAGTAAAAGCAATTTCAATGCTGCAGACACAATTCCGATAATCATGTTTAGACGGCACTTTTGGATTTGCAGTAACAATATTTTTTTAAAGATGTTAAAATAGATCACATTATGTTATCTATTATAGAACACTGCATTCACATCAAATGGATGCGATTAATAATGTCGTAGACTTTCTACTGTGTCGTGTAATTAATATAGTGCCTTTATTATAGGGATAAAAAGTGGCAGATCTCTTTTGATAGAAGATGGTGCACTTCCATGGATTGTACAAAATGCTAATAATGAAGCTGCACCAATCAGGCGTCATATTGAGCTTGCACTCTGCCACTTGGCTCAGCATGGTATATGGACATTCCACTTCTTATTGACTAACTTATATATCTGAGATTTGTTCCTCTAAAAGTCTGGGTTTGCAAACTGCAGAAGTAAATGCGAAGGACATGATTGGTGGAGGTGCCCTCTGGGAGCTAGTTCGTATCTCACGGGATTGCTCCAGAGAGGACATAAGGAGTCTTGCCCGCCGGACATTAAATTCCAGCCCCACCTTTAAATCAGAAATGCGGCGGTTGCGGATAGAGTACTGATGATGGGCTTGTCTGAATTGTTACTCTTACATCTAGCTGATGAGTGATGTGCAGAAACTGCTAAAAATTTGCTGTATAGGCTTGGTTGGAAGGAGATCTTACCCATGCTACATAAGGGGGCATTCGGCAGCTGATTCTCCACTCGCAAATTTTGTAAAGGGTAGGCTGGGCTTGTAAGCCATGATTATAGCTTCTTCATTGACCATCCATGATTGTAGCCTAGCGGAAAAGAAAATGAAAAGAAGAAAAATTTTGCTGCTGAATGAGTCAAATTCGTTTCATCTTAAGTTTTCTGAAGTGGGACTGACTCAATGTCCAGCTCCTCTGTTTCAATATGAATATTGTATAATTTAATTTGTACGAGCAACAAAACCATCATTCTTTATGTAGTATAAAGGTTGAGAAATTCAAATGGCAATTTTCCGTAGCTCCATTGTCTGCGTACCCCAAAATGCTTGAGAAAGGCTAAAAAAATTTGAAAGTTTTACAACTTCTGCACTCAAAAACCTGTCAAAGAATTTCTTCACTTTTAAATTTTGATAATTGATGGGAAAAATTATCAAATTCTAATAACATTTTAAAGTGGAAATGTTTCCCACAATGTCACCAACGCTAGATGAGTTGCCTTGTAATAATTCTGTTACCGGTCAACAGTTGTGAATTAGCAGCCATAATTTTATTCCAAAGGAACGGAGGACCGAATAACTGTGTGTGAAGGTAAAAGCTGATAAAATTGGGCTGTTTATAAGGTCCCTGTAGCAACTGAGAGAGTAATGGTCGGAAATATTTGCGGAGTGGGTTGATCTGCATAAAGGTTGAAAGCTACACCCCATCAAAAAAAAAAAAAAAAAAAAAAAAAAAAAAAAAAAGGTTGAAAGCTACTTGCAACTGATAGTGTGTAAAAGTTGCATGGTTGACTTCTAGGCCCGCATGTCAGTTTGAGTGATATCACATCAGAAATCTCTCAGGCTCCGATTCACCTCAGAAGATACTAGGTCAAGCCCAATGGCCTCAATTCTTTCGGCCTCAGCAGCCACCTTGATCTGTCTTCTTCCTTGTCTCAGCCTTATCACTTGCGCTACCCTTCTAGTTGTAGATTCGTTCTTGGAACTTTAGTAAGGCAAAACTTTATTTTCCACTTCTCCAAGTTCGGATTTGGGCAAGTGAAAAATGAGAGGGACTATTGTGGTATGTCATTCGTGACAAGATTAAAAAAATATATCAAATCAATTATATTGGCCCAATCAACATCTACTTAAATTGGTCATGTAAGTGTATCGGTCAATTCAGTAATACTCAAAAAAAGTTGTTAACCCTTTTAACACCAATCTTACTTGATGAGTAAGTTATGTAATTAGGTCCGATTCACCTCAGAAGATACTAGGTCAAGCCCAATGGCCTCAATTCTTTCGGCCTCAGCAGCCACCTTGATCTGTCTTCTTCCTTGTCTCAGCCTTATCACTTGCGCTACCCTTCTAGTTGTAGATTCGTTCTTGGAACTTTAGTAAGGCAAAACTTTATTTTCCACTTCTCCAAGTTCGGATTTGGGCAAGTGAAAAATGAGAGGGACTATTGTGGTATGTCATTCGTGACAAGATTAAAAAAATATATCAAATCAATTATATTGGCCCAATCAACATCTACTTAAATTGGTCATGTAAGTGTATCGGTCAATTCAGTAATACTCAAAAAAAGTTGTTAACCCTTTTAACACCAATCTTACTTGATGAGTAAGTTATGTAATTAGGGCAAAACTTCATTATCCACTTCTCAGGGTTCGGGTTTGGGAAAATGAAAAATGAGAGGGACTATTGTGGAGTGTCATTCCTGACAAGATCAAAAAACATGTATCAAATCAATTATATCGTTCCAATCAACATTTACTTAGGTTGGCCATGTAAGTATATTTGTCAATTTAGTAATTCTAAAAAAGAGTTGTTGTTGACCCTTTTGATACCGACCTCACTTGATGAGTAAGGTATGCAATTAGGGGGATTGCTACCACTAATTTCATCTCTCTTCTTCTCCTACTGGTTTATTGGCTTAATTATTGTAAGCTCCTTGGCCAACTCATCATGATTTTTTTTAATTTTTTTTTAATAATTATATAGAGTAATATTAACATATAACGTAAGGTGCTAGTTAAGAAATTGTTTTATGTCAAATTTTTGACCAATTTTATAAAATGTAGAGTCAATAATGGAGCTAACTTTTTTATTAGCCCCAAATACATATTGATCCTTCAGCTCCTGTCATCAATTTATGTCAATTTTTTATTAGCCCCCACAATAACTCATCCTTTAAAGGGCACCAATATGTATTTGGTTTTAGAGGGTATGAACTGAAAATGTTGGCCTCAATCAATTTACATAGGAGCAAGTATTTGTCGTTGGGCCAGGCATCATCAGTGGTCACTACTTGAAGCCCCGGCTGCAAGACTAGCAATAATGAGGTATGTTAAAGCGGTTAACCAGGAGATGCTCTCAACGTTCTTCAAGCTATTCATGATGTAGTTATATTTACCGTTGCTTGGGCTGCTCAAAGTTCATCGATCCTAGATACAAAAGCAAGCTCTTATTTCCATCACCAGCGGTACTTACTACTTATTACACAAACATTAATTCTTAGGTCGGTCAACGCAGCAAAGACTTGGCCTGGATCCGTGCTTCAAAATTGATTTTGGGTGCTGTTAACAGGCGCTCTTAGATTTTTAAGGCTTATTTTTCTTTTGTCCTTTAAAGATCAGGATATCCCTCGCGCTGTCATTAAACATTGATGCCTCTTGAGTGCTTTTGCTTCTGCTTTCTGGTTTAACAAGGCTGGTTGCTTCGTTGGGTTCTACTTTCTCAGTGATAGTTGATAGTTGTGTTGTTTGTGACGATTCCAATGTCCCTGGTATATTCTCGGGCCTCATCATAAAACAAGTTAGTGAAGGGCAAAACCAATGACCTCTGCACTTAGTAAAATGGAGGAAAGAACTAGTTGGATTGGAAGTCCAGGGTTAAGTTCCCACATTAAGAAGGTTATTACAAGATTAATTATGTTTACCAGGAACTGCAAGTTAAGAGAGCACGCAATTTATTCAAATGCTATGCAAACTCAACAAACTGGTTGATTTTCTCAAGGTCCAACAGTACTCCTACTTCATATTAATTAACCAACTAAGACGTAATGTCCTAGCTAGACCGCAAACTTGTAGGGTCAAAAGGAACTATCAAGAGAAATATATACCAGTTGATGTGGGGTTACAAGGAACTATCAAGAGAAATCTATACCAGTTGATGTGGGGTTACAAGGAACAATCAAGAGGAAATCTACAAGTGATGTTCCGCATGATGTGCTGGTATGTCATAATTTCATTACCAGTCAATTCGTTGGAAATTTTCTATATGGTTCATGTGCAATGCTCATATTATGATATATAATAATAATAACCTTTAGAGGTTTGGTTTAATTATATTACATGTCATTAAGAGGGAAAAAAAAAAAATCAAGAGTCACAATTTTTAAGAATAATATATTAGAAATGAAAACATATTATTTAGGATATTCACAATTATTTAATTATTTCGAGTAAATTATACTCACAATCTTTTTCTTTTAATTTTTATTCTTGATTCCATGTGTTAGGTACTAAAATTTGTTGCTAGATTCTCACATCTCAAAGGAAGGTAAATTACTACAAGGGTATCGGATCCTATTAGCATTTCCACTATAATTTGATTGTCAATTGCATGACTCGATAACTGTTCAATTTGTTATAAAATTCGATGTTGCAATTTGTTAATGATGGATAGTAGATATGAGAATTTATAATAACCTACCAACTTAGCAATTGTGAAATTTATTGGAGTTGTGTCAAGCATTATTGTTAAAGGAGCACACCATGTAGTATGAGGTTATTTATACCAAATAATTAAACAGGAAGCTCAACAAAAGCGTAAGATAAAAATTTCTAATTTTGTGCTAAAATTACTAAATTACGTCTCAAATTTACTCCAGTTTAATTCTAGACTAACCAATTTAAAATTATTTCAAACCCATTTCAAGATAATCCAAATTCTCTTAGATTCTAACATTTGTTGATAGTAGTTTATTTAAACCTTTTGGCTGCTGACTGATCAGTTGATTTATATAATGACTGAATTTACTCAATATATATAATGATTGAATTTTTCTTTCTTCAAAGAATATGATAAACATCTAAAGAGAAATTATGTCACAAAATAGAAGTATATAAATAATCCCCTTCTCTTTCTTAATAAAATAAAGTAATCTAGAATTAAAAATTTGCACATTAATTCCACCAAATTAATGAGAATCCTTCCAAATTTTTTGTAGGAGTTGACAAAAATTCTAAAATGGATATAGCTATTATTAAACTAAGGTACAAATGTTTCATATTAATCTAATTATAGTTGTTTTTAGAATGAAAAATATTTTTACTAAAATTTATGGCTTAATAGATTATTCCAATTACTCAAGAAACAAATCTGAAACCCATTATTCAAAATGACTATAGTTATTTAGTTATTATTAATATTTTCAATTTTTTTGTAACTTTTTTTCTAAGACAACTTAGTACATTATTGTTATATATATAATTAAATTCTTGAGGTACGTGAGATGAAATTTAAGTTCATTCTTGAAGATTTTAAGTTTTAAACACTTTGAACATTAGAATTTTTTTCTTGAATTATTAAACATTAGAATTAGAAAATTGAAACAAGAAAAACTTAAGCACAGAAAGCACCGGTACGGTGTCTACTCACCATATCAAAAATCAAAATAAGAGAATTTTTTTTCCTTGCAACAAGTGAGAAAGGAATTCAAATACAATTTCTTCTTCACAGGAAAATTGGATAATATCATTGAATTACGAAAGTCTTAAAAAAAACAAGATGTGTTGTTAAGCCAAAAAAAAACATTTTACTTTTATCTAGGATTATGTGATTGTTGATAAAAGTCTCATGCATGATGTATTTTACCAAATTTGTGATATTTATCGACGGTCTTTTTTTCTTAATTTTGACAGCTACCGACACTCAATAAAGATGCAAAGTAGTCTATAACGAGAAAATATTCTAAGAACAAAATACACATACACTTCGATAAGCTAGCTAGGTTAAAGAAACTCTTTTCCTTGTCTTCCTGAGACATGAGAGACTCCATTTGGTCTTTGAAACATATAAGTTCTTCCAAAAATATCACAAGCCCTACATTATTGTCATTGTTTAAAAGGTAGAATTTAAGATGATGGAAAGTCTTAAAAAAAAAAAAATTGGTTCCATTTTTGGCACGTCATTTTCAAGGAAAAAATGCTAGAACTAGGAAAATTAATAACAGCTTATTCATCTCATGTTTTGTGGATTCTTCAATGATATATTTTGGCTAGCTACATTGCGAACACATTCACAACCCCATCCATAAACATTTACACCCAATTATTAAAATCAATTTAACCCTAAAGTCTTGGATATAGTATTTCTTAAAAAAAAATCATGGATATAGTACAATCCCATATCAATTTTATATGCATAAGAATGATATTCCGGGCAGAATATAGAGGTAATATAGCATGCACTAAGTCAGTTTTAAGATAGGGGGATGTTTAAGATAATATGAATTAAGGACAAAAATTGTGGGCTTGGATATAGTATTTCTTAAAAAAATCATGGATATAGTACAATCCCATATCAATTTTATATGCATAAGAATGATATTCCGGGCAGAATATAGAGGTAATATAGCATGCACTAAGTCAGTTTTAAGATAGGGGGATGTTTAAGATAATATGAATTAAGTACAAAAATTGTGGGCTCTCTCTCTCTCTCTCTCTCTCTCTCTCTCTCTCTCTCTCTCTCTCTCTCTCTCTCTCTCTCTCTCTCTCTCTCTCTCTCTCTCTCTCTCTCTCTCTCTCTCTCTCTCTCTCTCTCTCTCTCTCCAAGCCTTTGGTAGTCAACAACTATTTGCCTAGAGGGAAATTAATGTGTCATGTGTCGCATAATCAGATGTACAATGTTTCACACAATATTTACATTTTCATATATATTAGATGTCTATATTTCACATATGACGTGAAAGAGTGAATATATTGTTAAATGTGAAACAATTAAAGAATTCAATTAAATGAACCACACCAGACCACCTCAGAGTGCGAAAGACCCCAAATTAACAGGAAGAAAAATGTAAAAAGACAAAAGCTAATATGATTAATCTCTGAGTCTAGAAAATAATAAGCCAATGCACAATGCAGTATGAATGCATTGGGAACTTTGAAGCAACACAATAACACTATCCATCTAAGGGAAACAGTAAAAAGTCTAATCTCTGGAAATTGTCGGACAAAGTTGAAATTAACAACTAAGCAAAATATGGGGGGGGGGAGGAAAGGATCGAATTGCTGCAGGGCCACAGAAGGAAGTGATTACTTATTAGCTTTCAAGAGACAAGATGGCACCTTTTGTAGAAAAGATGTGACAGAATAAAGAAATAGATTAAAAGTAGATAATAATAGGAATGAAGTCCTAACATGTCGATGTACTTTTAATCATTGAAGTGTAGTTCAAAGAACCAAATTGGTGATCATCATCATTATATCCATAAATATCTCAAGCACAGTACTGCTGGACATGGTCCACACAATGATAACCCCCAAGTTGTACAATATGCTACTATTTAAAGCCACACACACATATATATATATATGTATATATATATATATGTACCTACATATTTTCATTTATGGTAGCAAATTAAAGGCAGATGCCAGTCAAATTTGCATCTCAAATAACCATACATTGAGGGACACTTCAACTAGACAAGCAAGCAAATAAACTTGGCTTCCCAACTCCCAAGCAAGAAATTTGAGAAGAAGAAGAAGGGAAATGAACTAACTAGGAAATTTGGTTCTGCATGAAATTCAACAAAGAAAGGTGGGATGCAATATTTTGAGTAGAAAGGAACATCCAATCAAGATAATAGGGCTTAATCCCTAGGATTCACACCAAGAAGAACAAAAGAACATGGCAAATGATGAAGAAGATCTAACAATAACATATTTCATAAAAAGACGAGGAAGATGTAACCAATAACAGGTAAAAGGCAAGTAGTGAAGAAGATCTAACAAAATAAGTGAAATACCAAGTCTTAGCTAACCCTAACAAAAAATAACTCTATTTATCTATTTAGTTTTTATTGGACATGATATCAATATAGAAATGTTCTCTGGTGATGAAAAGAAAGATGCTAATTTGGAACAGGGTAGTTCCTTCTTTCCGTTGCAGAGAACCAGAGGTGGGCTAGGGTTTCAAGGAGATAGCATCCATGTCATAAATTCATAATCAAGACAAAAAAAAAACTATGCTTTTTTATTTATTCTTACCTGTGTCACTTGTTGAATCACTCCCACTCTTCTCCATTTCTCTGGTGCCAATGACAGATAGACAGAGAGAAAGAGAAGTGGAGGGAGAGTAACTTTAACGCTTGCTTGAGGTCTGTTTGTTCTGGTTGTTGCCTCGAAAAGGAATTTTTTGCAGAGCAGCGCACGTGTGACCCAATATCCAATGTTTCATCTGTCTGCCTTCATAATGAGGATCATGAACCCATCATGAACCCTAATTTGTCACACACACACACACAAAAGAGAGAGACCTAAACCCAAAACCTCCCTCCACCTTAAAAACAGTCACTAACTCAAATGAACCTACCATGATCTCAAAAATAATATTAATAACAACAATAAAGTTTGTGGGAGTATGGGAAGTGAAAAAGAAGGTCAAGTGTAATGATGGTTTTTGAGGGGAAAAAAAAAAGGATCATAACCGTGTGTTTTTAGAACTAAGTAGTAAGAAATTGTTCCTCCAAAAAAAAAAAATTAGTAAGAAATTGATAATAAATTTTTAGAGAATATAAAATGAAACAATATATATAGATCCAAAAAATTACGGTTCATTTTTTAAAATTTTCCTTAAGTTATTTTTAAAGGGTTTGGATCGTGTAACGGAATCTAAAACTTACAGTCTTACAGACAAAAGAAATGAAAAACACACACACACACACTCTAAAAATATAGAAGGCTTTCTTTTTCTTCTGCAAAGGCCAAAAGAGTGACTGAATAGGTTATCAGACAAGTTACCAGAACTGCAACAAGGGAATGAATAAAGACTAGAGAGAGAGAGAAATGTATTGCCATCTTCCACTATAGTACTACCGCTACTTCATCTTAAGCTACCTTTACTTGGAGGAGAACTAGCTAGGTAGAGGAAACATCTAATAAAAATCAACCCGACGACAATTCACGAATTTGTACATCCTTCTTCAACCAAAGACCGATCGAGGAATAATAATACCATAATTAAAATCTTAATTAAACATAACTAATTTATAAAAAGAAGAATCAAAGTTGGATGATTGAAAACTAGTAACCAAAAAAAAAAAAAAGGAGAGAAATTAAAATTAAAATTAAAAACAACAAGTTTTGTTTTTTTTTTGTTTGTTTATCAATAAGGAGATCGACCCGCCGAGCCACCCCAGAAGGCTTCGGTTGGTAATTGGCATGGATTTAGAAGATTTTGTGGCATCCCATGAAAAAGAGTTGTATTAGGATCTGGCAATAGTTGCTGCTGTTGTTGATTTTGCTGTTGTTGCTGCTGGGGTTGTTGTTGTTGACCAACCATTCCTGGGGATCCAAGAGACCCACTTCCTTGAATTGGAACCTGTGGCTCTTCGTCCTCTAAAGGAAGCCTTTCATAAGCTGCATTACCAAATGAAGCTGCCATTATTACCACTGGCCCAGAAGCCAAAAGTGGACCAACTACACTCCCACCTACTACTTGGCCTTGACCTCCGGCTAAGTAAATGGTTAATCCTGATGCAGCTGGTGGTGCTGGTGGTGGTAGAAATGAACCAGACAATGATAAAATCTCAAATCTTCCATGTAAAGTCACAACCGCACCAGGTGAAGCTGGTTGCCTTAGTGTCACATTAGTGACAGTGCCACTTCCACTCAAAATGCAAACCCCTCTTTGTCTCCGCCTAGCGAAAGTGGAAATGCTCTCCATGATATCACAACTGTTGGAGACTTCAATGACATGGGAACGGAGAGCGTTTGCGCTATCCCTGGTGATTATGATAGGGGGTTTCGGCTTGTTTTTCGACCCGGAGGGTCTTCCACGAGGCCTTCTTGTCATCTCTCCTTCTCCTCCGCCGGCTGAACCTATTTCTTTGCCTTCAGAATCTGTAGTGTTGTTGATGTTGTTTTCGTCGCGATCTCTTTTCTGGCCGCGGTTTAGGCCTCCGTTGCCGCTTTGTTCTTCTTCAGAATTTTGCTGTTGTTGGAATTGATGGTGAGGGTGTAGGTGAAGATCTCTTGAAAGGAAAGGTGGAGGAAGAGGACGACCATGTGCTGTTACAGGATCCATTAGCTTTTTTCGCCTCAAACCCTAATTAGCTATCAAGTTTACAAATTGAGAGAGAAAGAGAGGTTGTATTCTGGGCTTTCTCTATTTACTGCCTTTCTTGCTTTTTTTGGTGTTTTGATGAATCAAAGCTACTAACCTTCACCAGAAAAGAATAAAAGGAAAGGCCTTTTGGCATATATACCCACCAAATTTTCAGCTGAATAATTAGCCATCTTTCTTCTCTTTATAATACCCCTTGTTTGAGATTTTGTTTCTCATTGGTGGTTTTCAAAGTCTATCCAATGAATGAAGCTTAAAGATGTTGGTTAAGGGTTTGGGGAGAGAAAAATGAAGAACTAGCAGAAGGGTAAGAAGAGAGTTATTAGAGTGTTAGTGTGCTTGGGTTTGGAGTGGGGTGGGGTGGGTTTTTTTTTTGGTCTTAGCCTTTTGGGTAATAGTGTATGGGTGTTGGGTTAGGGTTAGGTCTAAGGAATCGGATCGATGATGGGTTTGGTTCTGGTAAGACAGCGTGCGCATGGGCGGTGGGGTGGGCCCCACCTACCTTCCTTTCTCTCTCCCTCTCTCTATTGGGGGCCCCAACATACCATGTTCTCTCTCTCTCTCTCTCTTACATGTACATGTCCATGTCTAGCTAGTATTAAAAGCCTATTGTTATGCTAAATTCATTTGCTTGCTCAAAACCTCACTCTTTTGTCTTTAATTTCCTCAGACTTGATCTCATTTTTGATTTTCCTCCCATAAAAATCTCGTCTTGAAAATGACTGCTTCTGGTTCCAGAAAGTATTGCATATTAAACAAACTTGCTAAAAAAACTTTCTACTTTAATAAACTCAATAAATTTGTTTAATTTAGAGGAACAAAGACAAACCCATTAATCTTCTGATCATTGTCTTAACTCTTAAAATAGATTTGTCTTGCTTTTAGTGTTTCATCGTCCAAACCATAATTGTTTTACACATTTGATGACAGTGTAAAAATATGTCTCTGCAAATAAAATATTCAGAACTTTTTTGAACTCATTCTGACATTTCTGAAAACTATTAATATCGATCTATTTATTTTTAGAAGCTTTTCATGCTTTACATTTAAAATTTGTGCAGTTGAGCAGCTCCATAAAAGTCAGGCTCCAATCCAAAGCCTCATTTGCTATTTAACTGAAGAAAATCACTGTTTAGTAGTAATATATATTCTTTCTTAATTAACTTTTGTATATCCACAGAGGGACCAGAATTTTTACCTGATTTTTATGTCACACAGTTATATGTTGTAAAAACTGAATCACAGTCACTGCAGCCAAAGAATATTAAATTTTCCTATTGACGGGTTATAGAAAGCAATGGTAAATATAATACCAAAGCGGTTCAAGTACACTTCAACAAATATATTGTAGAAAGATTCTAGTTGTACATCTTATATTACCCATGAGGTGGTATCGATAACTATACATTAGAGACCCCTTTTTCATTCCCAAAAAAAAAAAAAAAAAAAAAAGCAATGCTAAATGTAATTCTTACATTTCCAAGACAAGTTTTTTTCCAAAAGAAGAAAAAGAAAAAGAGTGTCAAAAGGCTGTAAAATTAGGTTTTGTGGAGGACAAGAAGACAAAGATGAAACTGAAGTGGAAGAGTTTGACGTGTTTTGTATTTTGCTACGAGGAAGTTACTGACTTACAGCATTGCCAGGTCCGTTACTAGTTACTTACTACTGCAATGTTATATGCAGAGTCAGAAAAGTGGCAGTCCGTAATTTGGCAAAAGACCAAGGGCATTCATAAAGAGAGGCGCATGTGGGTCATGGGAATTGGAGTTGGCCCACCCAACAAACAATTCGGGTCAGGAGAATCAGGGCGTGTATTGAGGGCGACCCTCGTTTTCAGGAAACCAATAGTCTCTCTCTCTCTCTCTCTCTCTCTCTCTCTGATGTTGATGTTAATAATGTGGGGTCCACCAATTTGCTGATTTTGAGACGTGTCTCTACCCCGCTTCTGTTTCCTATGAACCCATCCTATCTTATCACTAAATAAGTGGAAGTATCATGCGTTAATATTCTTTTACCATCTTTTATTATTAAAGATAAAAAATAAGGAAAAAGAAAAGTTAATGTTCTTTTACCGTCTATGAGCTATGACTCAGATTTGAGTAGGACGGTAATGGTCAACTAACCGAGTCGAGTGTTAAAAGTTGAGCAAGAAAATTGCCCGATTTCATAAATTTTTATGTATTTGCAATTTTTTATTTTTATTTTTTATGACTGTATTTGCAAAATATGCAGTTAGAGTTAGTAGGTCTTTTAATTGTTTTTAATCAGTATAGTCTTCCCTGTGTCATAATTGATGCTTGCAAGACAAACTGTTCTTCTTTAGCTTCTTGTTCAATAAATTTCAACTTATCTAGAAAAAAAAGGATAAGTAGACCAAAGAAATTGGTTAAATGGTTCAATCATAGTATGTCAAGTCCTATTGATACACCTTAAAGGGAGAGGCTCAAAACTACAATCATTGGACAACTAATGAACACTTTGTGACTCTTTAATTAATTAAAAAGATTGAACCTGACAAAACTACACTATAAAACTATCAACTCCCCCAATTTAAGCTAATTTACAATGGACATGGCCTAAGAAAGACTAAGCAAAGACTGGCGGCTGATCTCAATTCTATTCACACCCCTCATTAATTATGATTCGCCAACCGCGGTTTACATTTAAAGCAACACAACAAAATTTTCCCCCCTAGAAGGCTAGAACAATGGGGAAAATGCCCTCAAAAGACATGAGGGGATGAGTGATGTCTAGTTCCACTCATTCTCTCCTAACTTGTCATTTTTCTCAAGCATCTATTGTGCTCTTCTTCACTAACTTGTTCGTTAGAGTACTTTCAGCCAGTCCCATTGATTTATCTTTGACCTAGGCCTTCCAGTCTATATGCTCGTTAAAATCCCTTCATGGTTCCATTTTCCATTTCACCCACATACCAAAAATTTAGAATCATTTAAAAAAAAAAAAAAATGAAAACAAGCAAGGATGAGGGATTTGGAAAATTTGGCAATGCCATTGGGCTACAAGATTCTTGACTAGAATCAATTATTTAATTTTATTTCAAACTCATGAGCCAAATTAAATGTTCAAATTTGCTTCATTTTATAATTAAACAAGTTCAAACTTGTTCATGCATTATTTGAGTAACTTATCATTTTCCTATATATTCTATCATGACTATTTTTTTTTACTCCTTCATAAATTTAAACTAATAATAAATAAATAAATTATGATTAAAATTATATTGTTTATGTTAATTAGATAGAAACATTGTATTCTTAAAATTATATATAATTTTAAATGAACTACTTATATTTTTTATATCTTATAAACTTATTCATAATCTTAAAAATTCCAACCTTAATTATATATAAATATATTTTTATACATGTATTCATGAAACCATAAAATAAACATATTTATACATAAAACAAGTCTCCTACTCACTCATGATTGCTAGTTCATGAATATATTATTATGTTTGAAAGTGGCTCATTTGATAGTCGAGACTAAACTTAAACTTGGGTTGGCTCGTTTGCTAAAAAAGATTAACATAAAAAAAAGGTTTTTTTTAGCTGAATTAAAAATATTATTGAATAAATTGGTTCATTCACAAGTCTAAACTTGAGTTACATTCATTTGATTTATTTCTTTTTATTCAATTATTTACAAACACATTAATATGTATTAATTTGGCTCATTTATATTTGAGCCTAAACTTGGCTCATTTGATATATAAATGAGTATAATCTTCTTCTTTTTTAAAGTAATTGAACCCAAGTTACTTAAAATTACTTTGTTCATTTACAGCCATAATTGTGAGTTGCGTCCAAATGATTTCTTTTTCTTTTAACACCTTATATTATACTGTTCATAAAATATAGTATACTTAAATTGTTTCTAAATAAAATAAATTTATTTGCAGCCCTAGATTTGATTTACGTCATATGATTTCTTTTTCACCGTATAATACAAAATAATACTACAAATCGATTTAAAATTTTGAAAATTTATTGTAGGGTTAGATATTACTTTATACTCAACATAACTATACATTTTATATTAATCTCATATTATTTTATCTGATTAGATACTTACAATTTACGTTTGAACTTTTTATAAATAAGATAGTTCTTAACCATTCTACTGTTGATTCAATCTCGTCTATCAATTTCAAAATCAAGAATGTTTATATTATATTGTGTCATTTAATTTGCGTGTGTAAATTAAATTTTATTTGGTATAAAATTTATTATAAATGAATAAATTGGCATTTTTTGTTGCGTGTCTCTCTCTCTCTCTCTCTCTCTCTCTCTCTCTCTCTCTCTCTATATATATATATATATATATCTGTGTGTAAAAATTGGCATTTTTTGTTGCGTGTCTCTCTCTCTCTCTCTCTCTCTCTCTCTCTCTCTCTCTCTCTATATATATATATATATATATCTGTGTGTATAGACAAACGTAGGTTGTAATATATGTAATTAATCTTGCTTTGAATAAGTAAAATGCTGGAGAGAATTTCTAATAATAAAATTCTATTTTTTTAGTGGTTTGCTTGAGTGGGCCTTGTGGGGTTCAAATTTGGCAACACTTCGAGAAGTGCTGATTAGGAAACAAGAAATGCATTTCTTTTTAGATAGAGAAGATATACAAGAAGTACATTTCAACATTTGATTCATGAGTTGACTCGCCTGCTCGAGCAAAGTTGAGTGAAGTGTCAAGCAACACAAGCTCGCTCGAGGCAAGTTGAGCAGATGGTCGAGTGGAGCCAAGTCTACTCAAGCGAACAACAAGTGTGGTCAAGCATAGGCAAATAGGATCCCGCTAGAGGCAAGCTTGAAGGCCCACTCAAGTGGCTCATTAAAGCCTACTAGGGAGAGCTCTAGGCAAAAACAATTTCTGCAAAAAAATAAGTAGAGATTTGAGAAAACTTTTCAAACGGCTAGTAAGAGTCTTGAAACAATCTTTCATACTTGATCCAACTAAGATGACTCTTCAAAGATGCCTATCAAAGTGTCATACCCCATTATCTATAAATATTGCTCCTATATTTAGGTTTTTAAACAAACTTTTCTAACACGATATAAATTCACATCAATTTTTCTAAGTTGGTACTTTTAAATTTCTTTGCTTAAATGTATCATGGAGATAAATTTGCTATAACTCTTTAGCAATGATTATATATAGGAAAATATTGTCTAAAGACAACATCAATTCGTGCCTCTAAGTCATTGTTATTTATTTAAAATTTTCATCTCTTCTTTCATTGTTTACCCCTGTATTTTTTCAGCATTGCCGTTTAAGACTTTTTTGTTGTTGAGATATGCGGTTTAAGACTAAGTAGCGAAGACAAAAGAAACAAATAAAAATAAGCTGAAATTAATTTATCATTTCATGTGCAAATGTCCTTTGGGGCTTTTTTTTTTTTGGGTGGAAACAAACACTCACATAAGGGAGAGGAAAATTAGTACTTTCTTTATAGAGGACAATAGAGGAATATGTCCAAGAGGAACTCAAATCCGCTCAACAATTTTCCCTAGGGAAAAAAATAAAAATAAAAATACAAACACCATACTCTAACAAAAATGAAAACAAAACAAAAGATGTTTCGTATGCTATTGTACATTTTTATTGTCTTCTAAATAATATGTTTGGCTAAATCAATGTTTTAAGATCTGTTTGGATACAACTTATTTTGCTAAAAATTAAAAATATTGTAGCAAAATAATTTTTAAATGTGTAAATAGTATTGTGGGATTTATTTTTAATATTTTTTTTAATAAAATAAACGTAAGTCTCGTAAATAGTGTATAAATAGTATTGCTTCCGTGCATGAATAGTAATATTATCTTGGATAGTCCAACCGAATAGGCCTTTTTTAGAGCTAGCTAGAAGTAGAACACTTTGTCAAGGCTGTCTTCAACTTGTAATTTCTTAGAAAAGACATTTTGCATAAGTACGAACTGTGTGCATGGTACTTCACAATCACAAGAGACTTTCATCAATCCATAACTGCAAATTGATAACGACATTAATGCCTCTGATATGTTTGTCTGGCTCTTAATTCCAGCTCATTGGCGAAACTTTGTATCAATGCATCAATTCTATCAATGAGTTTGGTCTAGTGGGAAGTTGCCTACCATTTCGAGTTATTGATGGGATTGGATGGGGATTGCTCTTTCTCTCTCTCGAGTTATTGATGGGATTGGATGGCTCTCTCTCTCTCTCTCTCTCTGTTCTTTGGAAGTTGGTATTTTCGTGTTTGATTAAAACTTCTTCCTATCTATTTTAGTTTACATTGATTTTTTAAATTTCACACTTTATCTTTGTTTCATAAAATTAAAAGCTCAAAATAATGTAAACAGTTAAAGGAAAAGACAATGGATGCTTTAATGATGTTTGTTTAATAAATTTTTTGAGAAAATTCTTCATGAAAAAAGAAAAAAATAATTAATTTTTTTTACAATTTTTTATAAGAATGATATAAAAATTTTCCTAAAATTTTTCATTAAAAAATGGGATATCCATTAACAAAACTCAATAATTAAATAAAAATCACTAGGAGTTTAAAGTCGTTAAACCAAAATTTGAAAAATAAATAAATTAAATTTGACCAAAAAAGTAAACTTATTAGGCAAGGTTGGAATTGGAACATAATAATTGAATGAATTAATGTAATGCAAGTGGTATTAATTTGGGTATTGACTTGATGAGGATAATAAAATTAGGTCAATCTCATTTGGTTACTGAAATAAATAAGAGGTTTTGTCCCCACGTTGCAAGGCTCTCACGCAAGCGTCCAGCTCACGCGCACGTGCATGCGCAACACGTACACCCACGGGTGTCTCTAAACTCTTAAGGCACGGTTGCACTTGCCGGTGATGATATCATTCATTCTGTCACAGTTAACACTTACGCACCACAGCTTGCTAAGCTTTCAGTTCAAGTTCCTTTCTTCTTCTCTTCTTCCCGGAAGCCAAAGTGATTTCCATCATTTCAGCGTAGCAAAGAGACTCTTGTCCTGTGCTGTTATCACTTTTTAATTTAATTTCAACAACATATAATCACATGAAGCTGTTCTCCATGTTAAAAATATATTATAGTTCTATAATGTTCTTTTTAACCCCCAAGAAAACGAAAAAAAGATCTTATTATAGCTTCATGATTATATTATAAAACAATAAAAATCGGTTTATTTATAATTTCTTTCTCCCAATTCAACGCCGACTAGCTGATTGGATTTTGCACCGATCGAACAGCTAAAGGAGTTTGGTGACAATACTTGGTGTGCTAGTTGATTTCGGTTGGCCAATTTGTCGATAGTAATTCTTGAATTTCAACAAAACTTAAACAGACGGTTTAATGTTAAACAAAACAATGTCGTTTTGTCTCTAATGTAACCCTAAATAATAATCATCTTCTATCATTAGATTTAGAACTCTCTCTCTTTCTCTCTCTCTCAATTTCGATTGGTCTCAACAGTTGAGACACTTTACGACTCCAAACCCTAACTCTATCACCAATCTTTCATCGATTTACCACTAATTTGCAAGGATAAGTCATTGTTTGTGAGTTTTTACTTTATATCTCCTCAGACCGGTCCCGCTGGCCAAATTGAACACCAAAATCTTGATTGACCAAGATTGGAATACTAATCTAGAGCAGGGCTAATCAATATCGGTTCTAGCCACACCAATTGCAACGATTTGGCCGAGATTTCTCCCAATATCTAACCATACCAATTGATGTTCAATCCTAGTGTAATTTATGAGAAAGTTCTTTTTATTTCTTTCATTCTATTTTTTTTGTAAAGATTTGTTAAAAAAATATTGAATAGTTACAATTTTTGGTCCATCAACCTTGGGGTCTCAATTTTATTGCCTTGAATTGTTAGATAACACTTAATATTTTTCACAATAATTAAATAAATTAGCATTTATTAGTTGTCATTTAAGTTTTACCCCTAAAATTACTTTTTTACATGTTGAAAATAACTCATCATCTTGATAATTAAAAAATTTTTGTGACTCTAATTAAATTTATTATCCCCTGAACCAATATGAAAGTTACGATAGATCAACCTATATACTCTTTTTCTAG
This sequence comes from Quercus suber, assembly GCF_002906115.3. Lineage (NCBI taxonomy): Eukaryota > Viridiplantae > Streptophyta > Magnoliopsida > Fagales > Fagaceae > Quercus > Quercus suber. Next base: position 596,738 of record NW_027069605.1, read on the forward strand.
GTACATCAACCTTGTACTCTATAGTCCTTACAAACATCACTCGATGAGTCACATTCTTGCCTTTGATATCATAGGGACAAGACAAACCACTCTAAATAATTAACCACCAGCTGTTATTTATTCCTTCTTTGAAGCAGGTGAATACAGATAAAAGCAACACTAGGTGCAACTCCAAAATACTAGGGGTGGAAGTAGGAAAACGAAAACAAATAAAAATAATGAGACACGGTATTGACTGCATCGTCGATGGTGCTGTGCTGTACGTTGAATGGCAAACCGGAGTGTGTGGGCGTGATTGAATGAATGAGAGAGCAGAGCTAATGAGAGAAGGAGGTGCTGACAATGGCAGTAGTGACAGTGACACCTAGTGATAAAGACTGGAGACGCAGACTTATGGCACGAGCGGCCATTCTGTGCGCAGGAGGGGTGCAATCAAATGGAAGCTTATTGGGAGTCTAAGGAGAAAAAAAAAAGAGTGTGTGAGTCACTGTCTGCACACTCCTACACTACCCTACATGTCCTGAATCCCATGAATTCATTTGATGCTCTCTGTCGGGGTCCCTATTCAACGCCCCCTAGCTATTACCTTTATTTTCATTTCTGCCCTTGTTATTTTTTTATGAAAAATATTAATGAATGACCTAAGACTAAGAAATTATTGAGTTTATGGGAGAGATTGTTGAAATGGTACTCCAACTAATGAAATGATGTCGCCTGTATAAGTGTGTGAGTTTACTTTTTAATTAATATAAGAAAATATAAAATAATAAACTATCAAATGATGTCATGCTTGTATAAATGACAGTATTTTATTGGTTAGGAAGATCAAGGAGGACCATTTTAGCAATTCTTATGTGGACCTAATAATTTTTGCTAAAGACATTTGTTTATAAACTATTTTAGGAAGGTTTTTATGAGAAAAGAAAAGAAAAACTAATATTTTGACACATTTTTTTATTTTCATAAAAGTAGTGTCAAAACTTTTCTAAAATAGTTTATTAACAATTACTTTAAGAGCACCTGTTAACAAATGCAAATCCTCTATACCACTTTTTGTGTACCACTCTATATTCCATCAATTACTATTTACTATATATATAATTACTTTTCATTTTAAACTTCAGTTATTTTGTAAGGAATATAAAATCAAAACATGGTAAGTAGTGATTGATGGAACATAAAATGGTACACAAAAAATGGTACAGAGGATTTGTATTTCCTGTTAACATGACCATTTTTTTTTTCTTCCTAATCTTTAAGATAATTGGTTATAAATAATTTTAAAAAATTTATGACACAATTTTTATGGGAAATATACTGATTGGTAAAAAAAAAATTTACTTTTTTATTTTTCCATAAAAATTTCTAAAAATATTTTCTAAATCAATGTCCTTAAGACATATATTAATATTTCCCAATTGTAAATGATTTCAATAAAAGTTATTTTGATCTTACTTATAAAAATAATACTAAAAAAAATTTCTTTTGATTTTAATTCTTAACTTTACATAGGGTATGTTTAGTAGACTGTAATAAGCGTTGTAATGTAATAGTTATTTCTATAATTTAGTTATTTTTTTAGTTTGGTTATGTTTTTATTACAAAGAATAATAATTCCTTATGAATAGCTATTCTTCAAAATGAAGAATAAATATTCATCTTTAAAAGATTGTATTAACTATTTCTTAGTAAGTGCAATAATTTCAAAACTTAATATATTTCCAAATAAACAAACTTTCCATATACATCTAACAATTATAAAAATAAAAAATCATAAAAAATAATACATATCTCTCTTAAATTTAAAAATGACAATTTTTAAGGAGATATAATTATATGAGTAAGAAATTTCTTAAAATAAATGTTAAGTTTCATTCTAATGTTATAACTTATAACCAAACTAATGAATATGTTTAGTTAATACATTACAACACATTTTATTCCTTATAATAAATATTACAATTCTTGTCGTAATCTCCATTCAATGTACCAAACGTACCCATAGTGTTTTGATTAGAATCTCTCTATCCATACCCATTATTGAGCTGACCGTTCAATGCCAATTAAATCTACAGATATGATAGTGGATACAATTAAAATTCTCCATACACCTAAAAACATACATATCAACATATTAGAGTATTCGGCATAAGATTTTTTTTTTTTAATCTTACATACTTTTTAAAACATCTCATATCATATGATATATTTTACATTATATTTCATTAAAACATCAATATTCTTTCATTTTTTTTAATTGTTTCTCTTTCTTTACATACAACAACCATCATCCACTATCTTCCTTCATCATTGGGATATGTAAAGAAAGAATAAAAAATTAGATGCAAAATAAATAGTGTGAATGTAAATTTACACAGTTACTATAGTAATTATATATTTTAACACAATTTTGCTTGGTATGATGTGGGTGAATTTTGAATTTGGTTGGCTATAATAGATGGAACTTTCTCTATTATACAAGTGCTGATGAGAGTACTCTAAGATTTGGAATACTGGAAAACAAGGAATGATGGATCATCCCATTACTATTAAAGCTAGGGATCCTAATGAGTTCTACACATCTTGATCTCAAAGCTCTGCCACATTCTTATTAGGATTGGAATAAGTTCCATCCCTTTGAGTTTGACAATGGATTTAGGAAGTGGAAGTCGGGTCGAATTGGATAAGAGGATCTAATGTTCGAATGGTTATCAGGGGATGCGGTTGTGTTGGTCGCACTCTTCACGCACCACCCAACCAGTGATTTGCAAAATCTGGTTGAAATTTATTCATTTAAAGATTTCGTATTCAAGGTATTAGGTTTTGTGGATTTTTTTTTTAAAATTTATAAAAAAATTACGCCATTTTGAGTTTAGTTGGCCCTTAACGGTCAACTTAGCAATTGACATGCACAAGAGGACTTGAATCAAAATGCTATATAGCATTAGTAATCACAATACAAGTTCTTAAAGTTTAGAGGACGAAATAAAAATGACCTAAGGATGTAAATTGTACTTTTTAAAAAAAAAAATCTCTTCTCTCTTTCTATTAGTGGTTGATTTGAGAGGTGAAGCAAAAAAAAAAAAAAAAAATGAAGAAGAAGAACCCCTAAATTTGATTATTGCCAAAATTGTTAGAGCATGTGAATAAGATCTATATGGACCTATGATGTATATGCATCTAAATTCTAACATGAAAATTTAATATGGATTCAGATTCTCAAAAAAAAATTGAAAAAAAGGTTCAGGTCAAATCTATATTTACTACAATATAGAAGTTATATAAATTTTCTACGTAGCTATATATTGGAAATTTATAGGTTTACCAACTTGGCTATAACAAAAGGTTTAGTATTGGTGTTAGTTGGTGATCGAAATCTAAGTTCGGTATATAATTGATTCTCCCAAAAAAAAAAAGTTCGGTATATAACTACATATGATCTTTGATATTTTACATTTTCTTGCAGAAAACGTGATGGACTTTTGGCTTTTTTTAAAAAAAAAATTATTTTTTAATTATTTTTATTTTTATAATTTTTTTTAATGTTTAATATGGGAACCTTTTCAATTTCATATATTCAAGTTCAACACACATACTTGGATTTGCTAAGTCTAAACCGACAAGTATATGCACATTTAAACTCAATATTCCCATGCACTTGTGTTTTGAAAATTCTTGTACTTTGTGTTCTATCTCTTAATTATTTATAAACTCTTTTTGTCTTTCTAGTAGTTCCTCATTTCCCTTTTTGGAAGTCCCATTATTATTGTTAATTTCAGATATTTAATATAAAATTTTCTGATAATTTTATTAAATAGTCATTCACAGTTTCAATGAGCAAAACAATGAAGGTACATTTTAAAAAATTAATAGTCTCCTAGATGACTAACAAATTGACACAAAGTGAAAGATATTGTAATACTATTACTTATATTCCATGTCATTTAAAATTTCTACTTGGGGTAGTAACGAGAGGGCATCACAAATCACACTATTAATTGAGTGGTAAAACTTCACAAAATTTAGCTAATTACTGTCAATCAATCCAGTCCAGCTTTTCCATTATCTCAAAGCTGCTGCATTCAAATCTCTGAGAGACGGAGTTTTAATATATAAACAATAGAGAAGGGTTTGTCTTTGGATGAAGGAGAATCTAAATGGAGGGTCCTCTCCGGGTCGACCGGCCCGCCTTCTTCTCGCACGTTAATTTCGGCAAACACACTCTCTCTCAGAAGACACAAAATAAAGGTATTAGCTTAAAATACACTTAATTAGCGATAATACAGCAATTAGCAAACCGTCCATCTCTCTCTCTCAACAAACAAAGCATCGTTTTCTTGAACAGTCAACGTTGCTCCCAACAACCCTTTTCCAAAAAATCAAAAAAAAAAAAAAAAAAAAACTCTTTTCCTAGATACTGAAATCCAAGTCGTCTTCATCACCAATAACCTCTATAATACTCTCATTATACCCACCATTCATTATCTTTGTCAGTCTATACAATAAATAATTTAATTGTAACCTTCTTCGTTTGTCTAGACCGCTTTTGCTTTTTTCTTCATAATAAACTCTACCAAAAACTTATGACAAAAAAATCACTGAAAAAGTTCAGGATATTATATATATTGAAGTAAATAGTGGGTGGTAAATTAAGTAGTATAATATAGTTTAATTAAAGTTATATCAGTTGTAACTTAAACACAATTCTTTTAAAATATAATATAAGATTTTCTAAATTTTCAAAGAGTTTGAATTGCATGATGATAGTGCTTTGGTAAGAAGATGGAAGGTTGAAAAGTTGGCCACCATTTTAGTTGAATTATTAAGATTGATATGCTTCGTGAAGTCTAGTGGATTACACGCCTTGATAACTTTATAGTTATTATTGATGGGTGCGGTTAATATGTACCCCTTAGGACATTTGTTAATAGATTATTTTAAGAAAGTTTTTATATAAATTTTATAAAAATATAAAAAACTGTCAAAAAAATTAGTTTTTCTTTTCTTTTCTCATAATTTTTTTTAAAAAAATATATTACCTAAACCAATGCCCTTAAATAATCTATCAACTTTTTCCATCATGTATTGCTATTGTTAAAATTGATGAAAATATACCTATGATACCGTATTAGAGTTTATAGTGTAATCAAGAGTGAAAGATAATAGAAAGCAAAAGCAATTAATGTTATTTGGTACTTTTATCTATTGGTCTACGTAGGTCTATGTTAATGAGTGCCTTTAAATTGTTTATTAATGGACAATTTAAGAAAACTTTTGATACTACTTTTGTAGAAAATACACAAAGTTATCAAAAAAATCAATTACTTTTTTTATTTTCTCGTAAAAAGTTTCTAAATTTTTTTTCTAAGTCAATACTTTTAAGAAATCTATTAACTTTTTTTTCTATAATAAAATGCCTTTAGCATCTTTATAGACATCACATGCTTTCCTTTAACAGTGAAATCATTAAAAGTCAAACCATAATAAGTTTGGAAAAAGCACTACTAAAAATATTGAGGCTATAGAAGCAAAATACGGAGTATTTGGTAATCGAAGAGGAATTGCTATGAAAATCAAAACTCATACTTAAGATTGTGACCTAGCTATGTTGTTTTTCATGAAAATTATTTAATTTGGCCTCCCATTAAATCAATTTTACTATTTATGATAAAATTTTCTTTTATTATAATTTTAAAATTGAAAGTCAAATTAAAACCCCGTCAGTTTTGGGACATTTCTTAGAGTTTGCAGTATATTTTATGCAATATTCATAGTTTCTTCTTCTTCTTCTTTTAACGATTTTCCCTATTTTCTAGCCTAATTTTGTGCTTAAACGAATTAGGGTTTTATAGGATTTCTTAGCCATCTTAGTACTTCTTTATTAAATGTTAGTGATTGTAGCCCTTGGGCATTCAAAAAGTTGATTAATAAAATTTTAGGAGGTTTTTTCTTCTTCTTTTTATGGTGGATTCTATAGGATCTCTTTGTGGATTCAAGGCATCCCTTGATGATGGAAGGGTTTTTTCTTGAGATGTGTTATGTTTCTTGTGGTGACTCACTGTGTCACTGTCTCTTATTTATAATAGATTAAATCATAGACTAATTAACCATAGACTACACAGTACTTTTACTCCAAGTAAGATTAAATACAATGGTCCCCAATTGGAGTGATATAAAAAACTTAGACCTTAACTTCAAGTAGCATCTTGAGTGAACCAAGATAGTGTCCCTGGGGTTTCTAGCTCAGGATGTTGACTTCATTATTGTCCAATTCATTTGCAAGTATTTGGTGAAAATTAACCAAATCAAACATTTTATTTTTTTTGGAATCACAAGAATTTTTGAATACATATTTGTTTGCTACCCATACTGCTTTCTTCATTGTAAGCTATCAAAATGGCTGTAAGAAGTATTTTCCTTCCATCCTCATTAACTACTTGGTGGACTTCACAAACGTGGTAAGGTATTGACATTTTCTGAAGTTGAACTTTAAGACCAAAAAATTCTTGGGTTCACAAGTACAGTGCAACCAAGTTCAAACCGCGCAAAGTTCAAGAACGGGGTCCATCAAATTAAACATTCAACAAAATTAGCTATATGTTGAATATTGTGAACATCTGGAGTCTTCAAGAAAGACATAGTCTTCCCTTTAGAAAGAAGAAGAAATGAATGGAAGCTTAGAAAACTGTCGCTACTCTGGTCCTAGTGCAATGACAATATTGTGATGGTTATCTTAATCAAAGTCCCCTTTTATTAAACAAATCAAACCCCATTATCATGTCCAAATAAACAATAATTTAGCTAAAGCTAATCCAAAGAGAGTATGGACCACCTCAAAGAGAGAACACTATCACTTCCACGTGAAAGGCACCAATTGCTTCGAATCTAGCATAATGTTGCATGTTCTCACTCTCTCGGAAGCCGCTTTTCGCTCAAAGTGGCTTGAGATTGTTGCACCAATTCTTGTCCTCGATGCAAGGCCAATCAAGAAAAACTTTTCAAACATTAGTTAATTAATCAAAGTAGCATCGAGCAATGGGAATATTTTAGTAAGTAAACAGCCGACCAAGCTCAGGTCGCCATGTGATTGATGGTGATTGATTTGGAATAATTCTAGTCATCTCTCTCTTAATCAACTTGTTCGATCAACATTGTCCTCCAAATCAAATATTGGCGCATTTGTTTAGCACAACGTCAACCATCTCCTTTTTTGTGTTGATCTGAAGATGTGTAGGCTTCTTTATTATGCGAAACCTTAAATTGTTACTTCCAGGCTTCTCAACTTTTTGAATTGAATTCCTCTCTTATCTTTCTATTAGCATCTTTTTCAGGGGAACCACTAAAACTAAATCTTCTGCATTACATATCAAGTTATCAACTCCTTTTAAATGGTTTCTTGGTTCATCTAAAGCAATAAACTAGAAGGTAATAGAAATATAGAATCCTAGCTAGGAACTCTGAATTTATTCCTATATATCCAGTATCCATCCTTTTTAAACCAGAAAAATGATTAATTTTTTTATAATAAATAAAATAATAAAGAAATTAAAGGCATCCTAAAATAATTAGATTCCAACCTATATGGAAGTGCCGAAATTTGACCAGAACCTTTTACGAAAATTATCATAATAATAATGTTTTGGTAATCATAATTAATTAGATAAGACATGGGAAAAGAAAATTTTGGGCAGTTAAGTAATATAAAGAAAGATTTATACAACTGAATAAGAAATTGTCTCCAGAGACAATGTGCTATCTTTAATGTTACTTTGAGGCATTGCTTATATGGTTTCTTTAACATACTAATATTTTTTGCCTTCTATAAAATTGCCATTTGACAGGAATGATAAATGATAGTAAAACCTAAAAAGTCCAATATTTTAAAAGAAAACAAAATGATGGCATGTAATAGACAAGTTCATTACAAAGAAGCTAGAGAAAGAGTGACAACCATGTAGATCTTCTTTAAATATCATTAAAAAAATGAATATCGCTACTTGGGATATAAAAACTATGGCGGTTAATGGTAGTGATACATACAAAATATTTGAGAAGCTTCTTAAATCGCCCAAGAATGGTGACTTGCTTGTACATGCCATAACTGTTGGGCTACTTCATTAAAGACTAACATAAAATATATGTTGGGATTTGAGGACTGTTTGCCCCGTACGGTACAGAAAAGGAAGGGAATGTGAACCGAGGGTTTCGCTCAAGATTTTGGATCCTTTGGAGAGAGAGGAAAACGGGAATTCTTTGACAATAGAGATTTTCGTTTATTTATTTATTTATTATTTATTTTTAATGGTCTTGCAGATCAAGCCCATTTTTTTTTTTATAGGCAGATCAAGCCCATTGTTGGATTAATTTTGTGTTTTATTTTTATTTTTATTTTTATTTTTATTTATTTATTTGTAGTCTTAGTCCACTAAACAGTAATTGGCTTTTGGATTGAACCTTTAGGGGAGGATTTGAGCAACGCCCATTTGTATTTTCTGACTGTTGGAATGGTCCATCCAAGTTCTTTAGGTTCAGCCCATTGATCCAACCGAAGCTTCAAATAATAATATATTCTTGCAATGTTTTTTTTTTTTACCCCTTTTTTTATATTAATTAAAGTATAACTTTGTCTTTTTAGGTTAGCCATACTCATTTCTTAGGTTTTTTTTTTTTTTTTAATCTTTTTTTTTAATTTATTTTTGTCAATGTTTTAACAAGGTTAGCCATACTCATTTCTTAGGTTTTTTTTTTTTTTTTAATCTTTTTTTTTAATTTATTTTTGTCAATGTTTTAACCAATTTTCCTCTGCTTTTATTAATGATGTTTTCTACTTATTTATAGAGTTTTAACTTATAACGTCTGCTTTTATTAATTATTTTTTTTAACAAAGTTTAACAACAAAATTGGTTGTAAGTTCTTCTAAAAAAAAATTATATATCGAAAATCTAATCATTAGATTGCAAGTTCTTTACGCTCTTAATACACATTTCAAATTTTGTGTCAATTAGATATTATTTACTCTATGATCTATAAGTTTATATTTTATGGATAATTTTAAATTACAAAAATTTACAATTTAAAAATTTTATTAATGACATAGCTATTGATCTTTAATTTTATAGAAACTAGTTTGTAATTCTATGAATATGCATGGATACACTTAAAGATAAACAATAAAATGCATAATATAATTCATATATATATAATTTAAATACTATTGATAGTCATTTTTATATTTTATTAACTCTTTAAAAAAATTTGTAAGGATATTATTAGGTATAAAATGTAAATTGTCCATTTTTTTATTATTATTGTGAAGTTTTTTATGTTTTATTTATTCTAGACTCTTTAGTTTTTATACTTAATAATTCACTTAGATGAATATTTATGATGTGACCTCACATTTGATTCTAAAATTAAGAAATAAAACTCTTTAAGAATAAATAATTTAGGACATATGGCACAAAATTAGAACTCTAATTTAGAATTCTAATTTGAGTTTCTCTCAGCATTACATATTATTATATATATAGATTTTGCAAGTATAGATGAGAAGAAAATGTAATACAATGGTGGATTCGTCAAAATTCACCTTCAATAAAGAGATATATTGAATAAAGTCGTAGCCTTAAACTATAACTAGTTTGTAACTAAATTTTTTTAACTTATGACGTTCGCTTCTGATGATTGTACTATTTATCATTAAACCAAGATACCAATTGGTTTTTAGTGTAGGCAGGATTGAACTCTAAATCTTTTATTCATCACTAGAAATTTTACTAGTTGAGCTAACTAGAATCAACTATTAATTAATGATCTATTTTAATCCTTTACAGTATCAATAAGATCTCACTTTTTTTTTTCTTTTTTTCCCTTTTTTTGCTTACAACAAATAGGTTGGAGGAATTGAATCCACTTATACTCAATAGAAAAACTGGACGATGACATAAGAGTCAGCAGACTTTTGGCCATTTCTCGTAATTTTCCTTCAACTTCGTTTTTCAATATAAACTTTTCCTTGAAAAAGATCAATAAGGTCTCCTTCTCTTTTTTTCTGTTCAAAAAGTCAATCATCTATAACAAATCATTTTATGTTATTTATTATTTTACACCGACAATATCCACATTCCTTTTACACTTATATAAAATATGAATATTTTAAAAAAAATAAGAATATTGGTGGCCACATTTTACACATGTTGTGAAAGGAGTGTATTGCTAGCGTAGACAATCAAATTTTATACCACAATTATGAGTAACTAGTAAGCTATCCGTGTGATGCACGGATAATGTTGTATATGGATTATATATAGCATAATTGTTATAGAATTTTATTTGTAATGAGTATATCATAAAAAGTAACTGTGGGGGGAAAAGGCCCAGTCTAAAGTAGTGGGTCTAGAACCCCATGTGAGGAATATTGTGCGTCCGAAGAGAATGAGAGGTAAGGGCAAGACCCATATGGAACAGGGACCCTCAGAAAGAAAAGTGATTACAATTCGAAGAGGTCGCCTTCTGTCCGAAGAGATTATACTCCTCTGACGCGAATAGTATGGATCAATTGAACGTATAAAAGGTCAAAATGATCTTCTGAGGACTCCTCCTGATCAAGATAAGCTCTGGGTATATCTGGAGAAAATAAAAATGAGGAAATATCTAAAGGAAAAGCTGCTACCACTGCATTTAAGGCACTGCAGCAACTTCTCTGACCGCATTTATGTGGAGAAGACCTCTGAATAGTGTATCCTCATCTACTGCCACTCACACAGAGTTAAAGGAGATGCTTGACATGACATATACTCAAGTAAGCTCATGGATGAGGTACAAGTGGACGACGGAGATGAGGAGAAGGGAGGTTATATAAAAGAAAGAAGCTCCTGAGAAAAGAGAGAGAAGGAGGGAGAAAAAAAAAAAAAAAAAAAAAAAAGCTTTATTGTAACCCTAAGATCTGTATTCACCACATAATCAATAATATGTCATCTTCGAACACCAATTCTTTACGTGTAAATTCATGTTGGTTTATGCTTGAGGGTTGTGATTAGTTGTTATCGATTCCATAATCAATCTAGCTCTTTCACTCATTCTCTACAAATTCATTGTTTTGGGCTTGGGCTACAAATCCTAACCCTACAGTAACAATTATAAATTTCACACGCATATCTATTATAATTATTTAATTGAAGGAATGAGAAAAAAAAAAAAAAACTTTGGAGGAAATTTATAGAATAAATTAAAGTTGATATAGAATGTGTTTTTCTCGCTCTCTTTAATTCTACAACAAAATACACATCTCAAACACGCTTAATCAATCACATAATTTTCAAAACCCACAAATTCACAACGTCTAACCTTAACATTAGAATTGTAATTGGGTAAAATGCAAAAAACCCCCCTTCCTTAGTTGTAGTCAACTGATACCTGTTAGAATTAGATGAAACAATAATGTTAGAACTAGGTAGGTGTTATCGAAAAATTGAAGGTAAATGACATCATTTTTTGTCTCTATATATTTGACATAACAATGAATTGAAGGGCTATAGGTGGGTATATATAAAGGGATAAAAGTGCAAGCGGTGAAAATTGTGAATTAAAATGCAAAGAGTTTTGTGTATATGTGAGGAATGAAAAATCTTTATAAATTGAACCAAAAGATATAAAGAATATTTATTTTTTAATTAAAAAAGTTTTGAAATATTGAACAAAATAAAATAAAAAGTCAATATTTAATTTGTTCTTATTTCTATTATGGCACTTGAAAATATTTCAATTCTCTTTGTATAGAATGCGTCACTTGGCAGAGTCTCGTGCTTTCTCACATGAGTTCTTTACTTATATATATATATATGGATGGAGCCATGACTTGTAGTTAGGGAGGGCGACTTTGTTGCAGGTTATTTGAGGTGGTTTAGCTGCTGAGGTTTTTTTTTTTTTTTTTTTTGTGACTTTAATGTGTGTTGTTGGGCAAGGACTATTATTTTGTTTGAAATTTTTTAAAAGGTCGGATTGTTTTTTTTGTATAAAATTGGTTGATTAGACTTAATTTTTTTTAATTTCACTATTAGTAATTTTTGTTGTTAGGCTAATTTTTTTGGGCTTATATATTTTGTTTTAAATTTTAAATTTATAGATTTTTTATGGTCTTTGAAAAGAAGAAAATGCTAAAGTTACATTTTTATATATATATATATATATATAAATTACTGATGTGGTGAGTGGTTATTGGTAAGTAAAAAAGTTGTATAAGTGATGGGCTTAGATGTGAATCAATAAGAATTTTGTATCTCAGGATTTTGTAAAAATATTGTAGAAAAATTTGTTGCTATAACATCACTCTTAAAAGAATTAATAATACTATTAAAGGGGCAGAGTGTAATTTTATAGAACAAAATTGCTAAAATTAATGCATAGTATATGTATTCTAATATTCTTTTAAAAAAAATTTGGGGGGGGGGGATTGCCCCCAAGTCAAAGGCTCTCTCTCTCTCTCTCTCTCTCTCTCTCTCTCTCTCTCTCTCTCTCTCTCTCTCTCTCTCTCTCTCTCTCTATATATATATATATATATATGACATTCACTTATAATAATTGCTGTTATCATCAACCAATCCATTTTTAATGTAACCAAAATTCAAATCCAAAATTTATTATTGGATAACAAGAAACTTTATTAGTCGAACAATTTAAAAATCAATATATGTCTTAACAAGTCAATTTTCAATACTTTTAAGTTACTCCATCATGCCACATTTATAATAAAATAAAATTAAAAAAAGGAAAAAGAAAAAGAAAAAAAGAGGTTAATCCATCATGCACTAATGATTGAACTTTGGATATATATATATATATATATAATTATATAATTAGTACTAATTGGTCCTTCGAAATATGAAAGAGCCATATTCATTTTGACACTTTGTAAAAAACTCTTTAGGTCTTGCTGATCCTTTATGTGGAAAAATAGCCACATCCCTACTTTTCCCTTAACTTTATAGTTTATGCTTTATAGTATCCATCTTTACAATAATTTTTCACCTGAAAATTATAGCTAGGTATTGATGACTGCCCTTTTGATCCCACCCAAGCCATGCAATTGGAAATTGGAATTTGGACCAGGCCTTGTTTTGTCTNTAGTTTTAATTTTCAAAAGTTAATGAAACACACAATTAATTTAATGAATCTATCTTATTTAATGAGTTAGCAATTAGAGTTCAAATCCTAGAAACAATTAGAGTTCAAATACCTATCTTTTTAATTTCAACTAACCAAAAAAGTTTTTTATTTCAAAAATACAAGAAAATTGTTTTCTTTATATTTCCAAAAACAAGTTTTTGAAAATAAAAAACAAAAACTGTTATCAAACATATCCTAAACATTTTCTGCCAAAATACTTTAATCTTACGGTCAATCAAAAAATAATTTTTAGTTGAACTACAATTTTAATCACTACAAAATAAGCAAATACAAAAAATATTTTTCAAAAATCAATTTCCAAAAAACAAACAGCCTAAAAACTCAAAAATTTCAATGGCACGCACAACAAGTGCGCAGTCCCTTCAAATTATTATTACTATCCAAATTACCTAACCTTTTGTTTTGTTGAGGCTCTAAAATAGCCTACCACTAGGAATTGTTTTTCCTTGTAACTACTGCCGTCCTTTCAGGTTAGTTGTTTATTATGATTGCTACAATAAATCTGTTAGTCCAATATGAAGAACAAATCATTCATTAACATATGCTGTACTAAACATTTTATGAGGTGAACGTTAGGCAACGTGAAATCAATGGGAAAAAACATTAGGTGGGGTGAATATGAGTTGGTACAAAACCGAAAGGGACGAATTATTCCATAATCCAAAAATTCAGCAGGGGAAAAAAATATTTATACACAACTCAAAAGGTACAACATTAAGTTATATACATTTTTAATGGATACGTTTAGTGCTCAAATATCCAATCCAATCATCAAAGTTAATATATATATATATATATAGATATATAACTTTAAATAATATTATACTATCACTTAATAATTTTTTATCTAGAAAATCTAACCGTGTTCCATTTATTCATAATACACGTATGTATCAAATGTTATACTAAGAGATATGGAGTTCAATCCTTGCCTACACACAAAAAACTGATTGGTGTCTTAGTCCGATGATAAAGAGTTATTAAAAGCGAACGCTATAAGTTGAAACTTTTTTTTTTTTTAAAGTATCAAATGTTATATACTATTCGATCTGTAAACTTATCTTTTGCAAATAATTTGAGAAAATATAAACTTGAAATTTAAAAATTTAACAAATGTCATAATTATTGATCTTTAATTATTTTGAAATTTTACAATGTATTCAAAACTTGAATAAAACAAAAATTAAGTAGTATAACATTATTTAAAATTAATCAATGTTTAACTTGAACTCAACCCATCTAAAAAATCAATATTTTTTCTTCAATAGGGACAAAAAATATATGAGGATTTCTATGGTATTTTAGAATAATTTTGAGTGATTGGCACATACTTGTTTATATATATATATATATATATTGTAAGGGCAGGCTTTGATTCCTAAGCCTAGAAGGTCGAAGAACTCAGGCCCAAAGAGTCCAACCCAATGAATTTATAAAGAGCGGGCTGAAAACTAGGCCTTAATGGATTGAGCAACGCACACCATTGGCTAGAGATGAGAAGGAAGCAAGGAAAAATAAAGAAAGGTAAGCTTTTTGCAAAGGAGTTCTTCCTCGGTAAAGTCTGAGGAGAGTACTTCCTGAATATATTGCTCTATGACTTTATTACAATTCCAGTTCTTTGTGCTATAGTGTTCTCTCCATAGATTCTTCGATCCCCCCTCCCTAAAGGATTTCTCACATTATATAGCTCCGTTTAAATGATCTTGGCCTTCAATTTATAGATCGTGCAGGCCACTACTTGAGTGTCTGTCCCATAAGACACATTTCAAATCTCTTGTAGTTGCGGCAACTAAGGCAGTACTGTTCAGGGGTATTCTCTATATAAATGCAACCAAGAGGTTTGGTGGGATGCGTTAAATGTGGTGGTAGTCACCATCCTTTCAATCATGTCAGGGCTAATTCATTTTCTGAAACTCTTTCTTTACAATATGACTTTCTCTGGTAACGTGCCATTGACGTGGTCTTACAATTCGAGGGTGTGATTTCCTTGGAACTGCAGTGGCCTTCTCGGCCTCAGGTATGACACGTGGCAAAGTAACCTTATCAAATTTTTATTCCCCCACACACACACACACACACACACACACACACATATATATATAATGTGATGTTATACATATAGTTTTCAAGGAACTGTTATATAAGGGGGGGGAAAAAAGAGGAAGAAGAAGAAGAAGAAAAAAAAAAGCAAATAGCGTTTTACAACATACACCCTTTGCATTTGACAACAAGAGTGTCCAAATGTTGTGACATAAAGAGTTAGTCATGTTAAATTAGCTTGATTCATGGAAATTTTAGCAATCAAAAATTTGTTGAATCTTCCATTCAAGAATAAAAATAAAAATGGTTGAATCTTCCTTTTAAGCTGTTTGGTTTCTTTATAAATTTGTCTTTTTCTTTCTTTTTTTTCTCCCTTATTTGTCTTTTTTCTTCATTCGTCTCAATAACCGAAAAGAGCATGAGTTTGTTGGAGTATTTAATGGGTTCTTGCGTTGCAGGCTGTAGCTGTAGCACCCAAATTGACTATATGTAGTATATAATTAAAACTAAAGTAGTAAAAATGTCTTATTAGTCAATCGTGAATATTCTATGAGTCAATAAATTATAAATGTAAGCCCCAAGGCCCCCAACTGTCATCCACCACCAAATTTTGAATCCCTAAAGACGGATTTGACATCTTTGGCCTTAATAGGTTATTGACAAACAAATTCAAACTATGCGAGGGACACTAATTTCCACTTTGAACCTTGTTGATGTTGTTGTATTATGGATGCTTGTGATTTATTGCCTGGAAACTTTTTTTTTTTCTAAGCAGAAAGAACATTAAAAAAAACATATTCAGCAAAAAATAAAATAAAATAACACAGCGATTTGAATGATTCTAAAATCTTTATATTTTATAGCACAAATATACAATACCCAACATTATAGGGATTATTTCAACTAATCCAAATGTTCTCGAGCTTGTCATTGCCTGTCATCCTCAAAGCTTCAGTGCTTCTTAGGACTTTCATTTTCCTTGTAATAAATCACTTTCTTCGTGGTCTTTGACCCTTTATTGTTCACTCACTGTCTTTCCAACTGAATTAACATGTTTCTTCAACATATCTATTCGGGACATTCCCTGTAGGACTTTCTCTTCCATCTTTGCTCATTTCAGGGGGAGATAGGTGGAATCAACCATGAAGAAGACTATTTTCAGCACACTTTAGTCAGATGATTTCCATAGGTAATCTATACTGTTAGTGTAAATAACTGTTAGCATATATTATCTAAACAACACACTATTTGTACTACAATCATATGTCTTTGATAAGGTACCTCTTATACAGTTCACTATTATCGAATACAATAAAATTATTTAATAATTCTAACATGATATTAAAGTAATTACTTTGACCCTCCGACATGTTATTAAGTAGTCTTATTTTCCTTGATGTTTTTCATTGCCTTTATTTGTCATCGCCACCGCCACCTTCAGTACACCGAAACCATTGCCCTAGCCCTACCATCTTTGTCATGTATCTTGCTCCAATCAAGTTGACATCATCACCATAAAGATCGCCTCTCTTGGCTCTGCTAACACGGATGAGAACTAGCGTCATCGAAGTTCGCATGCACTGCCCCACATTGCTTGAAAAGCCAATATGAAAATGAAACCAACAACATGGTTAACATGAAGAAAAAAAAAATATGAAGGGCCAAAATAAATAATTTGAAACATAAAGGGTCAAAATGAAAATAATCTTAAACTTTAACGGTCAAAAGAAGTGGCAAAGCCAGGGATTCAACTTTAAGGAGGCTGAAATCTATATTTTACATACACATGTCTCTATATACTTGCTTACATAGCTTTATACACCTTATGGATGAGCATAAGACAGAGGCATTATATATATCATACTCAAGTCAAGCATGTACAATGGAATACCACTCATGTGAATATTAAGTGATTACCCATAAAAGATAAGATTCATATCCTCTAGATTCCTAAGGTACTCTACCAAATAGATTTCCTTAAATCTTAACCATTCTTTAATGATTTAATGGTTTAGATTTTGCTATGTTAGCATTCCACTAACAATAATCTTAATTATTTTTGTAAGGGTGATAGGCCTAGGAGCCGATATTTATGTATATGTTGGGCCAGGGGCCCAATCCGAGGACGTTAAAAAATACGAGGATGCTCTTTCATAAGGATCTGTGTTAGTAAGTAAAGAAGTGAAATCTAATTAAAGTCTTCCAGAAGGGTGGTCTGAGAAAGAATCCTTCATCGGCTGAGCAAAGCTGAGGTCAAAAGGTGTGGTCTACCATTAAGAGTAACGTTCTGGATCATTCTATGAATGGGGATAAGTATCAGGAAGGAACAGGACAGAGGAAAGTCATGAATATCTCAAGAAAAAGCTGCTACCACCACATTAAATGCTTTGTAGCTAACTCTTTGACCGCATTGATGAGGAAGTGATTCCTGAATAGTAACTTTTAGCCTTATAGCTACTACCTAAAGAATTTAGGAAGGTGCTAATGGGACAAGGATCAACACCAACAATTTGATCTACATGTGGAAGGTAGAGATGAAAGAAAAAGATAGTATAAAATGGAAGGGATACTCTGAGAAAAAGTGATCGAGAAATTAAGAGAAAAATATTGTAGCAATCGAGAATTAAATTTGTAATCAAACTTGAGAGAAATATATAAGAATTGATCTCCTGGACTGTGCCGAGGACGATTTTCTTTAGTTTAAATTGATTTTTCTTCTTTTTCTTATCATCTGAACCCAATTTACTTGTTGTCCAACTCATTTAAACCTAGTTTTCCTACCCATTTTCTACAAATTCATTGTATTAGGCTTTTTAGGCCTATGTTCATTTATCCTTTAGGCTAGGGACTCAAACTGCGTCCTTACAATTGGCACCGTCTGTGGGAATTTCTAGTGTTATAGTGAGTCTAACGTTCAATGATGGTAGGTTTAGGTCTAAACTAGACAGAATCTATGGGGTCTCAGCGTCAAAATCACTTTCACGATCTTGAGCAAAGAAGGGACTGGGAGGGAAGTGTGCACACTACCCATACTATGAGCCAATCTCGGGGTGGTTGCCACATCTCTCATGAGGAGAATGCTAGAAACATGCAACTGGAGATTGATCATCTACAGAGGAAGTTACGCCGCGAACGACAAAGAAAAACTCCCTCAAGGTCTGTTTCTTCTTCCAATGAGGAAGAAGATGGCAGTTACAAGCCCAGATCGAGGACTCCCCTCAATGAGTCTTTCTCGTATGATGAGGACTAGCACCATGAGCACAAAAACAAGAGCTCATCTTCCAAAGGCTTGGGGAATGATGCAATGAGTAGAACACTCAACCAAATTTTCAGATCACCTTTCACGCACAAGATTGAGGGAGGGAGACTTCCTCGGTGATTCACTCAACCCACATTCACCATGTACAATGGTCGTACAGACCCTGTGGAACATGTAATTCACTTCAACCAAAGAATGGTTGTACACTCCAAGAATGAGGCCTTGATGTACAAGGGTATTCCCATCCAGCTTGGGGCCTGTGGCAATGAGGTGGTTTGATGGTCTGGGTGCAGGTTCTATTGGCTCCTTCAAGAAGCTCACCCGAGCGTTCGGGTCTTGTTTTATTACATGCAATAGGATTCCTCGGCCTTTAGATTCTCTATTGTCCATGTGCATCCGATAAGGTAAGACCCTGAAAATGTACTCGGACAGATACTGAGAGATGTTTAGTGAGATTGATGGGGATTTTGATGACATGACTATAAGGACTTTTAAGGTCAGCCTGCCCACCGAGCATGATTTGAGAAAATTCTTGACCAAGAAGCCGATAAAGAGTGTGTGTCGGCTTATGGATCGCATTGATGAATACAAGTGGGTTGAGGAAGACCAACAACAAGGCAAGAGGAAGGGTAAGGTTATCCCTCAAGAGATGAGAGATTTTAGGTCGGACCACTACAACAATAACAAACCCCAAAGGGATTTTGCTGGAAAATCTGGGCCTACAGCTCCTTAGGCAGTTAACACGGTGTTCTAAGAACTAATGCATCAAGTCTTGGAGAAGATCAAGAACGAGTCATACTTCAAATGGCCGAACAAGATGGAAGGAGATCCCATAAGGCGCAACCAAAGTATTCATTGTCAATACCACCAAGAACAAGGGCATACAACCAAGGATTGTAGAACTCTATGGAATCATCTGAAGTAACTGGCCAGAGATGAAAGGTTACAACAATTTTTGTATCGGCCCAGTGGACAAGGTGACCAAGCAAGGTCAGGGGCTCAGGGGAATGCTTCTTCAATGCTATATTTGGGCACAATTAATGTCATCTTTGCTGCACCTAGGAGAACTAGTTCTCATCATTCTAGAGTGATATTCATAGCTCGGTTACCCACCGAGGACTCTAATTCTGAGCCGAAGAGGGCTAGAGTAAAGATCCAACCGACACTGAGTTTTTCAGACAAGGATAAGATTGGAACCATCTAGCTACATGATGATACTTTGGTGGTCACCCTCAGCATAGAAGGGTATGATGTGAAGAGGGTGTGGTAGACTAGGGTAGTGGTGCAGAGATCATGTACCTTAACTTGTATAGATGGCTAAATTTAAAACCTGAGGATTTGACAGCCTATGATTCACTTTTGGTAAGTTTTGATGGGAAAGTTGTCATTCCAATGGGTCAGATTAGATTGCCCGTGTAAGCAGGTTCAGAGGTGGTAGAGGTAGACTTTATTGTGGTGGATGCTTATTCCCCCTACACTACCATTGTGGCAAGGCTTTGGCTCCATGCCCTAAAGGTCGTTTCTTTAACTCTACATTTGAAGATGAAGCATCCATTAGGGGACCAGATTTAGGAGCTTGTGAGGAGTCAATCCATGGCTAAGCAATGTCTCGTGGCTGTAATTATGCATCAACTTGAAGCTTAGTCCTCGACCTCTGTTGAAGGGGGCTTATAGTAATCAAGGATTCCAGTTCTATCTACAGATACGGTATCGAAAGAGGAAAAGTGTGAGAGGTTGGAGGAAATTGCTATAGGTGGTGATCCGGAGAGGTTTTCTCAAGTCAAAGCTCAGTTGACTCCTTGGGAGAAGGAAGAACTGTTAGCGTGTCTTAGAAGGAATATTGATGTGTTCACCTGGAATGCCTATGAAGCTCCTGGGTAGATCCAGACTTCATTTGCCATCATTTTAATGTCAATCCAGCTGTCCTCCCTACAAAGTAACCACCTTGGTGCTCATCTAAAAAGCATTCTGATACTATCAAGGAAGAGGTGAACAAGCTTAAGCAAGCTGGGGCTATTAAAGAAGTGTTCTACCCTGAATGGCTGGCTAATACAGTGGTAGTAAAGAAGAAGAATGGGATGTGGCGGGTATGTGTAGACTTTACAAATTTGAATAAAGCCTACCCAAAAGACCCCTTCCCCATGCCTCGAATTGATCAGTTAGGGGACGCAACTGTACGCCATCCTTGGATGAGATTTTTAGATGCCTTTCAAAGGTACCATCAGATACCTTTGGTTTTGGGTGATCAGGAAAAGATAGCTTTTGTCACCTCTAATGGGAATTACCACTACAATGTGATGCATTTTGGTCTAAAGAATTCAGGGTCTACTTATTAGAGGATGATAACCAGGATGTTTGAACCACAGTCAAGATAAAATATAGAGATTTATATAAACGACATAGTGGTCAAGAGTAAATTGAAATCTGAGCATGCTAATGATCTTGGGAATATCTTTAAGATCTTAAGGAGACACAACCTACGAATTAATGCTTCTAAGTGTTCTTTTGGTGTCAGATCAAGGAAATTCTTGGAGTACATAGTTACCTATCGCGGAATTGAAGTCAACCCTGACTAGATTAAAGCAATCAACAATTTACAACCACCTCAGAATCCCAAAGAAGTCCAGAAACTTACAAGGATGACTGCTGCTCTAATTCGATTCATCTCTTAGTCAGCAGACAAGTGCAGACCTTTCTTCCAGTTGTTGAACCCATTATGTCCAAACCCTAGGTGGATGAGGTTTTGTTTGCTTACATTGCTACAGCTTCTTATGCGGTAAGCCTAGTACTTGTACGGGTTGATAATGGTATAGAGAGGCCTGTTTATTATGTTAGCAAGTCACTACATGAGGCCGAGATTCGCTACGTATCACCAGAGAAGGTTATTTTGGCAATGGTACATGCTACGCGTAAGCTCCCCCATTACTTTCAATCACACACAGTTGTTGTCCTAACACAGCTCCTGCTTGAATCTCTACTTCGAAGTGCTGATTACACGGGAAAGATTGCAAAGTGGAGTACGATCCTAGGGGCTTTTAATATCAAGTACATGCCTCGCACTTCTACCAAGGGTCAGGTCCTTACTGATCTGGTAGCTAAGTTTGCTAAAACCCCTTTTGGAGAAAAAGTTGAAAAATAGAACTTGGATGGAAAATCAGTTGGCATGGTCTCCTTATAAGAGTCTTTACCTTGGAGGGTGCATATTGATGGGGCTACGAATCAAAGAAGATCCAGGGTGGGGCTAGTTATAATTTCTCCTAAGAAAATCATTATTAAAAAATTCTTAAGGTTGGGCTTCTCGGCCACCAATAATGAGGCTGAGTATAAGGCTCTATTGGTAGGAATGACTATGGTTTAGAGAATGGGTGGAAAAGCAGTAGAGATGTTCTCATATTCAAGATTGATTGTAGGCCACGTAGGGGGAGAGTTGGAAGCCAGAGATCTCAAAATGCAAGAATATTTGAACTAGGTTAGACACTTACAGTCTGGATTTTAGTCTTTTAATTTGTCACAAATCCCTAGAAGTAGAAATAAACATGCTGACTCTTTTGCCACGCTGGCAACCTTCTCGGCACAAAATTTACCTAAGGTGATCCTTGTAGAGGACTTATGTAAGCCCACTGAAGTAGGGAAAAATCTGGTTCATGTTCATCAAATAAGGGTGGGTCCCAGCTGGATGAATTCTATTGTGCTATTCCTTAAAGAAGACATCTTGCCCGAGAGTAAGTCCGAGGCCGACAAGATACGAAAAAAAACTCATTGGTTTTGATTGTCCGAGGACCAAAAGTTGTATAAGAGATCATTTTCTAGCTCATATTTGCTATGCATACACCCTGAAGTCGTTGAACTACTCCTAGAAGAATTACATGAAGGGATATATGGAAGCCACACCGGGGGCAGATCTTTATCTCATAGGGCCCTCACTCAAGAATATTGGTAGCCAAATATGCAGAAGGAAGCACAAGAGTATGTAAAGAAATGCGATCAATGCCAAAGATTGGCCCCAAACATTCATCAACCTGGAGGAATCCTTAATCCTTTGCCTAGTCCTTGGCCTTTTACTCAATGAGGCTTGGGTATTGTAGGGCATTTTCCTAAGGTAGCAGAGAATAAGAGATGGTTGCTGGTCGGCACAGATTACTTCACCAAATGGGTTGAAACTGAATCACTAGCAAATATCAGAGATATAGATACCAATAGATTTGTCTGGGAAAAATATTATCACTTGGTTTGGAATCCCTCGTACATTCATCTCGGACAGTAGTCTTTAATTTGATGGCAAGGCCTTTAGAAAGTATTGTTGTCACTTAGGCATAACAAATAGATATTCCACCCCGGCATATCCACAGGGGAATGGACAGGTCGAGGCTGTCAATGAGATTATAGTCAGTGAGATGAAAAAGAGGTTAGATGACGCAAAGGAAAAATGAGTGGAAAAGTTACCACACGTCATTTGGATATATCGAACTACACCTCGTAGGTCCACTAGGGAAACACCATTTTCAATTACTTATGGGGGCCGAGGCTATGATTCCTCTGGAGACGGGATTTCCAATGCTGAGAACAAGCTCTTTTACTCCGAGCAGCAATGATGGATTATTGGAAAAGAGTTTAGATTTAATTGAAGAGCGAAGGGAAAATACTATGGCTCAGCTGGCATACTATCAACACAAGCTCAAACAAAGGTACGACTCAAATGTAAGTTTTAGGCCACTAGTGCTTAGAGACCTGGTGTTAAGAAAAGTTTTGGGTACTGCCAAAAACCCAGCCTAGGGAAAGTTATGGCTCAACTGAGAAGAGCCATATCATACCACATCAGTGGCTAGAATAGGTGCATATTATCTTGAAGATCTAGAGGAAAAGGTTGTACCACGTCCCTAGAATGTAAACAATCTTAGAAGATATTATTATTAATAAAAGCTTTCTTTACCATATTTAGGTTTATTATATTGTGCACCATGTCTTCTACTATTTTGTTTAAATATCAAACAAAACCTCGATCATGCCGGTCTCCCCAAACCATATACCTTGGGTAAATTGATATTCTAAGTTATTTTCCTAAGTATCAAACAGAAATTTGGTCATGACTAACTCCTCAAATCACATACTTTAGGTAAATTAATATTTTGGTTTAACTATCTAAGTATTAAATTGAACCTTAGTTATGCCTGGCTCCTCGGATCACATGTTTTGGGGAAATTAAAACTTTCTGACTCCTATCTAAGTGTTAAACAGAACCTTAACTATGCTTGGCTCCTCAGACCATATACTTTAGGTAAATTAATACTTCATATTATTTTTCTAAGTATCAAACAGAACCTTAGTCATATCTGGCTCCTCGAACCACATACCTTGGGTAAATTGATATTTTGGGTTAACTATCTAAGTATTAAACAGAATTTTAGCTATGCCTAGCTCCTCAAACCACATGCTTTGGGTAAATTAATACTTCCTGACATCTATCTAAGTGTTAAACAGAACCTTAGCTATACCTGGCTCCTCAGACCACAAACTTTGGGTAAATTAATACTTCCTGACATCTATCTAAGCGTTAAACAGAACCTTAGCTATGCTTGGCTCCTCAGACCACATGCTTTAGGTAAATTAATACTTCATATCATTTTTCTAAGTATCAAACAGAACCTTGGTCATGCCTTGTTCCTCAAACCACATACCTTAGGTAAATTGATATGATAAATCATTTTTCTAAGTGTTAAACAAAACCTTAGCTATGTTTAGCTTCTCAAACCACATGCTTTGGGTAAATTAATACTTCATTTCATTTTTCTAAGTATCAAATAGAACATTGGTCATGCCTGGCTATTCAAACCACATACCTTAGGTAACTTGATATGGTAAATCATTTTTCTAAGTGTTAAACAGAACCTTAGCTATGTCTGGCTCCTCAGACCATATATTTTGGGTAAATTAATACTTCTTGATATCTATCTAAATGTTAAACAGAATCTTAACTATGTCTAACTCCTCAAACCACATGTTTTGGGTAAATTAATACTTCCTATTATTTCCCTAAGTATCAAACAGAACCTTGGTCATATTTAGCTCCTTGGACCACATACTTTGGATAAATTGATATTTCAAGCTATTTTCTTAAGTATCAAACAGAATCTTGGGCATGCCTGGCTCATCGGACCACATACCTTGAGTAAATTGATATTTCAAGCTATTCACTTAAGTATCAGATAGAACCCTAGTTATACTTGGTTCCTCGGACCACATACATTGGGCAAGTTCATACTTTCTGTTATTTATCTAAGTATCAAATAGAACTAGCCATGCTAAGTGGCAAAAATCTTTGTTATAATAACATGATCAAATGAAAACTCATGAGCATCACTTAAAGCATTTGAAAGTATGTCCATGATTCAATTTGAAAATTGATTATCATCCCCAGTTCCTTAGACTTATTAATAAATGGAAAACTAAGTAAAGCCTGATGTGAACAGGTGCTATGCAATTATGTATGTTTTTGAGCTTAAGGTTACACCTTGCTGGGATTATGGACTTAGTAGATTTAACTTATCTTGCTACTAATCATTTAAGATGGGATAACTATGCTGCCACTTATACAGAAAACTAAGTGGAGCTTTATCTCAATTCCATGTTAGGTAAGTGTTAGATAAAACATAAACTATGTTAGAATCAACATCAATATCACAAATATGAAGGAAAAAATTGTAAATTATCATTAATTTGAGCCTTAGAAAAAGGCAAATTGCTTAAAAAAGGTCAACTAGATTACAAGTTTTGAAAATAAAAACACAAAAGAAAGAACTACACTAAAATTTATTTCTTTTTTATTACAATTTTTTCTTTGGGAGGGGCTTTGATAGGCTGAGTGGATGTTGTTTCTGAGACCTCAGGGCCTTTACTTGCAAGATCAACCTTGGCTGGCAGGGGAATAGTGGCCAGGACTATCTCCATTTTGTTATAAACTTCTTTCTCAGCAAGAGGGTCCTGGGTGGCAGTGGGGGGGCTTCGTGGCATCAGGGGCCACTTGGTTTGCGTTCTTTTCCTTTTCAATGACCTCGGGCTGCTTGGCCACCTTGGAGGGGCTGTCAGAAAATGTTGGGACCTTGGCTACACTATCCTTGCCTACTTCTGCCACCTCGGAGGTGGTATCAATCCTCGAGCTAAATAGGCCAGATGCTCGAATGGCAGGGGGTAGCATACACCCTCTGCCTTCCTAAGTATAAATGAAGCCTCAACCCCAACTTGGTTGAAAGTTTCATTCTAGACTTGGAGGTAGTAGTTCCTACATAGCCCCGAGACCTCAATTCTGAGGGCTTCCTCGATCTCCACCACTCCTATAGCATACCCTTCCTGCTCGGCCTAATCCCTGGCCTTCTTTGCTTGATCCCTTGCTTTTTTGACCTTCTCCAACTTTTTCTTTAAGGCAATAATCTACTCTTTAGAGGCGGCCAGCTGGTCCTCGGCTTGATGAAGGAGCACTCTCTGACCTTCAGCTTGCCTCTCAACGTTGTCCAAGGCAGCTTCTGCGCTTTTCTTGCCCCTCTCCACCTTAGTTAACTTATTCTTCAGCTCATATTTACTCTTTTCAGCCACATGAAAGGCGTCTACAATCGCAATTTGCCTTCCTTCCTCTTCCTTTATCATTTGATGGGAACTATTCACCATCTCCTCGACCCTAAATGTGGCTTGGATGGCCTGGAAGGGAAAAGAAGTACAATTTAAAAAAAATAAAAAATAAAAAATAAACAAAAAGACTTACCATGGCTAAGTCCCTTTTCAAGCTAAGGAAGACCTCATGCTACCTCATGGACCTAAGGTCAGCCATGTCTTTAGGCAATAACAAGGATTACTCCACAGTGTCAACCACATACCCAGTTATGCCCTACTGGAAGTCTTAGATAAAGGTGTCACTAGGAACTCCATGCATAGGGCCCAAGCTAGGGCTGCAGCTTGGTGGTTGCCCTTCCTCTCTCTCTCTCGTTGGCTAACCTCGTCTGCACCTCTGGGCTACTTAGCCCCCCTCTGAGGCTCAACTTCCTGGGAGGGGTGGGTTCTTCCTATTTCTACCACCTCCTTCTCATTTTCTTTCCTTTTCCTTTTGTGGTTAACGGGATCAGCTCGGAGGGGTTGGTTAAGGGGAGGAGTGGGAGGCTTAGTCAGGGCTGCCTTCCCAAGCGCGTCTCTCCCTGGTTGAGAATCCAGTAGTTCTTGTAGGGTGGACCTTGGCTTGCGTTGGATTCCCATATCATCTGGTATAGAAGTAGATCCTCGGTGATAGCTGGATTGGGCTAGGGATGAATGGTCGAGGTCACTAGTTGAGACTTATGGGGACAGAGACTGATTAAAGACTTCAAAATTGTCTTCCAAATTTGAAACTTCAACAACCTCTTCCCCTTCCTCGATCGTGGGCTGGGATGGGTTGCCTCCTCCTCAGCAGCGCGTTGGGAGGGCAGTGCTGCCTATGCCCCCTGGGATAGGCTTTGGTGGTGAGCGTGCCTTTTGGAACGGGACCAGTGATGAGGAAGCCTAAAGTTGCGACACTAATCCAGTGCAAGCGAGGGTCCCTTGCTTTGATTACGCACCTCAGCGCCTAGAAACTTTTGGAGATAAGGATGTAGTCCAAGATTAGATGGGTCGCCCTCAGTTAGCTATCTGTGTGGATGAACACCTTAGCCTTCAAGATCTTATCCAAACAGGATTGATTCACAAGATTGAAGTTCGGAATAGCAACGTTCTTATCTGCAAAACCATTAAGGGAAACAAAGAACATCATTAGCAAAAAATAATACAAATCAAAGGAAATTTCATGTAAAAACACAAACAAAAGAAAAAGAAAAGAGGGTAACTTTGAAATTATAAACCTAGACCTAGAACCCTACCTGGTTTCTCCTCTCTCGTCGGACAGGGGAGGCCATCGTGCCACTCCCTTAATTTGATTAGGAAGTCTTTTTTAGGACTTTGTTGGAATTAAGGAGGCTTTGGATGAGCCTGACCTCGAGGTACCTAGATTTTAGGTAATACCCCTACCCCATTAAATGATAGAGGTTGTAAATCCAATTGACGTCATGGTGAGTGAGGTTTAAACCCATTCTCTCGTTAAGGGCAATTACACTCCCTAAGATTCGAAACATGTTTGGGGCACATTGGGAGGGAACTAACCTATGAGCCCTAAGATAATCCTTGGTGACGGTGCCTATGGGAATCCTCATCCCTCTCTATATAAAGGCAATCATTGGGATTACCACTTCTCCCTCTTGCCTTTTTTCATGTCACTCTCCCTCCTTACAGTACCTAATGGCTACTGCTGAAGAGATCCTATACTAAGCCCTAAAGTTCTCTAATCCCTCCTCAGAGTCTACCAATTGGGCGAATCAACCCATTCCTAGTAAAGGTTTGGAAGAACTAAGAAGATTGAGAGAAGTACAGGGAGCTGAGGAGGAAAAGACACAAAGAAAAGAAAAGTGTGTGGAAAAACAAAGTGAAAAGGTTTATGAAGACTTATAGAAAGAAGAAAATTCTCCTCAGACATTCTCTTGGTATTTGTGAGGGCACAAGTGAGTTGGGTAAGTTTGCTAGTTCAATGTATGAGCGCTAAAGTGAAATGAATGCTAAAGTGAGATGAGTGATTGATTCGGGCAGTATTTATATCAAAAAAGAAAGTTACAAGCAGGAAAATTCCTGCCCGGGTTCCAACAAAACCCTCAGCCGTTGGATCTGTATCACACTGTAGAACATGAGGAACATGGAGTCATAAAAATTTAATGAGGGCGAGTCTAGAATGCCGAAGCATCAAGAGCGGGCCTTGAGTAGTTAAAAAGGGCATCTGTATCGTCAGGGAAGATGTAAAATGGGCGTGAAGGAACTATCTTTACATTGAAATTCTCATTTCTTTTCGATGAGCTAGAAAGAAGAATCTCGAAGGGTTATTGTAGGGGTGATAGGCCCAAAAGCCTATATATATGTACATGTTGGGCCAAGAGCCCAATCTGAGGACATAAAACTATCCGAAGACGGGTAAGCTCTTTCATAAGGATCCGTGTTAGTAAGTGAAAAAGTGAAATATGATTAAAGTCTTCCAGAAAGGTGGTCCGAGAAAGAATCCCTCCTTGGCTGAGCAAAGCCGAGGTTAGAGGGTGTGGTTTGCCATCAAGAGTAACATTCTAGATCATTCCATGAATAATGATAAGTATCAAGAAGGAAAAGGATAGAGGAAAGTCATGAAATATCTTAAGGGAAAGCTGCTACCACCGCATTAAATGCTCTGCAGCTAATTCTCTAGCCGCATTGATAAGGAAGTGATACTTGAATAGTAACTTTCAGCCTTACAGCTACTACCTAAAGACTAGGATGGTGCTGATGGAACAAGGATCAACTCCAACAATCTGATCTGCATATGGAAGGTGGAGATGAAAGAAAAAGATAGTATAAAATGGAAGGGATACTCTAAGAATATGGGATCGAGGAATTAAGAGAAAAACACTATAGCAATCAAGATCTGAATTTATAATCAAACTTGAGAGAAAAATATAAGAACTGATCTTCTCGGACTATGCCAATGACGATTCTCTTTAGTTTAAATCAATCTGTCTTCCTTTTATTGTCATCTGAACCCACTTTACTTGTTGTCCAACTCATTTAAGCCCAGTTTTCCAACCCACTCTCTACAAATTTATTGTATTAGGCTTTTGGGGCCTACGTTCATTTATCCTTTGGGCAAAAGACTCAAACTGCATCCTTACAGTTTTGTTTGCAACACTTTTTTATTATTTTAAGAGTATTATAAGTGGAATGCTGATATGACAGAATCTAGACCTTTAAATTATAAAATAATGGTTAGGATTTAAGGAAATCTATTGGTAGAGTACCCTAGGAAATCTAAAAGATCTGAATCCTAAAAGATAACATATCCATTATATTGTGTCGATTTATTAGGTTTTTTATATCTAAATAAGTTGTATTGTCATTTTTTTCGTTGTCAAAATTTCACTTTCAATTCTCATATAACTCATATAAGTTTTTGTCAAAATCAGATAATATTTACACTATAACAATTTAAAACCATATGGTAATCATTTTGTGCATCTAAAATTTTAGAATTTAACTTGAAAAAATATATATCAATTTATGGATTTTATTATGTAATTGTTTCCAAAATTTATTATTTATACACTATTTAATGAAAAATAATAAGTTACTTCATAAATATTTAATGTCCTTACACCTTTAAAAGGTTACAATATTTTTGTAATTTTTTTTTTCTTTTGTCTCTTGAACTAAAAAAATTTCTTTTTTCTTTCACTTTTTCCCCGTCCCTTTTTTCTTTTTTTTTTTTTTATTTTAAAAATTTTTAACCCTTAAAACCATTGATATAAAGGAAAATATTTTCTTTATATTTTTAAACGAAACATGATCTATAAAAAGAATATTAAGGGAAAAAAAAAAACTTTAACATTTTGAAAGAACAAATCAGTTTTATATCATATATTTGGTTGAAATCATTTTAATTTTTGTATGTCAGAATACAAAGTGTTCGTTTATATGGCTCGAAATGCACCTTAGTTTCATTACATAGACTCATAATCTACGTAAAAATGGTTAACAGGTTCGGAGTAGTTAGATTGCTTGATGAGGAACTACCTAGGGCTAGGAGTGATCAACCTTAAAGTTCTTTTATTAGTGACTCTGCCACCCGCTGTAGTTAACAATATACCAATATGATCAAGTACAAATATTTATCCTAAATTTTGGGGCATTTGTAATGTGTAATTTAGAGTATAAAATTTTATAATGAACACACTAATTCAAGACTAATATGGAATTTGTAGCTTTCAGTCAGGGACGTAGTTAGGACTTAAAGTTAGGGGGGACGGGTTTGTTGTAGACTATGTGTAGCAGCTTCGACCTCTGGCTCTACTACTACTTAGCCATTTGAGGGATTTTTTTTTTTTTTTTTTATAATTTTTTTGTGTGACTTTGACGCTGTTTCTGGGTAAGGACAAAATAATCTTATTTAAAATTTTTTAAAGAGCCAGGTTTTTTGTGTTGGATAAAATTGGTTAATTGGGCTTATTTTGTTTTAGATTTACTATTAGTAATTTTTTTTATTGTGCTAATTTTTTGGGCTTGTATATTTTGTTTTAAATTTTAGATCTATTGACTTTTTATGGTTTTTATGAGGAGAAACGCTAGAGTTACAAACTTTTTTACAAATTGTTGATATAGTAAGTGGTTATTAGTAAGTCAAAAAGTGGTGTAAGTGATGGGTCAAGTGCAAACCAATTTGAGTTTTTTACCTCAACAGTTTATAGAAAATGTTGTAGAAAAGTTTGTGGCAATATCATTACTCGTAAAAGAATTAATAATATTATTAAAGGGGAGCAAAGTGTAATTTTATAAAAAAAAAAATTGCTAAAATTAGTACCCGAGTATATACTAATATTTTTTATTAAAAAAAAAAAATTGCGCCAGGAAGGGGGGGGGGGGGGGTGGGCGCATTGCCCCCATGTCAAAGTTTGCCTCCATCCTTGTTTTCAGCTGCATCAACTAGTAAAGAAATTTATCATCGTATTTCTTATAGAGCATGCATCATAGGTTTATTATTATTATTATTATTATTCC
Source organism: Quercus suber (assembly GCF_002906115.3). Classification (NCBI taxonomy): domain Eukaryota; kingdom Viridiplantae; phylum Streptophyta; class Magnoliopsida; order Fagales; family Fagaceae; genus Quercus; species Quercus suber. Next base: position 627,834 of record NW_027069605.1, read on the forward strand.
ATTACTGCCTAATTAGAGTTCTAATTAACAAATTTATGGATAGTTATCTATCATAAAAAATGAGGCAGTTGGAATGTGTACTTTAAACTATAGAAATTCTACAATCTATACTCTAAATTGAGATTAATCTACTTACTAATTTGATGATCTAGAGTCCAGAGTCTAGAGTCTAGACACTAATTTAGACATTACGTGGACATTATAATTAATTTGGGATTGAGTTTTTTTTTTTTTTTTTTTTTTTTTTTTTTTTTTTTTTTTTTGAGAAACTGGGATTGATATATTGATTTGAAAAGTTTGTGGTTAAGGTGCACATTATAATTGCCATTATAGTCCGGTTCCAAAGTTTCAACATATCAGCCAATAATATTTGCCGTCTTCCAAACTCAAGTTATAATTTTTCTAAAGTCCAACTAAATTCATAATTCATAATGCCAACAACATAGTTAGCTACAAAGTGACCTTGTTTGTTCCTCCAATTTCGCTCCCTTACCTGGGAAAGACTGTTTTTTTAATGGAAATAATAGAATCTTCTTTTAGGTTTTACCAATATTACTTTTGTCCTATCAATCCAAGAGATAATCCAATATTTAGTTTGGGATACTTTCCCCTATTTGCTAGCTTTCCATATGCTTGCTTAACCTATATTTTTATTTTCCTGTTTACAGCAGTAATAAAAAAAACTCTCATTTCTTATATCTTGATCCCCCTCATCTTTTTTTCTTTCCCTATTCCAAATTCTTTTCTTATTAAAAATAATGTCTATCTCCATCCATCCCTAACATGATGGTCATTCCACAAGTACAAATACTTGTGGAGTAGAGGAACAAAAGTTAGAATTCAAGTATTCGGAAAAAATTTCATACAGTTACACTTAGATTGTGCTAAAATATGATTTCTCTATATCATATAATAAAAAATAAAATAAAATCCAAAATTGGTTCTTATTTGGTACGAACGAGCCAACTAATGGCCAGTATCATACAGTACCATTTTTCTATCAATAAAACCCAGTCAACAGGGCTGCATAGCCTACATTTGATCGCCTGAATCTAGAATTGAATGGGTTTTGGAGCTCTTAAATGGTCTTGGATTTGATATCTTTTTCCTACACAATTACATACATGTCCAATGAGCTTTTAGGCATTGTGCGCAGAAAATTTTTGGGAAAATTATATTTTACTATCTTAAACTATACATCTTTTTACATTTATATTCCTAAACTATAAGAATACACATTTACTCCATTAAACTATTACTTGTGTAACACTTTGCACCCCATCCCATCCCATGGATAATAGTTTAGAGAAGTAAGTGTATATTCTCAAAGTTTATAGAAGTAAGTATAAAAGAGGTCATAGTTTAGAGGGGATAAAGTGTGCAATCTCATAGTTTATGGTAGTAAGTGTAAAAGGGAGTATAGTTTAAGGGGGGGGTAAAGAATACATTCTCATAGTTTATGATGAAAAGTGTAAAAGTGGTCATAGTTTAAGAGGGGTAAAGTGTAATTTTCCTAATAATTTTGGTTAAAATGTATTTCACATCATGGGTTACTTCTAAATCGAACTCTCAACTTTTAAACTTGCAATTTACACCAACAATTATTACAATAATGCCAATGTGCCTTTTACTTTATGGTCCATCACATATTTGTTGTTAATCTCCCTAAAAACGACGTTATTTTCCTATTTTCATATCGAAAATGATACCATTTTTGTTAATGACATTCTTGTAACTAATATTTCGGCATATTATTGTAACCTCAAACTCAAAGGGTATAAAGAGTATTTTAGAAGGTATTTATTTATTTTAACATATCTGTACATGTGTTACATCTCGAGCTAAAGAGCTTAATATTAAGCTCAAGCTTGACTTAACTAACAAATCGAGCTGAGCTCAAAATTTTTTTATTTTTTTGAGAACTCAAGTTTAAATATTATTTTTTAGCATGGTTCAAGCTTGAACCAAACTTAAATATTCTATTTTTGTTGTCAAGCCAAGCTCATAAATTCTATACTCCATAAAACTTGGTTCACTTACAGTTTTGTTTAAATTATCTGTCACGAGCATATAATTACTGCGTATAATATTCTATAAATGAAAATTTTGATTTGTATAGCATTGTTCTTAATAGTGATGATATTGTTCTGTTTGCGCACACACTTAGGATACCAATGAGCCTTTAGGTTTTGTCCTTCACCAATTTCCTTATTTAACACAAACAGAGCTTCGTAGTAATTCGAATCCGTAACTTAACTAAGGTAGCTTACCGTCAAATTGTTGGGAATTTGTCCGTATCTCTGTCTGTCTTTTCAGTGTGTCCTCGAAGATAGTTGCAACGTAACCAACTTTGATAGACAGGACTTAGGTTAGGACTGAGGTATTGTATGACTTTTTATAAAGTTATAAAATTTCCATCCTCTCAAAAAAAAAAAAAAAAAATTTCCATTTTCCCGCAAGGGCAAAATAATTGTAGAGAAAAAGTTTACCTTAACTTGGTTGTGAGAAATATTCCTCTCATTCACCGTTAAAAAAAAGAAAAAAAAAAAAAAAAACAATGCACATATACTTTATGTTGCGTAACCTATTACATAAGTTATGCGACTTGTTTAAATAATACTAATAATTAATTTTATGAATGAACAAAGTTTTCTTCTAAATTAATTTGAATGAATCTCCTTTAGCCCATTACATACTAATTCATAAAATCATTCACGTATATTATTCAAACATAGCACAAGATTCATTAAAAATGTGATGTAACTTCTTTTATTATAGAAAAACAGTTTCAATTTATAATATTCGTTCTTAATGATTAATCTTTATCAACAGACCAAAACACTAATTAATTTTTAATATAGACAAATATCGAATCTTAAATCTCTTATTTAATTATAAAAAAATTATTAATTGAACTAATTAGAACCCAAAAAATATAAGTTAACATGCATCTCAACCGTTAGGAAATAAATTGGAAGAATTTTCCTTTGTACCGCAATGAGTTCGGGTAGATTCCTTTAAATTGGTTTTGATTATAATAGAATGGTCTTTGGCAAGGCTGTAAGGAGTGTCACGTACTCAGGCCCCATGATTACCAGGGTCCGCACCACGTGTAGGGCAAAGATTGAGGAGCTGACATCCCCCAAATCCAATGATGCCACACCAAGAAGAAGAAGAAAAATAATAAAAAACCAAACCAAACCAAACCAAATCATAAAGCTCTCTAGGACATACTGGGAAAGTTAATTTGCAATTTCTATCCTTTATAAAAGTGGGGAAAAGTAAATGGGCCAAGGAGGAAGAGGAGGCCTAAAAACACTGAAAGCTGAAACTTGTTTTGCAATTCGAAACAGCTGGCAACATGATTGATGGACCCACTCTAGGTGAAATTTATAATAATAATGTCTTTCGTTCCACTTTGGAGATCACTTAAGATTTAACTTAGATTGGTTGATCATTTCATAGCCACTGAATCATATTATTCTCTCACCTACAGTTTCTGCTTTTTTACTTATGGGGTAATTTGCCTAAATGGGTCTATTTTTTTTATAAAAGAAATTTATGACCCATTGAAGTGTATTATGTTGTAGAGTATCATTTGCATATATATATATATATATATTTTCATGGTGATTAGATATGAGTCTCATGATGGAAATGCATGTATGAGTTTTGGATAGAAAGATTCATACTGTTTCTTTTCACCATCGCGGTTCTGTTCATATATTGCATTATTTAACTCGTGTGCTGAAAACAGAGATGCGGAATTGATGGGCCTTGTAACCAATTATAAACTCGGGAGTATCCTTGGGTGCTTGGAGGCCCAAAAATAATTTAGGCCTTTTTGAATAGATGTGCCTTAAAAGGTAACTTTAAGGACCTCATAAATGTTTCTGATATATATAGTAAGTAATTTTCTGCTGGAGAAATTATTGTATTATCGTGCATACGTACTTCTTCCTCTCATATAAATGGTAGATCTTACTAATTAAATTTATGATGGAACTTATCATTTATGTGAGAAGAAAAACTATACATTTATGTTACTCTAGAAGTACCTAATAATTTTTCATATCTAAAAGGACATGTACGGTACACATTATATTCATGATCATTTATTTTAAGTGTTTTAATGCTACCCCATTTTTTATTTTTTATATTCATGAAATCACTTGAAAATTAAATGATTCTGAGTACCATACCCTCCCTAAAAAAATAACAAAAAGGGCTACCATAGAATTCCCTCCTTCAATAAACATAAAGGGGTCAGTTCAAGTTATATTTTTAAAAAAAAAAAAATTATTCTTCGCTAAATCAGTTCAAGTTATACTTAATATAATGTTTAATTAATCTCTTGTAGAAATATAGAAATATATATATATATATATTATATATATAATTTGATAATTTAGGAAAAATGATTTGAACCCTAGATGTCTCATTTTAAAATACCATAAAGTATACCAACTAAACTACAAAGTTCTCGACATTTTTATTCTTTAGAGTTCATTAAACCCACAGCTAATTGCATGTTTTTCCTATGCCCATCATAGTGTCAAACATTAAAATGGTGATTGGAAATTAATAAAACTTCTCATATATAAATTCTTCAAAATTTAGTTCTTTTCAAAGAAAACAATATTTAAAATGCATATATTTATGGGCCGAACATTAAATGACATCTCATTGATAGGAAGTTTGGTTCATAATTTAGATATGGAAAACAAGTCTCTTTAACAACAAAATCTTGATACAATTTAAAGTTGTGACGGCAATGTAGTAGTACATTTGAATGTAACTTTATTCAAAAAGAAAGAAAGAAAAAAAGTTTGACAGAACACTAGACAAAAGAAAATTCCAAACTTCCATAAATCTTACATCCTTCTCTAAATGAGAGTAAAAGACAAATTCCATACAAGCTCCAAGCAACATGGTTTGAACTTAGAACTAGAAGGACAGCACGTACACCTATATTATCCGTAGCTCTAGACAAAGTTATCTTCTATTCCAGTTACCATTTACCAACTTACAAGTAAAATAATATTCTACCCAAAAAAAAAAAAGTGCTTTTTCTTTTTCTTTTTGCTGGATTTGTGACTGTTTAAGACTTTAATCCTTTAAGGTATTTTTCAGGTGTCGGCAATGAAATAAAAAGTTGGATAGAAATAAATTTTACCAGAAATCTAAGCTGGGCTTAGAAGCCCAGATTCAATTGTAGGGACTCTCTCCTGGGGGATTGTCACCTCTTACGCTCTTGGCAGAGACTTGGCCCATATGGTTCAAAAAAGTGAAAAAAAAAGGTTAATTTCGCCCACCGTGGGGCTCGAACCCACGACCACAAGGTTAAGAGCCTTGCGCTCTACCAACTGAGCTAGACGGGCTCTTGCTCTAATAACTCATACTTTTTCTCTAAATTTATAAAAACAAACTCGCAGCCATTCAGGCCATTCCGGGGGCACAATGGAAACGACGTCGTTTTGAAAACTTTATAAACTTTATTGGTGCTAAAAAGACTTACTGTTATTTTTTTATTTTGAAATCGACGTATAATTGTGCATATATTACAACAAAATAAACGAAGGTTTAAAGAATAATTAAGAGTGATTAAGAACAAAATTGATGTATCCACATCTAAATGATGTGCACATTATTAGATCTCATAGAATAAGTCTTTCAAAATTTCCCTTCCCTCTACCCCCATGTGTGTCTAACTATTTTTTTTTTAATTTAATTATGATAAGAGATTTCATCTTGTGATGTATTTTATTTGGCAATTTTCTAGATGTTAAATAGTAAATACCATTGGATGGATTAATTGGCATTGGATGACAATTTTCTAGTTTTTTTATGGCAGCGTAACTTTTGATATATATATATATATATTAAACAGTGTAATGAATCTTCCATCAAATACAATTTGTCAGTGAATATAACCCTTTCAGCATAAATAGTTTATCAATTTGGGCATGGATGTTCTTATTTCGACATTTTGTTTGGACTACTGGATTTATGTTCTTAATTACTGGGTGAATATTGGCAAAAATTGATTGAAATTTTAGTATGAGCTCATGAACACGCACCTTTGGTTAATTTAATTCAACAGGGAGAAAATTATTTTTAAAAAAATGTATATATGATAAGCATTTAATGATAAGGCACAATTATTTGGCGACCAATTAATTGGACAATTTTTTTTTAGAAAGTTTCAATTTATGATATCCGTTCTAATGATAGTTTTTTATCATTAGACCAAGACACTAATTGGTTTTTGATGTAGGTGGGGATTAAACTTCAGATCTTTTATTTATCCATCAGAGACTTTACCAATTAAACTAATTGAAACCACAATTAATTGGACAAATTGATGTGAACTAATTAATTTATGTCATGCGAAATCAGGCGTCTAAATCATCTTAAATATGCACACATGTCAGTACATAGAAGAACTTAACACGCTTCTGAACCAAAAAAAAATACTTAACACAACACATAGCAAAGCCTAAGGTTAGGCTTCTGTAGACCAATAAAAGAGAATGTAAACTTTGAACTCCTATTTAGCTTAATGCTCTCCAACGAAGCAATAAATGAGAAACAATGAGTACTAAAGCCATCACAACCTGGAAGAACCCAAGTGTCCAGCATTTGCCCTGAAATGTCCTCAAAAATCCTTCTTTGCAAGAGTTGAAGTTGTAACATAGAATGATCATTCTTTTTTTTTTTTTTTGGCTGAATAAACATAGAATGATCATTCGTCCATGTATCAAAATAGTTGTTATATGGATAAGAACTATATACCGCTATATTTTGTTTTCCCCAAAAAGTGACATTCATATATTGAATTTGACGTATGATTTGTGATTTGCAACAGCCAGCCTTCAAAATGTCAACTTACAAAATTTCATAAAACACATAATTGAAAATTTGAAAGTAGAAGTTATATGCATAATAAGAAGTACGTAAATGTATATAACTAATTATATATGCTCATCATAATAATAAATAATTATAAAAAATACTAAAACTATTACAAATTTCTAAAATCTTATAAACTACTATGACAATAAATGCGATCAATGATACTTTAACAATATGATAAATAAATATTGAATGACTTTTTTTTATGATTAATGACATATCAATTTATTAAAATTATAATAAAATTTATAATATCTCTTACATTACTCTAAAAAATATGCATACAAAGTAAATAACATTACCCATATAGATGATAATCTTTTTTAGTTGAATTTATATGAGCATTAATGATCTCGACACCCAGTGGCAGCGCCAGGTTGCCTCCAGGGGGTTCAAATGGGAAAAAATTATTTATATATAATATTTTTTTAAAATTATTTATTTGATTATCCTAAAATAAAAACTTGAACCCCCTAAAAGAAGCCCAAAAAACCAAACCAATTCATATTCAACACCAACTTTTATTTTGGCCTTTTTAAATTAATATAAAAAAATTCCAACAACAAATTAATTTGATCTAAGATCTTAAAAAAAAAAAAAAATAGCAAGCCCAACAACAAAAATTAGTAATTTTTTATCTTAAATTTAAAAAAGAAAAAAAAAAAAAAAAAAGACAATTAAGTGGACAATAAAGTGTAAATACTAAAAGACAATTAGGTATGAGATAGTGAAAGTGGTGAATGAAGACATTTTTTTTAATGATTGAATTATTGTGTTGAATTCTTAATAGAGTAATGCAAAAGACACAATAAAAATTCTTCTTAATGAATTACAAAGACCAATAAGTTGTCAAAATTGAGTTGAATTGTTAAATAAAAGAATTGAAAAAAGTAAAGACAAAAACTAATAAATAATAAATTAAAGTTTTTTTTTTGGGAGACCAAACCAAAAATACCCCGGGAATTTATTCCTAAATGCTTAATGAACATCAACTAAGAGAAGAGGAGAAATATCCTCAAGTAAGTCTTCCAACCAAACCTCTAAACCCATATAGTCTTTTGCCTTTTTTTATAATAAGAGACTATAGTTGATTTCTAAGATTTAATATTTGCAACAATAATTAATATTTTCATTATACTAATAAACAATATGCCCAATGAATTTATAGTTTATCATTTATTCTCTTACTAGTATTATTGGTAAATTTATCTCCTACCTAAGGTTTATCTTCTAAGAGAATTTGTGTTGACTTCAAAAATCATCTTTTGGATCATGGGTTACAAAAAAAGATATCATCTTATCATTGTTAACCTCTTCAACACGAATTTGAACAAACCCCCTCAAAAATATTCTTGGAGCCCATTGTCGACACCAAATCATTGCATGCTCCCGTATCATAAATGCACGTTTTGATGTTGTTCCAATTGTCATTGTTATGAACCTTCAATTTCAGCAACATTGGTGAGCCTCATATTGTACGACTTTCCTTGTTTTAGGCCCCAGTGAGGGCAAGCCCCACAGTGAACATAACAAAGCACCATAACTACAAGAAGTTCTGCCTCTGGAAATCAAGATGGCAAGAACACAACAATATTGCTAACTAAGAAGGTAATGATCAGCCCAATACCAATACCAAGTTGCAATTTTGGGGCAACCTTAGGACTATTTCACAATCATAGTCTCTCATATATAATAGCCATATAACTGAGGCAAGTATGGGAAGAGAAAGAATTAAAGTGGGTATGGTTGATAACCTTTTCCAGAGTTTTGCTTGGGTTGCTTTCCCTGTCATTGAACCTCCTTTTGGTTGATTCTTCTCTTATGTCAAGGGTGGTACTAGGAATTTTTGCTCGGGGGCCAACTTCTATTTTTGTAGGCTATATCTTTTTTTTAAATAAAATGTTTAAATAGTTATGAATATTATAAAAGATTTTTTTGCCATAGCCCCCACGCCCTTGGTTGTAGTTCTACCCCAGTCTTATGTTACAGTCACTGACTCATTGCCACTACTTCTCCAGAGTTTGCATCTTTTACCATATTTAAGTATTTAAGCCTGGTAACTTTTAACCTTTTTGTTATTATGTTTATTATATAAGAAAAATGTCAACGAATGCTCTAAGGAAATTAGTTTAAGATATATTTTTATAAACTCTTTGGGAAAAGAAAAAACAATTAAATTTTTGACCCATTGTTGTTTAATAAATTTTTTTTTTTTTTAAATGTGCATATTTTGTTAGTTGAGAAGAGAGATATGGGGACGGCTATACATTCATTCATAAAAAACAAAAACAAAAAACTGCATCTATATGATATAATTAACATACATCACTACATCAATTTGTAAGTATCATTTAAAGAGACCAAAAATCTCAAAATGTGACACTTTATTGAGATGTTATTTTTTGTTTGGGTCCAATTGATATTTTATCTCTCTATATTAAAATAGCAAAATTTGGTCTATTGTGATATTATTTTTCATTTGGATCCAACTGAACCTTCTATCAAGTTAAAGAAGATTACAAGAAATCAGGATCGTTTGAAATCATACAATCCTACCGATCCTGAACGATCACAAAGATCCTTGAGAGATTCAGATCATTTTGAACAGGTGAGATCGTAAAATCATAGAATAATAAGATCTAGATTAGGATTTTGACAACTATGGTTACATGATATTTCATATTTGCAACAACATAGTCAAACTCAAATTCCTAACAAACTAGGGTGAAAGTCAAATTTTCAAAGCAGCATTATAATTGACCCGTATCCCTGAACTAACCATGGAAAGGGTTAAAATAAATTTAAAATGTTTTTAGATATCAATAAGAAATTTTAATTTGAACATTGCATGCCTTACAAAAAGAAAATAACAACTAATTTTGGTAATAGTTTTCTTTCATATAGAATTATTTTCTAATAGAAAAAAGAAACTAATCATGAAAACTATTTATAAATCCTAAGAAATATAAAACTATGATCTGGAACAAATTTAAAGTCCGGTTTTATTCAAGATGAAAGATGCTTGATTGATTGTTGAAAATTCTTCGCACAAATTTCAGGAGCTCCGTGTAAAAAGAAACAAACTTTGACTAACTAAACTGTGCGCAAAGCTCGTCAATTTACATAGCTGAAAAGAGATATGTTAACCCCCTCCATGCACTCTTTGTTCCTCAAGCTTCATACAGTTTCAGATGGAAGGAAAACATTCATAAATTGGCCGAAATATAAAAAACTTCACTGCATAATTGGAGCAATTGTTGTCTACTTATCCCATTTCTTCAAATGCAAATGCCAATTAGAGTTAAGATTACATTATGAGATCCAAAGTAATAATACATTTTAAAAAATAAGAGATAAAAATAAATATTATGGGATCCAATTACAATTTAAAACATAAGTTTTACCCTTTACAGGTTAAGTTTGAATTTGTAACCCCAAAACATCTGGCAAATAATGTAATACAGTCAGGCATTGATTGTAATACTACCCCTTTACAGGTTTTTGTTTTAGAATTTGTAATTCCCAAAACTTTTGGCAAATAATATAATACAGTCCAATATTTGAATTATTGACACAGTAATCCCAACAGCTCATACAAGGCTAAAACCAACCTGACCATCTACAGAAAATAACATGGAAAGGAATGCCTATTATAAAGTTGCATAATGAATCATTTGCACAAAAAACTGACAATTATACCATTGGCAAGTAATCCACAAAAGGAGAAGTCATATCTCAAAGGACCAGAGACAGCACAACATCAACATGCATACTTTATTTTACTTTTGAACTAAAGATAGAAGACCAACACTTCTGAAATTCATAAACACAATCCAAGATCCCAAATCCTGAAATTCTGTTCTAAAGCACAATGTCGAATTCTGAATCTTAGACATTAGAAATCCCTCCCTAAAGCTACACAACATCACAATTTTTAAGAGCCCCAAGTTAATATCCACCTTGGTCACTATGGACTTCTACTTTGACTAGCATACGGATGTTAACTTTCTAAATAGAAGGTTCCAGAATGTTGTCACTAGCAAGAAGCTTAACAAAAAACATTGTTCCAGATAGGGTTCTGCAGTACCACAGCTAGTCGGATTTAAGATCTTGGGTAGAAAAGTGATATGAGACTCCATTCTGCTCACCATTGCCTTTCAACTCCCCTTTCAACTGTATTAGATTTAAAATTAAAAAAAAAAAAAAAGAAGCAACGTAAAACAATTAGTAGGAAGAAGAAAATACAAAACCCAAGATAAAAAAGATCTTCCCTGCATAAAACAAAATAAAAAATTCATGATCAAAATATAAAATGCAAGGCAGTTCAACCTCCGGGACAACCATTTAATACATTCTACATAAAGAAGAACATTTACCTGCTTGCTAAATCAATCTGAATATAATTATGGGGAAACAAGTATTTAGAAAGTTCCTGAGTTACTCAAATTTTGTCTTTCTCAAGATATGAAACTAATCAAGTTGTCAGACTAATTCAAGAATCTTTGACCCATACCAAACAGTTGTGTCCAGATTTTCCAACCCGCAAATATTAACAAAAATGTCAAATAGTCTCTAACCAAAATGCCATAGTACATAATTAACATTCTAACAAAAACAAAAGGCTAAAGAGAAGAGCGAGCTATTATTGGTTACCTTCTGAAAGATCTTCTTCTGATATCTATAGCCCTGAAGAAAACAATCAAAGAAGAATTATTGCAGAAACATCTTTAAGTTGCAACCATTTTACAATGTGTATGTTAAAACTATGATTAAATGATTAAATTCACCATTTTTTAGTAGCTTAAGCTTTTGGGAGAACTAGTAATTTAACATGGTATCAAAGTAAGAGATCTTAAATTTGATCCATGGTTTTACTCTACTTCCCATTTAAAATGTCAAAAAAAAATCCCATGTGTTGGACCCACTGATCAATGGGGAATTTAGGCCCACATGTGAGGGAGAGTATTAAACAATGGTTAAATGATTAAATTCACCATTTTCTAGTAACTTAAGCTTTTGGAAGAACCGGTAATTTAACAATGTACATAGCAAAATAAATTTGTTGAAAAATTTTGATAATACCTTGTCAGTTCCATAAATGTAATCACAGTAGGTGAACACCGAAGCAAAGTTGCTTTGGCTTTGTCCTCCAACATAATGATGGTAGTCATGATACTCAGCACCACCGTAAAAAGGAATGTATTTAGTGGGACTCCAAGGGAAGTCATACCTGTAGTGAAAAACATATGTTCAACATTTTTCTGCTGCCCTCAGTGGTAAAGAATTCCATATAGAAGACAACAAGGATATAGAGTAGCATGTGAAAGTGAAACCATACAACATTTGTACTAATCAACTCCTTTTTTTTTTTTCTTTGACAGATGATTACCTACCTATAAAAAAAATGGAGCTGATTGGTACAAAATCCATACAAAGGAAGAACCATCATAGGTGAATTCCCAAAACATGCAAAACAATGATAGATGTGTAATTTAAGCAACTGACTGAAATCCTGGAACATATAATCTAAGTCACAAGCAATGTTAGTATATTACTTATTAGCTAAACCCACCTAGGGCCAGATGTATACTCAAAAGACCAAAATATTCATCCGTTAATACCCCACCTACGAAGCAGCATTATTGTCATCATTGTCTTGTGGCCAGTTCACAACCATCTCGAGGCAAACTACACGGATCCTTTTCCACATAGGCTATCATCTAAAACTCACTTTACTTGGTACTTTTTCTCTCCAGGACTATTTTGATCTCATTAGTCAAAACCCACTTGCAGACAACAAAGACCATAGAGCTCCCTTTTTGAATGAGCTGCTAAGATCATCCACAATAGTAGTAAAAAATATCAAAAGATGTTTAACTCTCTATTAAACTGAACAGATAATCACACCAGCCTTTTTTCCACTAAAAATTTCTCTTTCATACTTATTCTTGATGATGTTGGCATACCAATGCATCTTTCTAACTTTCTTTATCAAAAACCTTGCAGCATATCCCATCCTACCCTTACAGCTCCATACAGGTTGCAGAGGCTTCAGTGACTTCTTGGGAAGTTGGCTATCAACTAACTATTAAAAAAAAAAAAAAAAAAAAAAAATTAAATAGAAAAATTTAAAAAAAAAAAAAATCTTTTTTCCCAAAAGTCACTGGATTAGAACTCTTGCGGGTAGAGTTCTGCAGATGCAATTTACAACCCTAATATGACAATAGGCATCAGGTATGATACAGCACGTACAAAATCATTGATTCAAGGACAAGGAAAACAAGTTTGTACTTATTTTTTATTATTAAAATAACATTCACTTTCAACACTGCCTCTATTTCTATCAGTCTCTCCCCATGGAAGTATGCATGCTTAAATTACTAGGTTACTTTTCATAATCCTGACCAATATCTTGTCTTTCCTCTCCCCCACTGTAATCAACTTGTAAGTTGTAAGCCTTTAACAACTCTTCTTCATGGTGATTAGTAGATTTTGTAAGACCACTGTGGAATAGCAAGCACACTCTTACCTAAAACAAGGCCTAATAACACCCCCCCACCCCCCCTCCCCCCAAAAAAAAAATTGATGTGGTGCAAAAACAAGAAATAACATCCAAGGAGACTAAAAAAAATGAATTAAAAAGATAGTCAGGCTTAAAGTTACTTAATATGCAATTAGAGTCATATAGTATCAACTATCATGACAACAATCTCTAAGGACTCCAATAACTAATCAGTTATGTGCACATTGCCAAAGCTTTTACAAAGTTTAATAAAGAAATGATAATCATCAATGAGGCAGTCCTTAGATGGCCTGCACAAGACATTTATAAAAATTAAAATTAAAAAAACCTTTATATCAATATTGCATATGTAAAAGTTTCAAAGTTGACTTTTAGGGATGGCAACTGATCTGAACTGTAAAATTAAAGTAATTCATGCACCCACAACTATCACCCTCCATCTAAACTGACAACAGATTTCTAAACCGAAATTTCCAAGAGTCAGCATATCTTCCTCATACTTTTATATTTGTTAATGTATAAATGATTCATTTTGCTAATTTGTTTGTGTAAAAATTAACAGTAACTCACTACTCAAAAACAAACTAACAACAAAGCAAAGAACTCCCTTCTCTGCCCCCAGCCATCCCCCACCATCAAAAAAGAAAAATAAAAGAAGAAAAGCAAAAAGGCATCACACTGACCCTAGGACCCCTCAACAAAAAGGCAAGGCACTATTGAAGATTCATGAAATCCAATGTACTTTAAATAGAATTCTATTACTAGAGAAAAGAAATAAAGAAGGAAAAAAAATTCTAAAGTTGGCATCATTTCATCACACTCAACTAAAGCAATAAAGAATAGTAAGCAAGTAAAAGAGTCAAGTGTATCATGCATACCCGCTATGCGTATCAATCGCCTCTATATTCCGCAAAGAAATCCACAACCAGAATGTGATCATGTGACCAGGCACCATGGCTGGCCCAAGGAAAGATGGAATCCCGAGGATCAAAACCTCGGCCCAATGCGCATATGGTGCTGCATATCCGATTGGAGCTGTGTATTCATGGTGAACTCGATGAATCTTTTCATATCCCCATTTGTTATGCAGAAACCTGTGGATCCAGTAATTGGTATAATCCTCTATCAGAAAATATACTAACAACTGTGCAAACATTTCCCATCCTGAAGGCAATGGCAACCCCGCTCGAATCCCAATCATCTGTCGATGAACACAAATTTGCTCAAAATTCAATACTTCAATAATCATTCCAGAAAGATAAAGAACAGGTCCATGAGTACTAAAATTACCAAAAAGAAAAATCCCCAAAATAAAAAGGCCCATTATGTCATTCAGAAGTTCAAGATTGTAGGCATAATTAGCCCCAAAAAAAAAAAAAAAAAAAATCTCATAAATTCAGAAGCTTGCCAAATCTCATTAGGCACATGGTAAAGAATTTGCAATGATTACTTCAAATCAGGACAACTGCCAAAAGCTCGAATCATAGAAATTGTTTGACATTACAAACAATCACGGAATTCGTATTGCATTGAAAACCCAGTAAAAATATCATAAAATAAAGATGAAAACTTTATTCAAAAAAAATATATATGATCACCAAATTTCACAACCCCACAATCACCATTGCAAAGAAATTGAAAACCCCAACAAGCCAAAATTGTAAAATAATCAATAAAACCAGAGATTAAGCAAATCCAAATCTCATTCCCAAAAACACAAAAAAGCATACCTTAATAGAAGGGTAAGAAACGAGCTGTAGAGGACCGACAACGAGAAGGAAAATGCGCATAACATCCTTGTAGCAACGAAAAATCTCTGGCCAAGACAACCTAACCTTTGGCTGAATCTTGTATCGATCAACGCCAGCCAAGCGAGCGAGCTCACAAAAGATCAGAGGAAAAGGGATCACTGAGAATACAACGAAAAGGAAGATAATGTTGTGGCAGTAAAGGATGTAGTCGGACTTGTTAGCCGAGTAGTTGAACCAAATGGTCTCCGCCGTGGTCAGGTTGCGGCCAAGCGCCGCCGACGCCTCCTGTATTGTCTCGTACGGCAGCATCTGGACGGTAACTACAATGACAGACTGACGGCGGAGATTTGGTCGAGGAAGTGGGTCTCTCTCTCTCTCTCTCTCTCTCTCTCTAAATTCAATGAATTGGCTGACACACACACACAAATAGAGAGTTTGTGACTTTGCAATGTTGTTTTGTTTGTGTTATTTTGGATAGGATGAGAGAGGGAGCAGGTGATATAGAGCGGGGATGAGCTGTATGTGTCTTAAAATATGCGGGAATTTTCAAACCACTTCTTGTTTTGTGTCGTGTGACTGTTAAGTTATGAAGAACGCAAACCCATTCATGCCTTTTCCATGGATGTTTCACTGTTTGTGATGTACACGTTTTGAGTTCTAATGGAGTAGGTGTACAACATATATATATCATAAATCTTACGTGCTAGGGTTTTTTTTTTTTTTTTTTTTTTTTTTTTTTTTTTTTGAGTAAGGGAATTATTGTACAAGTGGGAGGAGTACACTTTACGAGTAGCTACTTTAGGGATCGATGTTAGTTATGTACTAGTAGATGGATATTTTTAGTATTTGCTTGGTTGGAGATTTTTTGGTGAGGGAGAAAAAGAGGAGATAATATGTCACTTTTCGCGTGTTTAATTTGTCTGTGATGTAAAAATGTTGTAAATATAATAACATTGTTTTTTAAATAATGGATTAGATTGAGTAAGTATACAATATATATATACTAACTGTTTATTTATGAACAACTTATTTAGCAGAAATTAAAAAAAATTTTGTAAAAAGTACTTAGATAAAGCTAAAATATGGAGACTCATCAATAATACTAAAAAGTGTAATGAGACTCAAGAATAGTAACAAAAATAAACTAAATAGTAAAAAAAAAAAAAAAAACTAGTTTTTTAAGACAATGCCAAATGCACACTAATTTATCATAAATGTTAGGTGCTAGCTTTCTTTCTTTCTTTTTTTGAGTAAGGGAATTATTAAACCTGCGGAACAATTTTTCTTATTTCGATAAAAATTAAAGAAAAAAATTTTAAAAAAATTAAATAAATAAAAAAAAAAACTTATGAGTAGCTAGTTAGGTTAGGATGTTAGAGCATTTGCAGCAATGTAGCTAAATAGCTATATAACTATTTTAGCCACACCAAATCACAAAAAAGAAGGTTGCGGCAGTGAAGCTATACCTACCATTTTTTAACTTCTTGTGCACATTAGCTCAGAACTAAAAGCAAATAATATTTTTTATTCCCAACTTTCATTAAAATAATATTTTTTTTCTTTTCCCCTCCTCTGTTTCACTCATTCTCTCTTTTTCAAAAACAAAACTCTCACCTCTCTCTCAATCTCTTGCCCATCATCCTCCTCGTCAAACTATCACCTCTAATTCATCCATCATCCTCACCGTTTCCGCTGGCATGAAGCTTAGTTTTTCTTTTTCTTTTTCCTTCTTTCTTTCAGTGATGGAAAAGAGAGAGCGAACTGAGGGAGAAAAGTGAAAGAACTTTTACAAAATGAAGACTATAGACTCACCTGTTTGTACTCTCGTGTTAAAACTATCACCTCTAATTCATCCATCATCCTCACCGTTTCCGCTGGCATGAAGCTTAGTTTTTCTTTTTCTTTTTCCTTCTTTCTTTCAGTGATGGAAAAGAGAGAGCGAACTGAGGGAGAAAAGTGAAAGAACTTTTACAAAATGAAGACTATAGACTCACCTGTTTGTACTCTCGTGTTGCGTAAGCTTGTAAACTAAAAGGAAAGAAAAAGAAGAATGGTGTGAACTGGGAAGAAGGAAACAAATAACTGAAGAAGAAGAATGAAAAAGGAGAGAAGAAAGTATATTATATTATTTTGGAGTGGAGATTTTTTTAAGGTCTTGTGGTGCAAATTAAACATTGGAAAGTGAAGCATTATATTTTAAAAGTGGATAAGATGAGATATGAGAGTGACGATTGGCAGGTGGACTAAGAGAAAAATAAAAGAAAAGAAAATTTTTTTAAAATTTTTGTTGAGTTAATATTTTATATAATAGATGTTACTTTTACAATATTTTTCAATAATTTCATAATAAGTTTAGTTGTTAAGATATTAGAAATTGTTTTAGGCCCAAAAAAATAATTGTATATGTGTGTTCGTGTGTGTGTATATATAATTTGGGACTAAAAAAATAATTGTGGTAGCGGCGGTGGTAGTGGTGGTGGTAGCAATTGCAGTGGCGGTGGTGGTGGAAGAGTCGGTGGCGGCAACGACAGTAGTGGCAGCAGTAGCAGTTGCAAGTGGATGTGATTGTTGTTTATTGTAGTAGATATATTATTTTATTGTAATAAATATATTATTTTATTGTGATGTTTAGATTATTTTATTGTGTTGAAAGCTAAAATAGATTCACTGTTGCATTATATTTTGTAAAGTGAGCCGGTAAAATAAATAAAGTAACTTTTTGTGATGTCAAATAGCTAAATTTTTAACTTCACTGCTGTGGATGCTCTTAGTTATACTTTTCCTCAAAAGAAAAAAAGAGGAGAACAAAAAAAAAAAAAAAAGAAGAAGAAGAAAAAAAAAATGTATGTTATTATCGTAATAGAGTAGTCTAGTTGTATGACCAATATGTTAGACTATGTGCATAAGCTCGTGCAAATTTTTTTGTCTATTTTAAAATAAGACTATGCTTTTTTTTTTTACATACTCATTTTTGAAAGCAGTCCGCAATAAACTACCTACTTTACACTACATTTTATTAAAATACGATTCCTTTACCAATTTTTTATTATTATCTAAAATCATATCTCTCTTTCCCTCACGGGTGAAGTAAAATACTATTAAAATATACATTTATAAAGCTAGAGGAACTGTGTTGTAGCAAAAATATAAATATACACATTTATAGATTGATTGATGTGATAGTTTTTGGACTTTTTTTTTTTTTGAATGTATATTTTTTTTAAATTCAATTATTTATTGGTTTGCATGCAAAAATTTATCATAATTATATGTTTTTTCGAAATTTTATACATGATTTGACTTTATTTCTTACATATATGTAAAAATATTATCTAGTGAAGCATTAAACGGTGTCATTGGTGCACTAGTCTTTCCTTTTTGTAATAATTGTAGTAATTCACTGGTGAGTAGTTTTCTTGGGCGGTTCTTCCTTATCATCATATAACTTCGTTTATGGGTGAGTTTCAATTAGCTCAACTAATAAAGTCTCTGATAGTTGAATAAGAGATTTGAAATTCAATTCCGGCCTACACCAAAAACTAATTAGTATTTTGGTCTAATGATAAAAAACTATCATTAGAAGCAAATGTCATAGATTGTGAAACTCTCTCAAAAAACAATTGCGTTCGTGTGATTTTTTATCTAATAAAATAGTATTTTCCTAAATAATTACATGGGAACCACATGTTTCCTTTTAAAAAAAGGGTACTTTCTTTATTTAAAAAATGGTTATGACTTATGAGTCAATTAAAAGAGAGTCTGGAAAGTATTGGTGTGTATTACATTATTCCAAACAATTAATCAAAAGGTCTTGCCATTGTTAATAAAATCATTTTAGGAAATATTTGACATCACTTTTATGAAAAATAAAAAAATTAAAACAAAACAAAAAACATCAATTTTTTTTTTCTTTTTCCCTTAATCAAATGGTCCTCTTAATATGTGCCCTTAGAACATTTATTAATAGGCTATGTGGGAGGACTTTCGTCTCAACCCCCAATCAAGTATTGTTCGCTTTGGGATGGGAAAGGATCGACCTACGTCCCATCCTCACGAATTTTCTCAATCCCACATCGAGGAGAGATGCCTCTCACCCTTGCCTTATAAGCCTTTGGCCTAAGAAAGGGTGCACTGTACTTATAAGCTAAGGGTGGGAGGCGTCTCTCTCCGATGTGGGATTGAGCAAATTCGTGAGGGTGGGACGTAGGTCGATCCTTGCCGATCCCAAAGTGAACAATACTTAATTGGGGGTTGAGACAAAAGTCCTCCCACAGGCTATTTTAGGAAAGTTTTTATATCATATTTATGAGAAATGTAGAAAATTGTATAAAAAAAAAATCAATTATTTTTTCATAAAAATTTCTAAAAGTACTTTCTAAATCAATGGTTTGAAAAATATTTCATTAATCAAATTTAGTATAATGATTTGATGTTCTTGAGGATTTTTTTGCTGGAGGGGCAGGCTGCATAATGAATGTAAATTACCTTCTATCCCAAAATTAGTTTGTCTTAAATTCTAACTCATGAACTTCCCTTCTTTAAGAAGAAATCTTATAAACATAGTAAACATAAATGTATATAAGCACGTATGGATCATGTTTTATGCTCACCAATACTAGAATTGAATACCATTGCACACCATTGGCATAATAGTTACTCTATAAGTATAAACATGAATGAACCTAGGATTTTAAGATAGTAGAGATTCTATCCCAAAATTAGTTTGTCTTAAATTCTAACTCATGAACTTCCCTTCTTTAAGAAGAAATCTTATAAACATAGTAAACATAAATGTATATAAGCACGTATGGATCATGTTTTATGCTCACCAATACTAGAATTGAATACCATTGCACACCATTGGCATAATAGTTACTCTATAAGTATAAACATGAATGAACCTAGGATTTTAAGATAGTAGAGGCTGGAGTATAAAGAAAAAATAAATAAAAAATAAATAAACTCCAAATAAGCATCCATATAGTATTACAAAATTATAAATACTCAAAATTGTTATTTCTAAATACATTAAAATGCAATCATTTATCAACAAAGACAAATAAAACAAAATAATGTTTTTTTTTTTTTTAATAGTAGGTCGGCTAGGGTTTTTTTTTTTAAAAAAAATTAGAGCATTCACATTGGTGGTTCTAAAAATTTTAGCTTTCAACATCTCAAAAAGTTATTTTATTTATTTTATCACCCCACTTTACAATACACTCAATATCAAATGTTCTATTTTTTTTATCACTTCATTTAAAATAATATAAACAACTTATTAAAATAATAAACGAAACGAAAGAATTTGAGTTTTTTAATTGAATAAAGAGATATAAATTTAATAAAATATTGTATTTTATTTTTAACAACTTGCTATAGTCAATTGGTATTTATACCAGTTTACTGTAGTTGCAAAAAAATTAGTTTTAACTTTTCTAATAACATATGATTTTTTTTTTTATTCTTTGGTGGTAAAATAGTTTTTTTTTTTTGCTAAAATATAATTACTATTGTGAATATTTTTATTGTTTTTGTTAAGTTCTTGGATTGGATAGTTGTTATTTGGATGAGGCTAGTTAAACTTATTGAGGAGAAGGGGGCCTAAAATTTTGGAAGGAAGACCCAACTACAAAAATGAAAAATATTATAACTAAAAAAAAAAATTTTGGACCTAGGGAAGCCCGGGTCCCACACAGATTTATTATTGAGTATAAGTACTTGTGGAGTGTGAGGGTAAAACTTAATGTTCCAATCTTCAAGAGAAAATTTTATATATATATATATATATATGCTCTTCGATTAGACTAAAATATAATTTATATTTTGTAAATTATTTATTTTAAAAAAAAAAACTACAATTGAATGGCATCTTATCCGATTAGACAGAAGATAGAAAGCCGCATCCCTGTTGCGCCACGTCAATTAGAAAGCACGTGACTTCCTCCTGCAATTTAATGGTGAGACACATGGAAGCATTCGACAGGCACACTGCACACCGTATAATTTTGTCCTCTTCTCCGAAAAAGTAAAAAAGAGTCATGCGGATGCTAACGGTAGTTCTTAATATAATATTAATAGTTAACAATTAAATTTAAGAAAATTCTGACCATTAATTATCATAAAGACACCTATTAACATTGCAAAAAAAAAAAAAAACTAAAAACTAAAAACTAAAATAGCATGTTACCATGCAAAGCAAGATCTCATTCAGAAAAGAAAAAGAAGTTTAATAAAAGTTCATTTTTGTTTTCTTTCTGAGCAGTTAGAAAATGTAGAAATTAAAAATCTAAATTCTTTCTAACTTTCTCTTTTTATAATAGAATATTTAAGAAATTCCATTAAAAAAAATTAAACATTAGAATGTCAAAACTTTATAATTTAATGATATTACCCGATTCTTTTAATTAAGAAAACATGTTTAAATCTTCCCTCTCTTACTTATTGCACCAAAAAAAGAAAAAAAAAAAAAAAAGATCAACCTAATTCTATAGTGTTCAAACCTAATATTAGTGTTTTCATGAGACTCCTCTTTCTTATTTTGATCTTGTTATTGAGATACATGATTTATGGTTTGACTTTTTTTTTTTTTTTTTTTTCATTTGGTTCAATATATAGAATTCATTCTTTATTTTTATTAATTATTTCGATCGGCTGTATGTATATTTGTGTCTGTGCGTCTATATAGATCTCATCTCCATTTGTTAACATTCAATATTTCAAAATTTGATTCTCAAAAAAAAAAAAAAAAAAATCAAAATCAAAATTTAATTGAAAGCTATATCTCGATCCTATGACGAAGGCATACATTGACCATGGGGCAATGGCCCCCAATTTGTTTTTGTTTTTTTTTTTTTTTTTAATATTATTAGTATATAAATAAATAAATATATTATAATAACATGATTCTCTATTTGGATTTCAACATTTTGCACACAAAAATACCTTCACACAAATTCTTAACCTCTCTAAAATACCATTGTCTTCTAGTTAAATAATTTAAATAAAAAAAATTGGTTAAAAGAGTAATTTACTATTCCTAAGTTTTTTCATTTTTCCTTTCTTTTCTCTATTTAGCCTAAAACTTAAAATACTATTTCTATCTCATTTTTAAACATTATTCCACATTACCTTCCATCTTAAAAAAAAAAAAAACAGTTATTTATATATCACTTTTAAATATATAACACTAAATCAAAAAACAAATAAATAAAAAGTGCATTATTGCATGCGTAAAGCACGTGTGATGAGTCTAGTATGTATATCATATATATATATATATATATTGTAGGGATGTTGGGCCCAGGAGCCTATATATATATATATATATATATATTGGGCCAGGGGCCCAATTTGAGGACGTTAAACAGTCTGACGATAGGTAAACACTTTCATAAGGATCCGTATTAGTAAGTAAAGAGGTGAAATCCGGTTAAGGTCATCCAGAAGGGTGATTCGAGGATGAATGCCTCCTCGACTAACCAAAGCTGAGGTCCAAAAGGGTGGTCTGCCTCCCAGGGGAACGTTCTAGGAAATTCTGCTGATACGAATAAGCATTACAGAAACATAGGACATAAGGGAGTCCTATATATATAAAAATAAGTCTGCTACCACCGCATTAAATGCTTTGCAGCTAACTTTCTGGCTACATTAATATGGAAAAAAAAACCCTTGAACAATGCTACATTGGCTGCCCCACCGCACAAAGGACCTGAAAGAGTGTCCAATAGGACAAACACTCAAGTAGTAGTTTAGATGATCAACAAGAGGAGGGTTAGGATTGTCTAAAAAGAACTATATAATGGAAGAGACCCTCTACGGTAAAGAGGATCGAGAAACTAAGAAAAAAACATTATAGTCATCAAGAGCTGACTTTGTAATCAAACTTGAAAGAAATATATAAGAGCTTATCTCATCGGACGGTGCCGAGGACGATTTTCTTTAGCTTAAATCAGTTTATTTTCCTTTTCTTGTCACCTGAATCCATTATTCTTGTTATGCAATTCGTTGAAACCCAGTTTTTCAACTTACTCACTACAAATTCATTGTATTAGCCTTTTGGGCCTAAGTTTATTCATCACTTGAGCTAGGGACCCAAATTGCGTCCTTACATATAATATTATATATATATATATATATATATATACACAAACTAATTTTAGCAACAAACAAAATTACATTTTACTCTCCTTAACAATATCATTAATTCCTTGTAGAGTAATGTTATAGCTACATACTTATATACAATATTTTTATAAACTGTTGATGTACAAATTCTTATTAATTCACATTTGGGCTAATTATTTACATCATTTTTTTATTTACTAATAACAATTTACCATATCAATAATTTATAAAAAAATTTATAATTTTAATATTTTATTTATTTTAAATATTTATTAAAAAATTTATAGATCTAAAATTTAAAACAAAATATACAAGCTCAAAACACTTACGCAACAACATTCCACTAAACTATCACATTGTGTCATTCTCGGCAACAACATTCCACTATACTATCACATTGTGTCATTCTCATTAATATCATTCTGATCCTTCTTTTTACGAAAAGCAAATTTGACTATCTGTTTGACATTTTGATGGAAAGGGGATAAAACAATAAGACTGAATCACATGATAAATTTGAGCCTCTTTTTCATCATTTGTTCTTTCACGCTGCTAACCTTCTTGCATTGCACCAATTACACCATTATTGTTTTCACTTTTCCCAGTATTCAATTACTACCTTTCACACATTCGAGCGTATTACACTACCTGGATAGATCAATAAAAGGTGCATGTATTACTATGTTATTGTTAGTCCATCAGTACCTTTTTATATGTAATTTCGAGCCCCGCCTTTTTTTCTTTTTGTTTCAAGGAAGAAAAAAAATTAAATACTTTTCTGATACTATATAATGAGCACCTTCCAGATTTTTGTTTTTAAACAAATTTTAATTCTATGTTACTCTCATAGTTTCATTTTTCCCCTCTTTTGGTATGATACTGACATCCTCATTACTCTGATAATTCATTTTAATTTTTATATTCTTAACAATTCACATATATTTGTTGAGATAAACAGATTATCAAATGGATAGATCGATATGATTTTTTTTTTTTTAAATAATGAAAATGGATAGATAGGATTACAAGAGTATCATATGTTAAAAAAAAAAATTAATACTATATACACAAACTATTTTACAACATTTTTACAAAATATTGATGTGGTCAAACTCTTATTGGTTTTCATTTGGGCCTACTATTAATATTACATTTTCATTTATCAATAATCACTCACTACATCAACAATTTGTAAATTTTTTTTGTAAAATAGTTTATGTCTCTATCATTATTCTAAAAAAAAAAAGAAAAAAAAAAAGAGTTACAAGTGCCATAAAAGGATCATTTATTTCTTAATAAAACTTGAAGAAATTATGATCGGATGGCATTCATGAAAGCTGGTGTGGTCTAAATCATTTTTTAAATAGGAAAATTCTTAGGTACTCCCGGAACACCTAGAAATTGTGCTCTCTCTTCTCCCATTCATGGTAGACTCCACTATGAATTTAATGAGCGAAGCCCACCATGAATATGAGAGGAGGGAGCATCATTTTCTATATTTCGAGAGTACCTAAGAATTATTTTTTTAAATATAATCATAGAATTATTAGAAGAAACTATAATATCTATGAAAGTTTAAGGAGTCATACCTTCTTCTTCTTTTTTTTTTTTTTAATGTATAATAATTAATCATATTATTTATGATGAATCCGAAATTTTTTCGTCCAAATGACAATAAATGGACATTAATGCTGATATATGTACATTAGTAATTGACAAAACCTTCAGCAGGTTCTATAACTGCTGATCATTAAAGATGGTCAACTTAATTGTCTAATATGTTACAAAGGCAATAAAGCCTCATTTATGGCGTAATAAAGGCAGGTTACAAGGTCCGACTCCTATATAATGAATCAGACAAATGAAGGAAATGTACACACAAATAGACCATTAAAATCCTAAAGATGTTTTGATTACTTAATTATCATTAGCTGAAGTCACAATACTGACTTTACTATCGGAGGGTTTTAAGAAAACACCCTATTGGTGTTTTCTTCACCAAAATCTCTCTTTTGTCTTCCAAGTATTCAAGGAAGACGTTGGCTCCGTTGAACGAATGATATACTGACAATTTTTGGCATCATCATCTTTGATGATGCATTATCTGACAATAATTTCTCCCTAATTTAAAATCTAAATGGTTAAGAAAACTCTATAAAGCAAGACAATAGACAATACCTATATCTTTTGGGGTATCGAAAAATCTATCCTTGCCATCACTAGGTACACACTGCCAGCAACACCGAAATATTTTAAAAAAATTATAAAGTCAAATGACATAAAATGTTTTCAAAATCATTTTCAAGTTTACTACAAATATAGAAAAACAATTTATTTTTCCAAAAAACAGTTTTCCAGAGTGTTAAAAAGTAAAGATGCATATGCTTATCAACAACTCATGTTATTTTTGAATTTAAGAATTGTTGGAATTAATTATGTGTAGTTTTGAAGGGAGATTGTATTAGCCTAATTTTTGTTTAATTTTCAAGGGACCATTGTTTGCTTTTAGTGCACACTTTTTTAGTGACAAACTGACAATTATGATAAGTTGGATTGTCTTTTTTTCTATGTAAAAAAGGTGAAAGGCAACTAATCGTGATAATCCTAAATGAACATAACCACAATAGCTCTCCTATCTGCTAAGAAACTAATGTCAAAAACACTGAAAGGGTATGAGGTTGAAAACGTTCTATCAAGTGAGTTGAGTCATAACTTGAGTTCGGTCCTACTTATACTTATAATCAATAGAAAGCAATAATCTTTAAATTGAACTGAGATCCTCCCCTTAGTCCTCTATCCCCTAAAGTTCAAACTCAAGACATGCCTCGTACCAAGAAAATAATTATTGAGCCACTACTAGCTCTAGCTCCTAGTTCTTATCATTTGTAAAGCACGTAGGGCATTGTTAAATGAGTATTGCGGTTTTTGAAAGATTCAACAGATCTACTAGTAAACTTTATCGAAAAACTTTATATAAAAAAAAAAAAAAAAAAGTTACAAAACTATGGTAAAAGATTAGGCCGAAGAGAGAATGGTATATATCTTTATCTCTTCAGTGATCAAAAGAGACGTATCAAAAACTAATCAAGTGGTGGGGGCTGCTAGAGCTATATTTACTTTGAGCCGATGATTGGCCCCCACCATTTTGATCAGTCTCTTTGTGTGGGGACGATGATGCGATTTGGGGCGTGGAATGCATGTGACACCAAAAAGTTGTGTGTTTTTGCTTATATCTTTGTCGTATTTATGACTATAAAGATATGATGATGATGATCGAAATGTGCAAACTGATTAGCATGCGAGTTGATGAAATGCATTCAAGACTAGAGTGATCGATGGCTTATATGGTGACTGTTAATCTTCATGCTTCCCTTAAAGAGGCTTTAAAAGATAGGAAACAATATATGGTCTTTGAAACTATTGGGTTTTAAAGTTGGTCAATTCTATTATTTTGCAGGTACGACTTTCCACTTTTTTCTTGAGAGGTTTTAATCATTATTCACTTGGAAAATCTTTGAGGTCGATTTTGACGATGAAAGTTCTTTCTAGTTTTAGGCAGATGTGCCGCCTGTATTGGAGCTAACTTTTTTGTGGGGTTCTTTTTATCAAAAAATATGATTTGTTGTAAAAATATTATAGACGTAATACTTCTCTTAAATAAACGAGATATACATGAAAGTTGAATAATGAAATCATTCCACAATTCATTTAACAAGGTTAGAAACTTCTTCACAGGGTAATAAAAGGTTTAGTAAATAATAGTGAAATGCAAAGAAAAAGATGACAAATGCCCTTAATTTTTGTCCAAATTTTCGTCCTTGACTTTAAACTTGCCAAATTTGATGATGAAAAAATAAAATACCTTATCCTACATCTAATTTTTTTTTTATTTGAAT
Organism: Quercus suber; assembly: GCF_002906115.3. Taxonomy (NCBI): domain Eukaryota; kingdom Viridiplantae; phylum Streptophyta; class Magnoliopsida; order Fagales; family Fagaceae; genus Quercus; species Quercus suber. Next base: position 655,043 of record NW_027069605.1, read on the forward strand.
ATTATCTCCTACAACTAAATTAATTAGTTATCTCAAAATGTGAAAAGTAACAAATTTCTTCTTCATTCTTCTTATTCAAAAGTTCAAAGAATTTATTTTAGTTCTTTTTAAAACAAATTATTGAATCTTCATTCAAAGTTGAATCTTTCTCAAAATTAATTGGCCAGTTGGGTACCCAGTTTCAAATTCAGTTATATTAAGGTGAGTCTAAAATTTCCTAAAATAAAATTTAAGTGTATCGCTCGCTCGCAGCTTCTATTTGTTCAAGGTTAAGTCTTTTCAGTCAAAAAAAAAAGGGGACAAAAAAGTTGAGTCTAGATGGTTTTCTAGGCTTATCTAATTTTCAACCAGGCTGGGCCTTACCTCCAAAGTCTATGCCGCTCTAGTTTGGAATCGCATGGTTCATATGATCTACCATCAAGTTTTGTCAAGTCCTAGGACCTTCTCTTCAAAAAAAAAAAGAAAAAAGAAAAAAGTCCTAGGTCCTAACCCCTATAACTATAAGCTTCAAAAAAGATTATTAAAAAAAAAAAAAAGGTCTTAACTCTTAACCCTATAGATTCTCTATCTACATGCAGTGTAATAGATTAATAGTGTTCTATACTTCTATTTATTTTTCTTTTCATCTCTTTTGAAGTAAATAAAGATGCGTTAATATGTATATCTATTACAAGCGGATTGTAAACATAAGAGGTAGCTCTATGTGTAAGTGAGAGATTCGCTATGTACATGTAGCTTAATAGTCTAATAGTATTGTATACTTCTATTCCTTTCTCTTTCCACCCTTTTTTAAGTAAATAAAGATGCATTAATATGTAAAGTTATTAACACCGGATTGTAAACATAAGGGGCGGCTCTACGTGTAAGTGAGAGATTCTCTATCTATATGTAATGTAGTAGACTAATAGTGTTCTATACTTATATTCCTTTTTCTTTCCATCCATTTTTAAGTAAATAAAGATGCATTAATATGTTAAGTGAAATAAATGAGAGATATTACTTGACTTTTCCTTAAAATTTACACAACAAAGATATTACCAAAAGAGGTGGCAAAGATGAGGCGTGGACCAAGTCATTATCTTGAGACAAATCATGCCGTCTACGATTTATCCGATGTAGTTAGACAAATAATTTTTGCACGTTGTCCCCAGGATATAACAGCCCAAGCACCTTTACTGATTATCCTTGCGAGCTTACATTGCTCGTAGGATATAAGCTCTCTATAGCACTTTCTTTTTCTAGAAAATAGAGTAAAAGATAAAATATTTTTGTGAAAAGTAAGATCTATTTCTTCAGTTACTGCTCTATTGCACTGTAGTGCAAATATTCTTCGCTTCTGCTGTACAGGTTTGCATTCTGGGTTGACATTGAGACGATGTTGTATGATCTTCCTATCAATTCTAGGCATATCCTCGTGTTTCCAGGCGAAAATATCTTGGTTTGCCCTTAAGAAGGAAACCACCTTCTCTGTCTCTAGAGTGGTGAGTGCTGATCCTATCTTCAATACTTTTGTCAAATCTCCTAGGATGACCTCAACTTCCTGTGGTGTTTCTGACGGTTCAGGGATGGGCTTCGGTTCATTGATCACCCATTTGTGGTTCTCCCCAGATGCTAAGGCAGCTTGGTAGCACACTCTTGCCAGAACTTGATCTCCACTAATTTCTCCTATTCCATGGGCTATTAGAAATTTCACCTTCAAGTAATATATTGATGTTGCTACTCTTAGCCTATTAAGTGTAGGTCTTCCCAAGAGGATGTAATATGTTGAAAGGCAATCAACTATGAGGAAATCAATTTCCTTGGTGACTTGTGCTGGGTAAGTGCCTACAATTACGGTTAGAGTGACGATGCCCCTAGGGACAATTCTATCACCAGTGAAGCTCACCAGAAGAGAGGTGAAAGGCCTGATCATTTTCTTATCCAATTTCATCTGCTGAAACGTAGGTAAGTAAATGATATTTGCTGAGCTTCCGTTGTCAATGAGCACCTGGTAGATGTTGAATTCTTCTACTCTGAGCATGAATACCAGTGGATCGTCATGGGGTTGCCTAATGTTGCGACCGTCTCTCTCTGAGAACATGATATCAGGTTCATCATTCCTTGGCATCTTCATTAGAGGGAGCTGTGAATGGACACTATTTATTTCTCTTTCATGTGATTTTTTCAGGGATTTCAATGTTTTGTCTGGCGTTAATCCTCCCAAGATCGTCTTTATCTCTCTTGCAGAAGGTTTGCTATCTCTTGCTTCTTGATTTCTGTCTTTATCGTCCTTCCATTCGTATATGTAGGGCTTCGTTTTCCTGACATACTTCTGTAACTTTCCTTGACGGATTACAGTTTCCACCTGATCTTTCAAATGTCTATACTCATTGGTGCGATGCCCATGGTCCTGATGGAAACTATAGTACTTGTTCTTGTCTCTTCTTTCTGCTAGAGTATTGATTGGTTTTGGCCATTGCAAGGAGGGATCATCCCTTATTTGCATCAGGACTTACTCAATTGGCATTATCAGAGGAGTAAAGTTAGTGAACTTTGGCTTCCTATCTGGGAAGTGCCTTCTTTTTCCCTATGGTCTGCCCAACACTTTGTGTCACTTTCTTCTTATCGTGAATGCTGCTTGTTCCTTCATCTTTCTTACCTTTCCTTTCATTTCTTTTGCAAGCATCACGTCTTTTGAATTCATGTACTTCTGAGCTTTTCGGAGCAATTTCGTGACCCTTTTTGGTAGGCTTTTGGTGATTTAGAAGAAAAAATCACCAGGTAGCAACCCTGCTTGGAAAGTTGTTAGGATGACTTGATTTTTAGCTTCGTCTACCTACAGTAGCTCCTTATTGAATCGGGTCACGTACTATCTTAGTGATTCTCCTTCTGCCTGTTGAATGTTTAGAAGATGACCGGTTGGTTTCTTGTTTCTTTGTCCCCCAATGAAATGATGAACAAAACCCTTGCTGAGTTGTTCAAAATTTGCAAATGTTCCTGGGGGTATCTTGCTGAACCATACTCTGGCTACTGCTTTTAGCATCGTTGGGAATGCCCTGCATATCACCTCGTTTGGGGTCATCTGCAATAGCATCAATGTCTTGAATGATTCAATGTGATCCAAGGGATCCTTGGAACCATCATATGATTACAACTGTGGGAGACGAAATTTTGGTGGAAGGGGATGGTTCAGTACTTCAGTGGTGAATGGTGAGTTCATCCTTCGAATCATCCCATCCAAATTCTCCCCGCCTTTATCCTTCATGGCACTTTTTAACTCGTCCATCTCCTTCCTCAGGTTGCGAAGCTCAGTCTCCATCCTGGAGGAATCTTTTCCTGAGGTCCTGTCTCACTTGTTGGCTTGGGAGTTTGAATCCTCTTCATTTTGGTTTTCACTTGTCCGCCGACATTCTGCATTTTGGGATTCCATTGTCTTTCGCAGCTCTTCATTTTGGTGAGTTACTTCTTCCACACTAGCCAGGAGGGCCTGGATTTGTTGCTATTGCACAGTTTCTGGCTGTTGTGCGATTTCTTATTCCATCTCGTACTTCGAGGAACTCTTTTGTCACTAGGAAAGATGGCTTGAATGATTAGCGCTCCCCACAGACGGCGCTAAACTGATGATGCAAAAAATAGTAGTTGAGCTCTTCGTCATAGTGGATGGACGAATATGTGATTGTGGTCATTTCTGTTGGAAGAAAACTTGCAAAAATGAACTAGGTAGAAGAGTAAGACGCCGGTATGGCGTTAGCCAAACCGCCTCCATTGCTTAAGTCAGTAAGGGAGAAAGATTTTAGAGAGAATTGACTAAAGAGTGATTTTCGTAGAGTATATTTGTGTATACCTTTAACTTCTGTTGCCTTCTCTTTTATAGTTGCGTGCCTAATTAATGGGCAATGAATTACTGTATTTATGTTCAACGGCTAGTGTGTTACAAAATTTTTGTCTAAAGTTCACAGCTCATTCGGTGACCGTTGCTTCATCCGTTACGCTTTGTCATTAGTGAGCCTAATAAATGTGTGATGTCTTTTCTTAGTTAATGACAATCTTAGTTTAATGACGATCATAAATTTCCAACTCATCAAGCTTCAAAAAAGATTATAAAAAAAAAAGGTTTAACCCTATAGATTCTCTGTCTACATGTAGTGTAATAGATTAATAGTGTTCTACACTTCTATTTATTTTTCTTTCCATCCCTTTTGAAGTAAATAAAGATGCATTAATATGTAAATCTATTACAACCGAATTGTAAACAAAAGAGGCAGCTCTATGTGTAAGTGAGAGATTCTTAATCTACATGTAGCTTAATAGACTAATAGTATTGTATACTTCTATTCCTTTTTGTTTCCACCCCTTTTTAAGTAAATAAAGATGCATTAATATGTAAAGTTATTAAAACCAGATTGTAAACATAAGGGGCGGCTCTACATGTGAGTGAGGGATTCTCTATCTATATGTAAGGTAGTAGATTAATAGTGTTCTATACTTATATTTCTTTTTTCTTTCCATCCATTTTTAAGTAAATAAAGATGCATTAATATGTTAAGTGAAATAAATGAGAGATATTACTTCACTTTTCCTTGAAATTTACACAACAAAGATATTACGAAAAGAGGTGGCAAAGATGAGGTGTGGACCAAGTTATTACCTTGAGATAAATTGTGCCGTTTACGGTTTATCCGATGTAGTTAGACATATAATTTTTTGCACGTTGTCACTAGGATACAACAGTCTAGCCACCTTTGCTGATTATCCTTGCGAGCTTACACTGTTCGTAGGATATAAGCTCTGATACCAATTGAAAACTCACTTAGTGTGTAAAACATTTGTGAATGTTTAGACCCCTAAATAAAAATTATCCAATACAAGCTTATATTCAAACAATGTATGTGCGGAATATGAAATATAAGAAATGCCCAAATATGCAAACTACTCTAAGCCATACTTTAATCACAACTCAATAGTAATTAAAAGTAAAGAGTAAGGGATACAGAGAAGCAAACACAAGATAATACCAGTACGTGTTATTGAAGAGGAAACCAAAGAACTCGGTGAAAAACCTCTTCGCCACCCTCAAAGCAGTAAAATGATCAACTAGAAAATCAGTTAAGATACATAAATAGCAAAAGACCCTCCAATCTTAATCTACCCAATGCACCTAAGCCTTCCAAGCTTCTTGCTCCAATAAGGTTACGCCTAACCGTGTCTTCTCTACCTTATCAAATCCCACAATTAACCCATTCCATCAACCAATATGAATTAGTTCTCTCTTGAACTACTTTCCAAACACCAAAAACCTTCTCACTACTTTGAATTGGGTGAGGTAAGGATTTGGTTTATAATCCTCTAGTGGGTATGACAATGGAGAAGGTGAGAGTAAATGAATTTGGAGAATCAAATGTATAAGATTGTGGATGAATCAATCTTGTTGTTCCCTAGGGGTTTTTTTTTTTTTTTTTTTTTCAAAATTCTCTCTGAAGCTCTCTACATTTCGTGGGTATAAAGGTATTTATAGTAGGGTATGAGATGGAATGTGAAAAGTCAGTTTTCAGCAAAACAAGGTGCACTGGTGACTCACTTCGTGACTGGGATGAGTCGTGAGTTCTAGTCGCCAATTACTAGACTGTACTTTTTGTCCTGTAATGATCCAGCTGTCCTGACCCTTCAACTTCTTGCATGCTTCACACGTGTGCTATATTTTGGCAAGTCACGAGTCACTTCGTGTTGCATACTCTTGATCAAATCTTCACACTCTCTCACACACAACTCTTACATTATTTCCACCTAAATACAGGGTTTCTAAATGTTGAATTATAAGCAAATTTAGCACGGAATAAAGCTAACACATAGTTCAATAAATTCAACCTATGGTGAGTGTTTTTTTTTTTTTTGAGAGTTTCAACTTATGACATTCGCTCTTGATAATAGCTCTTTATCATTAATCAAGACACCAATTATTTTTTGGTGTAGACGGGAATTGAATCCCAGATCTCTTATTAACCATTAGAGATTTTATCAGTTGAGCTAATTAGAACCCACAGATAGTGAGTGTTTTGAACAATAATAAAATATTTTTTGAAAGTCTGTAACTTTGTAATCTAAAAATGAGGTGATATATCAAATTTTATTTCTCTCTCTCTCTCTCTCTCTCTCTCTCTCTCTCTCTCTCTCTCTCTATATATATATATATATATATATTAGCCGGACTTGTCCCTAGCCAAAGAATCAAAACTTTTGATATCAATTAAATGGTCATAAAGCTATTGAAATCAATAGACAATCAATAGCTTTCTTTCTATGTATATAATATAAATGCTGGACATCAAATTGTCTTTTTCCAAGTCTATATACGTTGAAAACAAATTAATAGCCAAATCAAATTGTCTTTTGGTGTCATAATGCTATTGAAATTAGTAGCCCATAAAGTGGCTGAATTTTGAATACCAATCCGTTTAAGACAATTTTAGAATATACATAAATATTGCCACCTATTTTGACTTTCCATTAAACCAAATAGTAAACACTTGTGTATATATGGTAACTTTTTGTAACATAAAATAATTCAGCAATAGCTGTACATTTAAGTGTTGAAAAACCTTCCATATATGACGTTACCATATCATATTCAAATAAGAACATTTGAATGCAAAACATTAAAGGAAAGCGTGTATATATATATATATATATAGTAATAAAACCAAATATGCTAGCAATGATGGTATTAATATCTCGTTAACATTCAGAAATTTCCTAATTAAAAACCATTGACAATAGCTATTCAAATTCTGAATTATATTTGAATTTCAAAATTTAGCAATCAACGTATCTGTCATTAAGGAATAATCGATTTCCTCAATTCACATAAATGAGTATTAAAATAAAATATGATATTTTTGTAAAAATATCCAACAATATTAATTTATTACAACCGGATTGTAAGCATTAGGGGCGGTTCTACATGTAAGTGAGGGTGGTCACGGGACCACCCTCACTTGCAAAAAAAAAAAGTTTGTGTGTGTGTGTGTGTGTATGTATTTATGTACACTTGCAAAATATAAAATTATATGTTAAACTAACCTATTATGACTACACTAATAAAAATATTAAACACATTAATTTGAAAATCATACAAATTTGGGTTCAACAAAAATAAGAGTAATACTACGTATATAACATTTTTAAAATAATTTCACAATAAATCTTATGTGGTAAGTTGTTACTGGTTCTAATTTAGACCTAATATTGACAAAACTTTTTACTCCACCAATAATGGCTTTTGAATAAGATTTATTGTAAAAATGTTGTGGACGTAGACTTACTCAAAAAATAATTTTGGCTCCCCAAACATAATCCTTAACAAAAAAGAAAAAAAAAAGCTTAAATAACATACATATAAATTAGCCCAAATAACAACAAAAATAACCCAAACAAAAACAAGACTAAACCAAACAACAACGACAAGTGAACAAATTATTCAACAAATGGCATGTTCAAAAACAAAAAGATAAAAATATCTAATCATTCAAATTTATATCTCGTGCACTCATTTAATAAAAATAATCCATATCTTTATTTTTCTTTAACAAATGGTACCAAGAGAAATACTATATGAATGCTCTCTTTAGTTTTGTAATTGTAACAATTTTACTCTCCCTAGCTACTTGGCTTTTAGTTTGTAGCAAATACTCTCTCTCTCTCTCTCTCTCAAAAATTCCTAGAGCCACCACGTAACATCATTAAAGTTATTGTATTTATTTATTTATATTTAGAGAGTTTCAACTTATATCGTCTACTCCTAGTAATAGCTTTTTATTATTGTATTTATTATGGCTAGAAATTACTAAACTATACAAGAGTAATATTAGAGATATAAATTTTTTTTACAAAAAGTTTTACAAACTGTTGATGTGGTGGGTGGTTATTGGTAAATGAAAAAAATGATGTTAATGGTAGACCTAAATGAAATCCAATAAGAAGTTAGCTACATCAACAGCCTGTAAAAATGCAGTACTTGCATCTCGACCCAGCCTCCTGGACCCATGCACTTAGTGCATGGGAGTGGTATCACTTGGACACTTTTATTGAAATCTCTTCTTGCTAAGGCATCCCCACAATTCCCTTACTAGTAGTTAAGTTTAACTTCAATATTATGGATATGGGTGTTAGGCCTATGATTGTTATTGAGGATGAGGAGTAACACTAATTAATTGCATCTATCTTAACAACTAGGCTCCTGATCCCTAAACCAACCCATCCTGTAAGTCCCAGTATCTTGAAACTACACTGGAAGACAGCCCAGCCCAGCCTAGCCCAATTTTTGAGTAAAGGTCTCTAATGTCATGTCATTTAAGATTTTAAAAATGATTTGACATTTGTAGTTTTGTACTCTGTTTAATTTAAAAATTAAAATCTTAACCAAGAAATCATGAACAATCTCCATTTCTTTGATTTCACTGTCTGTTTCATGCCGATTGCTTGACTGACTTTGTTTTCTTCACTTTGATGGAGTGGGCTGTGGATTAGATTTCGAATAGGCCCAAAAGACCAATTATTATAAATGGTAGGCCTAATTTGGGCTGTGGATGACCAATTATTATTGTTATTATTATGGTCAACTCACATCTGTCAGTTGTTGACAAGATAAGGCTATGTGCTGTTCAATAATTCATTTTCAACACTCGGGTCCATAGTAAGCTTTTCTCCACGTTAGTTTAGATTTCTGGCCTAGCAATGCCAATTCCCAGTTCTAATTCTTGAGGAAGTGTATATTGCGTAACTTTGTTCCTTTTACGGAAAAAAAAAAAAAAAATACACTCCAAAAGTACAATAATACGGCTTTCTCACCATGAGTATAGAACCCAGTTAGACAAGAAAAGTGAGTACCAGTTTATGAGAGTCCTGGAATATTGTGTAATGAGAAAGTTTGTGTGAAAATTCCTCAGGCACTTATTCTTTTTTTGGTGTGGGGGTGGTGGAATTATATTCAATGCAATTTTTATTTTTTTATTTTTTATAATTGTTTGGATTTAGAAGAGGATTTTTTTATAAATAATTATAAAACCCAAACAATATTATTAGTTAGGCAACGTTTCAAACATATTGCATTTCTAACAATTCGACTTCAGAGGAGTCGATTTTACTGTTCATATTCCATATTTTTGTGCCACGTAAATAAGAAATCGAGTCCATTATATTCAATTTTTCTACACAGAAATCGACCACAAATGAGTGGTTTTCAATACAAAGAAAACGACTCCAGTGGAGTCGTTTGCTTTGCATTGAAAACGACTCCAGTGGAGTCGTTTTCTTTGCATTGAAAACGACTCCTCTGTGGTCGATTTCTTTGTCCAAAAATACCCCCACGGAACCCACAGCCCATGGAACCCCAGGAACCCACAGCGCCAAAAACCCACAGGAACCCAGCGAACCCAGCAAAAACCCAGCAACACCGAACCCAGGCGCCGACAAACGCAGGTGCCGACGAACCCAGGCGCCGACGAGCGTGTTCTTCTCCTCCACTGATCCGATCCGAGCGTGTTAGGCTCGTCGGTGTCCAGGTTCGTCGGGGTTTGGTGTGCGTTCGTCGATCAGAATCGGCGGGTTCGTCGGTCAGAAACCAGGCGCCTGAGTTCGTTCGTCGGCAAGAAACCCAGGCGCCTGAGTTCGTTCGTCGGTCACGGTGACTGGGTTTTTTACAGAACGAAGAACGAAGCTGTGCATGGGTTTTGCCGCTGAAGTCGTCTTCATCGCTGGGTTCTTCTATCCCATTCTTCTGTCGCTGGGTTCAGTGGAAGAGATGGTGGGTGTTTTGGGAAATCGACTTCAGGGAAGTCGACTTCAATGCATAGAAAACGACTCCACTGGAGTCGTTTTCTATGCATTGAAGTCGACTTCCCTGAAGTCGATTTCTATTTATTAAAAATGAGTATAATGCAATCGATTTCTTTATCTACGTGGTACAAAAATAAGCCATATGAACAGTAAAATCGACACCTCTGAAGTCGAATTGTTAAAAATGCAATATGTTTGAAATGTTGCCTAATTAATAATATTGTTTGAATTTTATATTATTTTATAAAAAAATCTTTAGAAGAGGTGATGGTTTGTAGCCTCGCCTCTAATTTTTTATTTTATTTTTTCAGAGACTAATTCTTAAGCAAAAACCTACCATCTATTACTTTGAATACAAGACACTTATCATTGCATTAAGATTTGACCTTTAAAATAAAAGGTATGAAATTTTTTAACCATTTAAAAATAAGAATATAGAAAATTCAAAACTAAATAATATATAAAAATTTGAACTAGCACATATTCAATATTAAAAAAAATGTGCACAAAAAAATATTTGAAATGATTATTTTTTAATACATTTCTACTCTTATTAAAAAAAAAAAATTCTACTCAATCATTTGTGATATATCAAAATGTAATTCAACCTTCTTTTAATGATTTTGGGTTATATGTCATAACAATTTTTCTTTCAATGTATAAAATCAAATAATTAGTTAGAAAATCATATTTTATTTTCTTGCGAAACCTAGTTTTGATAATATTCAAGATAGTAAATACCTGGTTCTTAATTGCAAATAAAAATTTAAAAAGTAAATAGAAATACAACTATTTTATAGAAGGAAATAATGTTAACCACAAAAGTTGAAAGTCATATTTATCGTCATTATATGCAAAATTTCTTATTAAAAAAATTAGTATTGTTAAGTTAAAATTAAGAATAGCAAACACACATGCAAAAAAAAAAAAAAAAAAACACTTAGGTGAAAATGTAGCACGACATCACTTAAAATCTAAAGTCTCAAACTAATAGCTTTGGGTCCTAAACATCAAACAAGCAAATTGTAATACTAAACACATATAAGTCAAGTGATTATTTAATATTTTAAATTCTTTGGGTTGGTTTACAATTTGAAATCACTAATTTTCAACTTGGGGATATAAATTTTTGTATCTAAACTTTTAAATAAATACTATATAAATACTTAATTAATTTTAAAAAATTCCGTGCAGGGTCGGGGGTACGGGGGCAATCAACATATGATTCCGTCCCCAATTAGTAATTATACTCACCACTCTATAATTTAGAACAAGACTGCATCAAAAAAAAAAAATCAGAACAAGACAATCCCCATAAAAAGAAAAAAAAAAGTTTTTAAAATCCCACAAAAATATAAAAGGGCTATAAAAAATCTCAAATTTCAGATAAGACTAAGAGGGGTGGGATGTCAGTTTAATTGAGAATAAAACAAGAAATTTAACATTTTTAAAATTTTTGTTTAATCATTTATGGATACCAATTTAAATAGTTTGCATTTTAGAAAATAAGTACTTATTCTAAAGAATCTGAACTAAAAAGAATGTAAGTATAATAATGGAAAACCGAATAAGCGATAATATAATTTTCTCCAATTTTTGTATCACAAATTTAACGTAGGGAAATAGGCCCATGTAGAAATAATTGTCCACAAATGGATGACAGTAAAAAAGCATTGCGTAAAATTGTAATTGACTCTCTTTTTTTTTTTTTTTTTTTTTTTTGGGGATAATTTGGTAGTTTTGAGATACTAGTTGAGCTTCAAGCTTGTGGTTGTGGATGTAATGAACCATTTTTGGCGTAATTGGTGAGGGTTTTCTGGGTTTTTAAAAAGAAAAAAAAAATTATTCACAACTCAACATGTCACAGACACAGAGGCATTTGATTTGATCCCACTGGAGCAAAATAGCTCGTAATCTGAATGGTGGTGCCAAGACTTACAACGTTGTTGAATAACAGCCTAACCGTCAATCAGTCAAAGCAAATCCATGCACAAATCCTCATAAACGGTCTCAATAACCACTTGGAACCCCTCTTAGTCCGCCAAATCACCCTCTCAACTTCCACTCACTCTAGAATTGTTGCTCAAGCTCAATATCTAAAACGAATTCTTTACCAATTGCAAAACCCAGATGCTTTTTCTTGGGGTTGCACAATTCGGTTCTTTTCCCAGCACGGCCAATTCAAAGAAGCTTTTTCGCTTTATGTTCAAATGCACAGACTAGGTCTGTGTCCAACCACTTTTGCTGTTTCTTCTGCTCTAAGAGCTTGTGCTAGGATTGAGTATAGGATAGGTGGAGTTTTAGTACATGGTCAAGTTCATAAATATGGACATAGTAGCTGTGTTTACGTGCAAACAGCACTTGTGGATTTATATTCTAAACTGTGTGATATGGTAACCGCACAGAAGGTGTTTGATGAGATGTTGGTGAAGAATGTGGTTTCTTGGAATTCTATCTTATCTGGGTATTTGAAATCTGGTAATTTAGCAGAAGCTCAGAGGGTGTTCGATGAAATTCCAAGGAAAGATGTTATATCTTGGAATGCAATGGTTTTGGGGTATGCGAGAGTAGGAAATTTGGACCAGGCATGCTCTTTTTTTCAGCAGATACCGGAGAAAAACACAGCTTCTTGGAACTCAATGATTAGTGGTTATGTTGATTGTGGGGACATAGAATCGGCAAGAAGCATTTTTGAGGCCATGCCTCAAAGAAATAATGTTTCTTGGATCACAATGATTGCTGGGTACTCGAAATGTGGGGATGTTGAGTCTGCTCAGAAACTCTTTGATCAGATGGATGAGAAAGATCTGCTCTTGTTTAATGCAATGATATCTTGCTATGCTCAAAATAGCCAACCTAAGGAGGCCATTGAGCTGTTCAACCAGATGCTTGGACCAAATGTAAATGTTCAGCCAGATGGATTAACTTTGGCTAGTGTTACATCTGCTTGTTCTCAACTAGGAGATTTCAAATTTGGGCCTTTGGTTGAGTCATATATGAATAAGTTTGGTATTGAACTCGATGATCATTTGGCTACTGCTTTAGTTGACCTGTATGCGAAGTGTGGAAGCATTGATAAGGCATATGAGCTGTTTCATGGCTTGAGGAAAAGGGATTTAATTGCTTACTCTGCAATGATCTTGGGATGTGGGATAAATGGTAAGGCAGTTGATGCAATCAAGTTATTTGAAGAGATGATCAATTCCCATATTTGCCCGAACTTAGTCACCTACACTGGACTGCTAACTGCCTACAACCACGTTGGTTTGGTTGAAGAAGGCTACCAATGCTTTAACTCCATGAAGGACCATGGACTTGTGCCTTCAGCTGATCATTATGGAATCATGGTTGATCTTTTAGGCAGGGCAGGACAATTAGAAGAAGCATATGAACTAATAAGGACCATGCCCATGCAGCCTCATGCTGGGGTTTGGGGAGCTTTGCTTCTTGCTTGCAGGTTACATAACAATGTTGAGCTTGGTGAGATCGCTGCTCAGCATTGCTTTGAGCTGGAGCCTGATACAACTGGTTATTGTTCTCTTCTCGCCAACATTTATGCTTCGGTTAAGAGGTGGGATGATGCCAAGAGATTGAGAAAGGTTGTGGGTGAGAAGGGATTCACTAAGATACCTGGCTGTAGTTGGATGGAATCTATTTGACTTTTCATAATTGGAAGATCAGGCATATACCACATGCTTAGAGACCCCAAATTGTACTATAATTCTAGTTTTTGTTGGCAACTTACAAAGTTGTTGGAGTCTTGCATGAATTGGGTTTAAGTTGAAAATGTCCCTAGGTTCTATTCTATCTGGGTAGGTTAGATTAAAAGGACCCAGGCTAAAGCTAAGGAAGGATATATTTTCCCTTTTCACCCTTTTCACCTTGATGATCCTAGTGTTGGAAAATCCTCTTCAATACGTTCGAAAGGAATGCTTCTCCATGGACCATGTTCAACTCGAAAACACAATTCATCGCTTGTTGGAATCGTTTGAGGTATGGAGGGTCTGCAAGTAACAAGAATCCTAAAAATAATTCTGTTCATTCTTTAATTCTATGGCCAAGCAAGGTGCAGACATACAAGTTCTGATGTTAGCAACTCCCCTTGTTTGTCTAAGACATATATTACTGTTTATTTAGCACTTGCAGATGTTTTTGATGGTAACATCTGTAGGTGTATATATGATTTATATGTATTTCTTACCTCAATCCTTGTCAAGTTCAATAATAGAGGTGCTTCATTACAAACATGTCTGTAGATACTGCACTATACCTTCTGAATTCAACTTTCATGGATTATCAAATCTATTATTATGCAAGTTAATTTTCCGAATCTTTTTCTGCTAGTGTGTAAAAGACTAGTCTATGTAAAGGATGTGATACCTTTTCAATTCAAATCTTTATTCATCTATAAGGGAACAAGGAAGAGAAAAAGAAACATCTAGCTAGGGGCTAGAAGCAATTTACCAAAACATTTAATTAAATGAATGGAGGTGTCCAGCTAATTGAAAAACTATGTCATGTTTATGCACCCATAGGGACAACTTTTGGGAAATAATAAAAAATATAAATACTTATAAATATTATTAATAATATTTTTAGTCTAGTTGATTTGGGGCTATGCCCTTTAATTTATATTTGGTGTCTGAGAATGATTCCACAACTTTGCATATTTTAATATTTTAAGAAAGGAATCAGAGTGTTACAACTAATTGTTGTTTTTTCTTGGTTGAATTATAACTAGTTGTTGAATACGCTTGTACTTATTTTCAACTGGCCGAATTTAGGAAGATAAATTGATCTTTTCAAACAATGGAAATTTGGACTTGTCTGTAAAATTTTGAATTTTTAGAAGATGACACTTCCATGGGGGATTACTTGTATATTTTTGCAGGTTGAAGAGTGGAGTCCCATCAGATCTCATGGGCCGAACCTCTCTCTCTATTTAGATTGTTTGAAGTCTAAAATACTATGGGTTCTTTTTTATTTATTTTCTTCCTATCCACAAACCACCCCCCCCCCCCCCCCCACCCCACAAAAACAATAAGAATCAAGTTAAGTCTCCAACACACACATAACTGATCGTATGTGAATTGGCTTTCATTGGGCTTATTGAGCTTCTGGTTCAGTTGACTTGGATATTTTACGCAGATTACTATGATGACTTGAACGTGCTCTCATTGACTAAACTTCTCTGAATTTAACAGCTTAAGCACTAGCCTGTAGAATAAGTTCTCAAGAGCCTATACGTTGTTGAATATCCCATGTTGTGCTGCTGAATGACTCAGACCATGCTGCTGACTTCTTCTTTGTCTCACCACCAAATGCCCCATGCTATTGATTGTTAACTACCTCAAGTTGCCATTGTTAAATGCCTTCCAACAATGCTAAATATCTTGGCATGTCACCATTACATATGTAACATCACCGCCGAGTATCTCATGCCTGTAATATCATTTCCACCAAAAAGTCACACCACTTATTTTAATATCAAGAAACCCAAAATCTACAAGATAAGTCTGGTGCATATTTATTTCAACTCTCATTAAATTACAAACACTATTTGTGTTATATTCAACTTACAAATATTTATTCTTTTCTAATTTTCACACCATTTTTTTTTTGTCATTTCATTACCTAAGGAAAAAAGGGTAGCGGTCAACGAGTGACCTATTGGCAAGGGTTCCGGACTCAACTCTCTCAACAAATCTATCTAACCGTTGATGTATCAAAGCTAAGAAAGGTAAGATCTCATGATTCTAAGACCAAGAAAGATGTCGGATTCTAATATATAAAGGGTGAATATTAGAGCTTACTACATCTATTAATCAGACTTGAGAAATGCCAGTTCAATGTTTATATCAATGCCTGCTCGAAAATGTAATAACAAAAGATTAGTGCAAAAGTAAAAAAGAACGGCTGCTGTTAGGACTTTGGATCTCTCTCTCTCTCTCTCTCTCTCTCAAACCTTTCAAATTTTCTCTCTATGCATTATAATTTTTTGCTAAATCCCTAGATATGAAGATTAAACCCAACCTTTTACCACTTAGTAGATATGAAGATTGATTAACTCTCTCTTTGCTTTTTCCACAAGCTCTTCCTTTGCAATGCTGACATTAGAAGAGAATAAATACTTAGATAATGGGAATCTTTAAGTAGGTTGTATGATTGTACCTTTAAATTATCATCATAATATAAACAAATGTATTTGTTATTCATCATTAAAAAAACGCAAAAGGCAAAGTCTGTTGAATTAAATAGATTGCTTAATAGCTTCATCCTATAGTCACAAGACGTCAATCTCAGACTCAAATTTTGTGTATTGACCTTTACCCAACGGTATATGCATATTTAACGTGAAAAATGAAAATGAAGTCACTTTCATTTTTCATTAGTTATTACTTTTATTACGCCATATTACTTATTAGTTATTACTTATTATGCTAAGTCAAGCACAATATTTCATTAGTTATTTCTTATTACGCTACTTATGTTGAAAAATGAAAATGAAGTCACTTTCATTCTTTTATCAAGATGTAGATAAAAGCTTTACCCAGAAATTTATAATAGCTCCTCTAGTCTTTAGTGGCCACAATGAATTGGCCGGTTGGGGGGTCAATCCCTATGGGGGTAAAAAACAAAGATAATGCAGTTTAATTAGTGACGGTCATAAAAAAAAAACGTTTCAAATGTAACCATCAAATGTTGCAATTTAAAAAACTTTGTTCATAAGTAAANTACACACATAACTGATCGTATGTGAATTGGCTTTCATTGGGCTTATTGAGCTTCTGGTTCAGTTGACTTGGATATTTTACGCAGATTACTATGATGACTTGAACGTGCTCTCATTGACTAAACTTCTCTGAATTTAACAGCTTAAGCACTAGCTGTAGAATAAGTTCTCAAGAGCCTATACGTTGTTGAATATCCCATGTTGTGCTGCTGAATGACTCAACCATGCTGCTGACTTCTTCTTTGTCTCACCACCAAATGCCCCATGCTATTGATTGTTAACTACCTCAAGTTGCCATTGTTAAATGCCTTCCAACAATGCTAAATATCTTGGCATGTCACCATTACATATGTAACATCACCGCCGAGTATCTCATGCCTGTAATATCATTTCCACCAAAAAGTCACACCACTTATTTTAATATCAAGAAACCCAAAATCTACAAGATAAGTCTGGTGCATTATTTATTTCAACTCTCATTAAATTACAAACACTATTTGTGTTATATTCAACTTACAAATATTTATTCTTTTCTAATTTTCACACCATTTTTTTTTTGTCATTTCATTACCTAAGGAAAAAAGGGTAGCGGTCAACGAGTGACCTATTGGCAAGGGTTCCGGACTCAACTCTCTCAACAAATCTATCTAACCGTTGATGTATCAAAGCTAAGAAAGGTAAGATCTCATGATTCTAAGGCCAAGAAAGATGTCGGATTCTAATATATAAAGGGTGAATATTAGAGCTTACTACATCTATTAATCAGACTTGAGAAATGCCAGTTCAATGTTTATATCAATGCCTGCTCGAAAATGTAATAACAAAAGATTAGTGCAAAAGTAAAAAAGAACGGCTGCTGTTAGGACTTTGGATCTCTCTCTCTCTCTCTCTCTCTCTCAAACCTTTCAAATTTTCTCTCTATGCATTATAATTTTTTGCTAAATCCCTAGATATGAAGATTAAACCCAACCTTTTACCACTTAGTAGATATGAAGATTGATTAACTCTCTCTTTGCTTTTTCCACAAGCTCTTCCTTTGCAATGCTGACATTAGAAGAGAATAAATACTTAGATAATGGGAATCTTTAAGTAGGTTGTATGATTGTACCTTTAAATTATCATCATAATATAAACAAATGTATTTGTTATTCATCATTAAAAAAACGCAAAAGGCAAAGTCTGTTGAATTAAATAGATTGCTTAATAGCTTCATCCTATAGTCACAAGACGTCAATCTCAGACTCAAATTTTGTGTATTGACCTTTACCCAACGGTATATGCATATTTAACGTGAAAAATGAAAATGAAGTCACTTTCATTTTTCATTAGTTATTACTTTTATTACGCCATATTACTTATTAGTTATTACTTATTATGCTAAGTCAAGCACAATATTTCATTAGTTATTTCTTATTACGCCATTTATGTTGAAAAATGAAAATGAAGTCACTTTCATTCTTTTATCAAGATGTAGATAAAAGCTTTACCCAGAAATTTATAATAGCTCCTCTATGTCTTTAGTGGCCACAATGAATTGGCCGGTTGGGGGGTCAATCCCTATGGGGGTAAAAAACAAAGATAATGCAGTTTAATTAGTGACGGTCATAAAAAAAAAACGTTTCAAATGTAACCATCAAATGTTGCAATTTAAAAAACTTTGTTCATAAGTAAAAAAGAAAATAAAAGGAAAATCATTAAAGACATGATGATACAATCTTAGTGGTTGAATATGCACGCCTCTAATTCGAATTGGGTAAGCAGCAGCATAAAGTGCGGTTCAATTTTCTTCCTTACCTTCCCTTCTCTGTTGCCCCAAAGGTTTGGTAAAACTTATAAAATGCTTTTTAAAAAAAAAAAAAAAATTGTTACCAAATTATTGCTCACAAAATAATTACATAACAATCATGTCACGTATCACACGCATAATCCATTTTATTCGCTATACACAAAGTGTTTATTACATGAATTCATGTGGTATCCAGGACATAGTCAGAAATTATTGGGGGGCCGATCTCTAGGACCAAAAATAAAATTATATAAAACTCAAATCACACAAACATGTAGTTATGTATGCGTTTTCTATCTGACTTAAAAATGTGAGCAAAAATCCTGATATTTTGTTAGAGAAAACTAAATTAACGTTACAGATGACGAACTTAATTTAACCTTTTTTTTAGATATATAATAATTAATTTGCTCACAAATAACAAAGTTGTAAACAATACACCAGTTAAGAATCATTTTATGAAATTATCATTCCAAAAATCTCTCAAAAAACTCAACCAAAAAAAAAAAAAAAAAAAAATCAGTTAACATCTAATGTGACTTTGCATTTTTTTGTTATTGCAAAGGTCGACAAATTAAATACTAGAAAATAAGAATGAAACAAAGGAACAATAAACCGATGAAGAATAATTGAGTAGTTAGAAAAATTACGAAAAAAAAAAGCATATGAAACACATAATCTGAAAAGTGCATTGCTGAAACAGGGTTGACAAAGTCTAAAAGTCCTTATACAATATTTTATTTCTCATACTAAATAGGTAGTTTATTTTAAATTTGATAAAAAATTTCTTTATCCACATGCTTAAAATAAAATTGTATATTAGAAGTTTAGAACCGCTAAATAATTTTCACGTATTATTTTCATAAAAATGATGAATTTGAGTGGACCTAAATTTATAAAATTTGCATATTCTATTTGTAGTCTTTTATTTTGTTTTTACGGGATACTACAATTTTTTTAAGTTCCTAAAAAGTGGCCCAATTTTAACAAGAATCTAGTTCCAAATAACAATCATTTATAAAATAAATAAATAAAAAGGATGGAAGAATAAGAACTTCTTGATAAAAATGTCCACTAAAGGCTTATTTGGCTTATATAATTGATAAGGCTAGTTTATTTATTTATTTTATGTTTGATATGACGGAAAAAATAAGCCAATTTTCTAGGAATGAATCACTTTTTAGATGATGTTCTAGGAATGAATCACTTTTTAGAAAACATTATCAACAAACAAATGGAATATAAAATATAGCATTCTTCATTCTCTTTAATTTTTGTTTTTTTTTTTTTTTTTTTAATTGTTACTTGTGGGAGAGAGATGATTTCTCCATTTCAGCCACAACAACATAACATTTCGGTCAACTTCAGTTGATTCAATCTAATTTGGTCTATTTTAGTCTATTTCGGTTTATTTGATTCACTTCAGTCTAATTCAATTAATTTTGGTCCACTTCGGTCCATTTTGAACCAATTGGGAGTTAAATTGATTTTTTTTAAGATTGCATTTTCAGTTTTAGGCTCAAAATTATTATTATTTTTTACTTAATTTTGGGTTGAAAAGTATAAAATTTTATTCTATTTACTATTTAGGTTAAACTGTTTAGTTTTAAGCTAAAAAAATACAAACAAAATAGAAATTAAAAATTAGAAACATGGGCCCTAAAAAAGTAATAAAAATAATAAATATTCACAAGTTTACCTTAAAATTTCAATAATATATGTGTAAGGGCACGTTTTGGTTCCTAATCCTAAAAGTTAAAAAGATTAAGACCCAAAGAGCTCAACACAATGAATTTGTAGAGAATGGGCTGGAAACTAGACTTCAATGAGTTGGACAACAATCATAATAGGTTAAAGATGACAAGAAAACAAAGATAAACAAATTTTATGCAAAGAAAATCTTCCTCGACAATGTCCGAGGAGAGTCGTTCTTGTATATATTTCTCTTGAACTTGATTACAATTACAGTTCTTATTGCTACAAAGTTTTCTCTATAGATTCTCAGACGATCCGCTTGTAACGGGGGCTTTTTTCTTTATATTACCTTGTTTTGCTTCATCTCAGCCTTTCACGTATAGATCAAACTGTTGGCTTTGATTTTTGTCCCATCAGCTCCTTTCTGAAATCTTTAAGGGTAGCTGTAAGGATGAATATTACTGTTCAAGTATCACCTTCACATTAATGCGGTCAAAGAGTTAGTTGCAGAGCATTTAATGTGGTGGTAGCAGCTTTCTCCTAGATATTTCTCAGCTTCCCTTTGTCCTATTCCTTCCTGATATTTATCCTTACCAATAGAATTATCCAGAGTGTTACTCTTGATGGCAAGTCAAATCTTCTAACCTCTATTCTGCTTAGCCAATGAGACATTTCTCCTCGGACTACCTTCCCAAACCTTCATGACCAGAATCCTTCCATAACTGACTGACCTACACGTCTAACTATCCTCAGACTGCTAAATGTCCTCAGACAAGGTCCATAACCCAATATACATTTCTGAGCCTTTCATCCCTATTCCCTACAATATGCATTATACTTATATTTGGAAAAAAATGCTACAATTTTAAACTTATATAATAATTTAAGAGAAAAATTAATGAATGCCCTAGTAATTTAGAAATATATGTGTGGGTCAAGATTTGTAACTCAAGCCCAAAAGAAATGAGATATGAGCCCAATGAGCCCACCACAATGAATTTGTAGAGAGTGGGTGAAAGAGTTGGACAATTTGTAGATTAAACAACGGCTAGTAAGGATTTCAAAGATGAACAAGTACAAAAATACACTTGAAACTTTAATAAACTGATGTCCGAAGAGATAAGTTATTATTTAAAAAGGCCAATACAACTCTTAAAGCTACAGTAAATCTTCCTTCTTTCTCCTTCTCCATTTTTTCCAATCCCCCCACTATGAGAGGTCTCTTACACTTATATAGTTTTCTTTTAGACTATCTTGATCGTCCACTTGTTCTTCATCTAAACGTTCACTTGAGTATATGTCCCATCAGGTATCTTCGTTAGTCCTCCCTGAGTGGTGGTAGCTAAGACTGTACTATTCAAGGGTCTTCTCCACATTAATGCGACTAGAAAAGTTGCTGCAGTGCATTTAATGTGGCGGTAGCAGCTTTTTCTTTAGATATTTCTCTATTCTTATCATCTTTAT
Source organism: Quercus suber (assembly GCF_002906115.3). Taxonomy (NCBI): domain Eukaryota; kingdom Viridiplantae; phylum Streptophyta; class Magnoliopsida; order Fagales; family Fagaceae; genus Quercus; species Quercus suber. Next base: position 676,531 of record NW_027069605.1, read on the forward strand.
ACGTGCCTAAAGTTTATCCTTATCATTGGAATTACCAGGAAGGTCACCCAAACCTCCCAGATACTTGCTTGACCGATATTCTTTATATCTGAGGAGGACACACTCTTCGGACCATATTCTTCGATCATTTCCTTGCATGATTCTCCAATTTGGGGCTTTTCTCAATCATTTACTCCTCTTCGAACTATCCTAATCTTCAAATAGGGCTTAAGGCCCAATATATAAATTTGGGTTTTTATTTCCACAATATGCATGTTAGGAAATTTTTTATAGAAAAAGAAAAAAAGAAAAAAACAATTAATGATATGACAGTTTTTTCAATTTTCCATAATAGTGCTACAAAAACTTTCCTAAAATGATTTATTAACAATTGCCCTAAGGGGCATCCATTAACATGACACATAATTTAAAATATTTTTTAAAATATTTTGGAAACATATAATAATTTAAAGTTAATGTAATAAGTTACACGTGCTCCATTAAATGGGGGTATACATTTTTTTTTTAATATTCTTGAATATATTCAAATTAATCAACCGATTATAGTATATTAAAAAAATTATTTTTAATAACATCTTCTCCATTTAAAACAATATTCTAATTATGCAATATAAATCATTTTATTAAATTAATTTTTTCACATATATATATATATATATATGTGTTTATATCACTATGCATGTATTGTTGTTAAATGCAAAATTATATGCTCTATTACATAAAACTTATAAAAATATAAAATACTTTTAAATAACACATACATTATTTAACCTACAAATTTTATATAATATTTTAATAAAAATAATAATTTTACATTTTCGTAGGCATCTCATGAGTTTGAGATTAGTTAAACTAATAATAGACTCTGGTGTTATTATTAAAATTTAAAAAATAAAACTTTTTTTTTTTTTTGGGATCATAGATGTTTATAGATTAGAGAATATTTTTATTTGGAAACAAAATGATATTTACAAGACTTCAAAATTACAAAAGCACAGGTTCTTAGAAAGTCAAGTGGCAAATAAACTTGCTAAGAAAAAAAAAAAAGGCTAAAACCTCGTCTCCAAGTTTGTCCAATAGTGTGATTCTCAAAAAAAAAAAAAAAAAAAAAAAAAAAAAAAAAGTTTGTCCAATAGTGTGACGAAGAATGTATATAAAAGCTTGAGCCGTTAACTTCAAAAAAAGAGAAAAACAGTGCGCACTTTTTATTAAACCCTTATTCCCACGCAAAAGTAAAAACTACCAACTACCCTTCTTCTCCTTATTCAACTACTTCTTCTCGTTCCTTCAAAATCCCTCCAAACCCACTACTACTACATCTTTCTTTTTTTTTATATATGCCTGAAAGAAGTATTCGGCGGCGGTCTGCGGCGACTCGAGGCCGGAAGAGTAAGCCGCCGAACCCTTCTCCGTCGCCGCGTCGGAGGACCCCACCGCCTCGGAGATCGGCGAGGCAGCAGGCACCTTCGAAGCCTTTTGGGATCTTGAAGCGTTGCTTTTCGGACCCGATGCTTTGGAGTAGTGCTTCTGTTAGCAGCTACAGCGACGATGATCAGAGTTTGAGGTCTGAGGATGGTGTTCTTTTCCGTCCTCAGACATGTAACGACGTTTTTGGCTCGTCGTCTTCCTTGCCGGGTTTCTCTCCTCGGAGTCACGAGGTAAACAAAGACTCAAATTTGATCTTTCTTATTGGACCCACCAAAACAAAAAACAAAAAAAAAATTGTGACAAAACTTGGTTTTGTTAGTTTTTGAGTTGTAGATGGCAATGGGTTTTGATGGTTTCAAAGATTAGCGTGTGAGTTATAAAGTTTTTTTTTTTTTTATGGGAAAATTTTTATTACCTGGTTTTATTTATTTATTTATTTAATTTTATAAAATAAATATAGCTTATTGTTGTTTGCATTGATTATGATCCTATGTTTGAATTTCATTTGTGCCTCTTGAGTCCGCCAAAAGGGGGAAGAAAATTAAAAGGACAACCTTTTAATGGAGCAAATCTTATATAAAAAAATAAAAAGAATACTAAATCTAAATGAAAAATAAATAATTTGAGGAGCTTTTCTTGTTCATTGAGTTGTTTAAGCCATTAATAAATCACCATTCACCACATTTGGTTTCTACATTGAATTGTATTAAGTATAAACCATTAAAACACCTCCCCCTTTGGTGAGTCCATAATTCATTGAGTTGTATTAATCATTAATACGTCCCCCCTTTTGGCTTGTCCATTGAATTGTTTAAACCACTAATAAATTCTACCATTTCAATCTGGAATAATCATAGACTTTCTGAATTTCATCATTGGTGGTTTATAATTGTTAATTTGTCACTGCCTTACTGGTCATAAACTATAGGACTCCAAAGTAACATTGTGCTTTTCTAAATAGTGTAAACTTGGGCAATGCAGGGATACAAGAAAGATGCGAAGGTGGTGGTTAATGTGACAGTTGAAGGTAGTCCAGGACCAGTTCGGACCATGGTTAAGTTAGGGGCCTCTGTGGAGGAGACCATAAAGGTTGTTGTAGACAAATATAGCAAAGAAGGGCGAACTCCTAAGCTTGATCAGGGCGCACCATCCTCATTTGAATTGCATAACTCCTATTTCAGTCTTAAAAGTAAGTAAAATTTATGATTTTAAGTTTACTTGCTCAGCTTAGTTGCATTTCCACAATGTTAGGTTTCAAATCTTATGATTTCGTGCAAGATTCTTTTTTTCCCCACGGCCAAAGAAAGCTATGTTTAACTAAATGAGTGTGTTTCTGTTTGAAATTTGACCAATTTGCTTATCTGTTTTCTTGTAGAAAGAAAATGTTTTTAAATATTCGGAAGTTTTCCCTTCTAAGTAGAGTATGTCCAAAGCATCACTTTGTTCATTAACTAGATAGTTGCCAGATTTTTATATTGTCTTGTTTGACTTTAAACTTTGAAAAATGTTGATTGTGTGTTGGGGGCTAATTGCATTTAAGCCGTCACATTCGAAATACAGAGGACTATTATTCAACCACAGTTAATTGAAATTGAATAATTTAATAGTGTAATCTGAAGCCTATTCTGATTGAAATTTTACCATAAGATGGGGTTCTAAACATACATATGATACATATGGAGACTTTTAAAAATTATGATTTGGCTTTGGGGAGAGTACCACTACTTCCTGACTTCATTCTGAATGGCCCATTCTAAGAAGTTGGTGGCCGTAAAGTGACCAATAAACATTCTTAGCAGGTTGTTTTCCAATTAATATCTGATTGTGATATTTAGTCTTGCAGCCTAATCAGTGTTAACACTTTAATCGTACAAAGATACCAATAAATTTGAAAATAAGAAATAACTGAATAGATTAAAGAGGGACACTCCATTTGCTTCCAATTGCGCTTATGCTGAATGGTTTATCTTTGTTTTTATTGAATAGGTTTGGATAATTCTGAATTAATTGGGGATGTTGGTAGCAGAAGCTTCTATCTTCGAAAGTGTTGCAGTGGTCATAGTAGTAATGGAGCATCTCCATGCACTTCAGAAATTGCTCTGCCAAAAGAAAACTGTCCTCCACCCATTCCACCTCCTGCATTCTTACTTCCGTCTGTAATGGCCCGAAAGATCAGTAAGATTTTTAGAAGAGCCCGTAGGCTTTGGAAACTCTTGGTCTGCCTGCAATGAGGAGGACCAGTCACCACATGCATTGTTTGAGTAACACAACTTATTATTTGTGTTACTCCTAACAACAGCCATGATTCTTCTTTCTGAAATTTTTCCCCTTTTCTCTTCAGAACAAAAGTACCCGTTCTTTCATACAATATGTACATAATACCAATTCATACTCTTATCATTTGCTGCGTAAATTGCTGTAACTCCCATTGCAAATTCAAAATACAAAATGAAAATTCAAAGCGTTCAACTTTGACTCCTACTCTTTGGTGTCATTTTCTGTCTATTGAGAAGTCTGCTATGAGCTTGTTATGTTCTGCCTTACACTATCTTAATATTGTTAGCATGACCAATTTTCAGATTTTTTTTTTTTTTGGATAAAGGAAAGGAACACAACATTATTCAATATTTCAAGAGTAATATTTTCTCACTTCACATGAATAGTGTGGTTTCACCATGAATTGAAGGTCTTTAAGAACCGATGAATTCGGGTTGAGTGTCAGTTTTCACGGATTGAATTCTGATTCAACCGAACCATCTGATGTAGGCATCTCATCCCCCCTTTGTGATCCATCATTGTCAGCTTTGACCGAATCCAACAGCCACATGTGGAAGACTAAGCGGTTGAGATCATGGTCAAGTTTCGGTTTGAACCCGAAACCAACTCAACTTGACCTGTAGACAGGCCTAAGCGGGATCCACTATTATCTAAGCTGAGGAATCATTGTTCTCAGGACTAAATAATTACTAGCGTGCATGGGGGGAGATGCTCACAATTTGTCGGGATGTGAATTGTACATACCCTTTTGATATATAATACATCAAGATTATTTTCAAATACTTTTATGTGTGAATTGTACATACCCTTTTGATATATAATACATCAAGATTATTTTCAAATACTTTTATGTTTTGTCTACGATGACAAAATTATCCTTTACTAAGGCTTTAAAAAGTAAATATAATAAATCTAATTAAGGTTATAAATCTAATTAAGGTTATAATAAAAGCTCAAGCTTTTATTTATACTCGATTATTAAACAAGTGAAACTCAAACATAATATTGTTTTCACGAACAAATTCATAAATATGAGACTTAATATTTTATAGATAATATTATATGTATAAAAACATACTTATATAAATGTGAAATTAAATTATATAAGTTTAAAAATAAGTTCATTCTATATTAAATACTATTGTAACTTTTATTGATATTATAAATAGTCCACCTAATAAAGATTATATTTAATTTGTAACAATACAAAGTTAATGTATCTAATCCTTATAAGTTTATAAACAAAAACCATTCTATCTAATTAACTCAAATAGAATATTTTCAACTATAATTAGTTATTAATTATTAGCATAGATTTGTGAATAAGAAAATGAACCAAGTTTAAATAGTTTTTTTTCTTTTTTTTGGTGTGTGTGGAGAAGATTTTGAATATGTTCTTTGTTATTAAAGAAAAGGGCAGGAGAAATAATTTTCTTTAGCATGTATATTAATTTTACAAAAGTAACTTTAATGGGAATGCACAAGAGAATATTCTTTCTTTGTCCGCAGATGGTATGGTAATAAAAGAGGAGGAGGTGGTGTGAATTATTGAATATTCAAATAAAGAGGCATTCTCCTTGTTGGTCGGCAAAACCTACAAAAATGGTCGGTTGGACTTGCACAAGTAAAATCAATATTCAACACTTGAAGTTTGAATATTGTTGACACTAAAGAGAAAAGACACAATTTTTGGTAGAGATCTTCACCAACATGGGCTGGAAAAGAAATTGAGGATCCAATCAAAGTTTTAGTTAACCTCTTTTTATTAACCCGTGAAGGTGGAAGCTCCAAATGTCTCTCTCTCTCTCTCTCTCTCTCGTCATTCTTGCCCTAGTGCAAAATGACTATGCTGCTTAATTGGTTCACCGTTGATTTAGTCATATTGAAACCATTATTAGAGCATTCACATCAGTGGATGCAAAATCATGTAAAATAGAAAAAGACACCACTTTTACACATTTTGTCTCAAAAATGCTCCACATTAGTACTTCGAAAATTGTGTAAAAATGTGTATATTTTTACACGAGTTACATTAACCGTGTAAATATATACAGTTACTATAACTCGTCCATTTATTATTTTATTAATTTCCCGTTCGCTCCTTTTTTTTTTCTCTCTCTTCTCCGTGCTCAACAAATTCAGTAACTTCTCCTCTCCTCATCTTCTTCTTTTTCCTCATCTTCTTCTTTTTCCTCAGATGCACACAAACACATCCACACAGACAAATCAACACAGAGATACACTTGCTCCCAAAAAAAAAAAAAAAAACACAGAGATACATAAACAAACCTAAACGGACAAACAACAAATAGACAGATCAATGATTATTGGAACGATCGGTGCTTGACTGGAACAATCGGAGCTCGTGGGTCTTGCTTGATCAAAGCTCGTGGGTCTTGCTTAATCGAAACTCGTGGGTATGGGTCTTGCTTGATCGAATCCTGATCGAAGCTAGGGAGATACACTAACTGATCGAAGCTTGTGGATCGAAGCTAGGGAGATCTCGGTCAAATCTGATCTGGTCAGATCTGATCGATGCTTGTGGATCGGAGCTGCTTGATCGGAGTTGTGGATAGGTGCTTGTGACCGAGATGGAGTGGATTAGACCAAGAGGGAGAGTTGATTCAGAAATGGGTACAACTTAAATACCAACCTTCACAATAAGAAAGATGAAACTTTTAACAGTGATGGCCAATAAAAATGAATAAAATTGATCAACAGCCCTTTGATGTGGGAACCATCATGATCCTCTACAAGAATTATAGTTAAAAGTTTATATTTGTTGCAGGCTGTCAGTGTGCCTTGTAGGGAGAATTGTAAGCATAAAACAAGAACAAAACAATAAGAGAAACTTAAGGCGCACCTGATCAGTCATTATCATCAAATGACCATATCTCAAAGATTTTACATTAGTGTATTCTTTATGCTGCTGAAGTCCAAGAATCTGCTTTATGTACCCAATTTCTTTATTCTCAGTGAGCTGTTTAGCAGTGGCTTCCCTCACATTGAGCAATTTACCTCTTAATGGGAACACACTATAGTAATCTCGACCCACAGCAGCAAGCCCAGCCAACTGTAATAGAATGAATAACGTAAAAATCATACAAAGTGAAACCCATTAGAGCTAACTTTAATGCTAAAATACTCTGCACAATGACACAGCAACTTACTGCAAGAGCCTCAGCTGAATCTCCTTCAGTTAAAATCAAGGTACATTTATCAAATTCCTTCCCTCCTATTTTGTTAGCATCATCTAGATTTTGAATACCATGAATCTTCTCTGTCTTTGTTCCATCACTTTTCTTAAGATCTTTACTCTGCTTAAAAGTTGCCCACGATAGGAGACTGTCTACAATTCCAGACTTTGAAAAATAATGTTGTTTTTTTTTTTTCATTATTTTCCATTCAACTCTTGAACAAAATTATTTTCTATTCTATTCACTTCCTTTCAAAGATTCAAATAAGAGAAAGATAAATATCTAATTAATTTTTCCATTTCTTTCCCTTCTATTGATCTTTTCTATTCTATTACATCTCTGTATAAACTATCCAATTAAGTATATATAATAATGTAAGCATCCTAGTCCAACAGGTCAACAAAATAAATTATGACGTAATATACTTGTGGCTAAAAAAATCACTTGTAAGAGCATTCGCATCAGTCCGTGTATTTTACACGCCCATTTTTACACTAAAAATCTACTATTTCTATTTTACACATTCACTTTTACAAATCACCCACATCAATTCATCTATTTTATCACCACTTTTATTTAAATAATCAATTTTCTCCATTTTTTTATTATTTCCTCAACTAATCTTATTATATAGGCGCGCTCTCTTTCTCTCTCAGCTCATTTTTTTCTCAACCCATTTTTTTCTGATTTTGCTCTCTCTCTCTCTCTCTCTCTCTCTCTCTCTCTCTCTCAGCCCATCTCCCTACCCATAACCCATCTCAATACCCATTTCTGAATCAGCTCTACCTCTCGGTCCATACCGCTCCGCAGCTCCGATCCACAGCTCCGCACCACCACTCTGCTCCGCAGCTCCGATCCAAGCTCCCACGAGCTCCGATCCAAAGCTCCGCTCCGCAGCTCCGATCCTTGCTCCCATGAGCTCCGATCCACAGCTTCGCACCACCACTCCGCTTCGCAGCTCCGATCCAAGCTCCCACGAGCTCCGATCCAAAGCTCCGCTCCGCAGCTCCAATCCAAGCTCCCACAAGCGCCGATCCAAGCGCTCCGATCCAAGCACGCCGATCCGCCACAAGCGCCGATCCACTCTCTCTGTCTCCATTGGTGTGTCTGTGTGTGGGTGTGTTTGGTTTTGTGGTGTCTGTGGGTTATTTTGTTGTTGATTTTGTGGTGGTTGNAGATGGGTTATGGGTAGAGAGATGGGTATATATATATATATATATAAGAGAGAGAGAGAGAGAGAGAGAGAGAGAGAGAGAGAGAGCAGCAGCAAATCAGAGCGTATAATAAAGGGGTTAGTTGAGGGAAATAATAAAAAATTGAAAAAATTGATTATTTAAATAAAAGAGGTGATAGAATAGATGAACTGATGTGGGTTTTTTGTAAAAATAGATGTGTAAAATAGAAAAAGTAGATTTTTAGTGTAAAAATGGATGTGTAAAATACATTAACTGATGTGTTACTCTTAGGCCTAGGCGTAGCATTCATACAGACACTAGTGTTATGGAATATTTATTGAGTAATCTACGTCCATAATATTTTTACAACAATTCCACAGCAAATCTTAAATAGTAAAATGTTATTGATTTTAATTTGAGATCAATATTAAAAAAAAAAAATGCCAATACTAAAATTATTTTTTTACCCACTAATAACAACAGTAACAAAAAAAAACAACCTGTCATTGGCCCTATTTTTCTCCTAACCAAATTTAATAACAACCTGTCAATAGCATTTCCCTTTAATAAATTCATCTCACCAAGTCTAAGCTCGTGAATCAAATCCAGTCATAAAAGTGATGAGTATGGTGAGGGAGCAACATTAATAAGTTTGCCTGCGTGAGTTATTACTGTATTTGATGCCATATTAATTGGTACACTGAATTCGTATTGTGACTATTGTCATTGCTATAAATTTCTCCAATGTTGACACTTGACACTTGAATTGAAATGATTCTTCAACTATCCCATGTGTTTCCAATTGATTTTTTTTTTTTTTTTTTTTTTTTGAGAAAGTGTTTCCCATTGAATTGAATCAGTGTACTTGGCATTTTTGTATAATTGCCAAATTACTTTACCGGTGCTATGAATTATATTAACTTGAAAAATTGCATGCAATTCCTTTTTCCACACTCTCAATTTCAATTCATTTAATTTTGTTGTTGATTTTGTGGTGGTTGATTTTTTATTTTGTCTGTGGGAGTGTGTATCGGAGGAAGAAGATGATGAGGGGTTGGTTGTGCAGATGGAGAAGAGAGAGAAAAAAAGGAGCGAAATTAGAAATATTAAAATAATCTATACATGAGCTACAGTAACCGTGTATATATACACGGTTACTGTAGCTCATGGAAATTTTTAGAAGAATTTACACAGTTTTACACAATATGATGTGGGAGGATTTTTGGCCAAAATGTATAAAATGAGGAAGTTTTTGTATTATACATGATTATCCATATGCTGATGCGAATGCTCTTAAAAAAAAAATGGGCCTATATTTGTATTTGGGCTTAAATCGATTTGTAAATGGCCTATAGCAAATGATTTCTCTTGCTAGCCAGTTCCTTCGGCCCTTTAAAAGCCTGTTTGAACTTGGAAGGGCGTTTGATTGGGTTAGTTGTTTTGTCTCTTTATTGTTGACATGTTGTGGATGCTCTCATGTTCTTATTCCTTATCTTTCTAATGGAAAATGATATGAACAGGGTCAGAACCAGAATTTCATCATTTTAAAAAAACAAAATTTATATATAAAACTAGCATTAATTCAATATAAACAAAATATAAAATAAAGAAAAAATTCAAAATAATTGTTCTTAATACATTTCAATTCAGTTATTTACGATTTATCAAAATGAAGTTATACTTGTTTTAAATCTTAAACATCATTTTTGATTGATTATGTAATAATTAAATTTCAAAACAAGTTCCATTTCAATGTATAAAATCAAAGATTCTGTTATAAAATCATCTTCCATTTTGATAATTTTGATTATATTTGTGACTAAAAATGTTTATTGTACTTTAAAGTATAAACTATAGGATTAAGTATAACTATTCTATAAACAAATTGGTACACTATTAATTTTTTGGTTTTTAACAACCACCAGATTCATAATTTTTTTTTTTTTAATTTGAATGTTGATTTACATTATGCTCATAATGATTGAGTTTTATTTAATAGTAGTTTTATATGATATGTAAAATCTTGCTGATAAAACTTGTTTACCAATAAATAAATATTAAAATTTTCTATGTTGCACAGTTGCCGATAATGTAATTCATCCATCTTCTTTGATTTTTGTTGTTGTTGTTGGGATCTTCTTTGAATTTTTTAATAAACACTTTGGTGGATGAAACAAGATGGATGGCATCAAGTTTTACATGATTATCAGTAACTTTATGAAGAAAGTTAGAATCATTTCCTTTATGATTCAGAAAAAGCATAATTTTTATTTTCCATATCTAACCTTTTATTTTCCATTTCTAACTTTCTCACAATTTGTCAATGAATTATACCTATGAATTCCAAATAACTTATTAAAGAGAAAGTGTGATAGATAAAAGGTTTTATCCTTATTAGGCGAAAAATCAATTCATGAATAACATAACATGAACCATAAAGGTTGCCAAACATATTTATCTTCTTATTATATGTCCAACATAATTCTAATTAAAAAACTAATTAATGTTGCCAAATAAAATAAAAAGTCAATAAATCCAAACATAAAGACAAAAATAAAAATAAAAACACTAAAAAAATCATTTAGATGGAACAAATTAGTATGATAATACTCAAATCCGAAAATTCTAAAATTTAACTTTGAGTCCTATAAAACAAATAATTGAAGTGCCATGCAATCGCAAATATGAGTTAGGTGGGCAAGTGATTATTTTATTTTATTTTGGTTAAATTTAATTTAGTGTGTTAATTTTAATTTTTGGGGGGCCAAATATAAATTTTTAGATCCAAATTTCAACTTTATATATATACACACACTATATTTTAAAAAAAATAAAATAAAAATCCCATGGTCCGGCTCTAAGTATAGATCCGTGATATGAATGTATCCATGCAAGCATTTAGGGTATATTTGGTTGGAGGTAGAATAGAGAGGATAGAGAAAAAAAAAATAGAGAAATGATGTTTTTAGTGGGTGTTTGGTTGGAAGGAAGGGAGTAAAAAAATTGTTGGGGCCTTGGGGTCCGTTTGGATACAATTGAAAGTTGAAAACTAAAAATTGAAAATACTATAACAAAATAATTTTTAAATGTGTGAATAGTACTATGTGACTCATTCACGATTAAAAAAAAAAAAAAAAAACTGAAAACGCAAACACAAAATGGAAATCATCTGGATCCAAACACCACCTTGATATTTTCTCTCCGGGCTTACTAAAATATTTTCTCCCCAAATTGGAGAGAAAATAAGAGAGAAAATGTTTGGACAAAAAACACCCTCTACTAACGTGCTGGGTACTGCTCATAGTTTCTACCTTTTTTTTTTTTTTTTTTCCAGATTTTTTTTTGTCATTTTCTTTATATGTCAGATATTTTTTTTTTTAAATTCCTTCTTTAATTTTTTTGTCCTTTTCCATTTTTTTTTTAATCTCCTTTAGGTTTTTTTTTTTTTTTGTTCATCTATATTTTTTTCTTATTTATTTTTTTATCTATTAGGGGTATGAAAGTAAATTTATACAACTATATTTTCTATCCCTCAACTTTTATACTCTTAAACCAAACACCGTGAGGGAAAACTAAAAACTTTTCTATTCTCCCACTTTTCCACCTCTCCAACTAAACAGACCCTTAGGGTTTGTTTGTATGCAAGGGTAGCGCTATGTATGATCCAAGGTGGTCCTGAACTTGGGAATTTTTTTATACCTTAAAAAAATGATATTTAAATTAATATGGGTTGTTGACCCTAAAAAAAACTTGAACATCCTAAATAAAAATTTGAGCCCATTAAAAATAAAATTTGACCTCTCCAAAATTTTGGTTGGTTTTAATTGAACCAAAAAATTGCAAAAAATGTTATATTTACAATATTTTTACAATAAATCCAAAGTAGTAGGTTGTTACCGGTGAACAAAAAAACTATTTCAATGATATGTAAATTAGAACTAATAACAATTGCCAACTAGGGTTTGTTGTGAAAATTTTGTGGAAAGAACATTTCTCAAATATTGTCCAAACAAATAAATTAGCCTAAAAGATCAAATCAAATGTTTAATTGTGATATTTCAAATTGTTTTTTCAAAAGATGTATTTTTAAATTGCTATTTATATATATATATATATATATATATATATGCATACTTTCTAATAGCTAGTTGGTTAGTTCTTGCTTTAGTCTTTAGCTAAATTTATTGGATTTAAGTGATACATATTGTACATACGCATATGCACTAAAATAATGTTTCAATAATTTAGTGAACATGATTAATGTAATGGTTTAATGCCTAAGTTGAATATTTTGAATGAACTTATAGTTTACCATTTATTCTTTTGTTAACACTATTGACAATTTTTTTTTTTTTGGGAGAACACACACACACACACACACACACACACACAAGGGAGAAGGAAAAGGGTTCTAACAGAAAGGCACACCATGACTCAACTCAAAAGCTACGATAACTTTTAAAGGAGGGTGGAGCCAGGGTAGTTAATACCGTACCGTACCGGCCGGTACGGCCGGTATTTCTCTTACCGGACACTCAACTGGTACAGAAACATGCTTGTATCGTACCGTTTTAAATACCGGGCAGTACCGGACTATACCGGCTGTATCGGCGAAAATCAGACATTCCGGCCGAAAATTGAAATTCGGACGGTACAAAAAAAATCTATATTAATCACTTGCATTTTCATCCTCCGGTCACTAACCCGGCGCCGATCACCCACTGCCAGTTGCTGCTGCCACCGCTTCTTCTTCACCTTTGTCCAGCATAAAAGCCGCTTGTTCTTCACCTTGTCCCAGCCAGGGCTGTCCACGGGTGGTCCGGGTCGGGTTTGTGCCCAACCCGGAACCGACCCCATCACTTCGGATTTTCCAGGCATAGACCCGCCGTCGACCGGCGAACGGAGTCGGTTCGGGTGGTCAGATTTTCATCGGGTACGGATCGGTCCTCGGTCGGTTTCGGGTTGTGAGAAAAACTGCCGGATTTTGCCAAAATCCGCCGGATTTGGCGAGACCTGACCGGATCTTGGCAAGGTCTCGACGGATCTCGAAGAGATCAAGTCGATCTCGGTGAGATCTGGTAGGATCTCGATGAGATCTCGGCATATCTCGAAGAGATCAGGCCGAATCTCTTCGAGATCTCCCTGAACTCGAACGGATCTCCTCAGATCGGAAGAAAATCGACGTTTCCGGGCAGTATACGGTCGGGTCGGTTGAAATCGGTTTCTCAACCTCAAACCCGCCAACCGACCCGCCGTTTTCGGGTTCAGAGAACAACGATCCGCCGCCGACCCTCACCGGCATCGGGTCGGCCGGTTATCAGGCCGGATCGGACGGTTTGGCCGGGTGGGTCGGGTCCCCGTTTTGTTTGGACACCCCTAGTCCCAGCATAAATGTTCTCTCTTCTCTGTATACTTTTCTTGTTTTGTCCGCCTCTGATAGTCTAATAAATGTGAACGAATGACGTTTAAATGGGATAAAAGTAAAAACCGAAGTTAACTTTTCAAATTTTGTCTTTTTGACATCACACGGCTTGGTACTTTTATTATTATTATATTATCATTTTATTAAAAGGATAAAAACATTAATGAGATGTAGCAAACTGGTCAGTAGTAGTAATTAGATCTTCATACATTTTAAAAAATTATTAAGTTTTGTTAATAAATTATATAAAATTTGACTAATAAATATATAAATAATATATATAGCGTAAATCGAAACGGTACATCGGTATTGATCGGTATCCGAAATATATCGTACCGCTAACCAAACCGGTACAGCTTCCGGTACGGTATTGACTTCCTTGGGTGGAGCAAGTTATATTACACACAACACACTCTCTTAAGCAAATTCTTATAAGGAAATCACTTTTATTGCAAAATTTATTTTCTGAGCAAATTCGTATTCACTTAAATAATCTTCTTTTAGATCCTAGGATATGAGAAAACGTCTCATCTTTTCATCCTAATGATAAGGAGAAAATAAATAGAGCATATTTACAACGATGTTCTTGTCAACCTCTTAACCATGATTTCCCTAAAAAAGAAATTAGTAAAGCATTGCACTGATTTAATCATGATTAGTTTAAAGAATACAAAATATTGGTTGGAACATATTATCAAAAAATGATGATGCACTTTTTTTATATTGTTACTTATTTTAGCAAGATTTTGGTAATTGAACGAGAGATCAATAGTTTAATGATTACTTGATTGTGTTACTGAAAAAGATGCAATTGATAGTATTAATAATGAAGCTATTATAAAGCAATTTCAAATATGAAAAACTCATAGAAGAAAATTGTAAAAGGAAATTTTAAAACTTTATGCATTTAAGTTTTTTTTTTTTTTTTTGTGATAATATTTTCAAGTTTTATTTTTATTAAATTTTTTTAATTTAAATTTTTTAATAACCAACCTGAAAAAAATTTCTAAAGCCGCCACTGTCTGTATGTTTATATTTTCATGATATTGTTAAAAAATATCAAATAGTGATTTTGTCATAAGCTAGAATTATTACAGTCTATCATTAGCATTAGCGTTATGGTGCTAAGATACCGGAAAATTTATGAATAATGCTAAGTGTACGACACTAATATACCTAGGCCTATTTGGGCCTTAAGCTGCCGTAATGTCCAGGCCCATTTAGGCCTTAAGCTCTAACCCAACGTTTAGTCCATTTCACCCTTTGGCCCAGGCCTTAGACCACCCTAAAGCTCACTGGGTAAGCGATCTTCATTAGCACATGCTACATCACGTCACCTGGATCACGCTCTGCGAACCACTCCCTGAGCAAAGAGACAACTGCCCAGGGTGTCATCCCCCGGCCACCCAGTAGTGTCTTAGGGCGTACCATTGCCAAGCAATTCTACTTAAGTGGGAACTAGTTCCAAAGCTACTCTCACCACATCCCACTCCCACCTAAACACCCACTTAGGAGTGATGACATTGGACCTCTTCTACCACCAGCCACAAGAGTAATCATGATTCCCCCACTAATTTTGAGCTTCAAATATGAGGAAATGAGAAACAGAAAAGGGTTGTTGAGAGGGGGAGAAGGCCACTTAGAATTGAGAGGAATAGAGTCGTAAGAGTGAGAGAGAGGAATTACTAAGACTTGGTAATTGTTGCTGGGTCTTTAAGTAAGAACTACTCAGAGAAGGAAATCCAAAGTCCACATTATAAATAAATTGTGAGGTCCAAAGGAGAGCGAGCCTATCAAACTCATTTTGGGTGCACACACTAAGGACATAATCTCCAATTACTATACTAACTCATACGTATATGTGCCCACTACAATCTCTAATTTAAAATTTTTAGAATGCTAATTTGAGAATATTATGAAATTATTGTAGCTTTTTGTTGTTGTTTCATTGCATTACTCAAACAATATTTTATGCAATGATAATCGATTTAGATTAGGTAACTTGATCTAGCAAGGCGTGCAAGTTCGGTTTCGATCTCAATGAGTTCCAATCAGTTGCGCGAAATTGGAAACTTATTATTTTTCAATGTCGTGCAGCATGTGTTTCTTTTTCTCCAATCAATATTATTCACATAGCTGCACTTGTGACCATCAGTTTGCACTTTCTGTCGCTAAGGTTTGAAGCTAAAATCTTATATCACCTAAAACAAATGGCTTTATTTGATAGAAATGATATTTAAAAAAAAAAAAAAAAAAGTCAAGGAAAGAAAATGTAAGAGGATGAAAAAAGAAAGGAGAGAAAAAGATAGCAATATTAATACGAGGCAGAAAAAGATAGAGATTAAATAAATTACCAGTTATTAAATTTTTATTAGGGGCAATTAGGTGGTTTGAAAATTGACAATTTACCAGGTCATCTTTGTCAAGGGTTTCATAATCCACTTCTCTTAAAAATGGAGGTAAATATGTTCCCCTTTTATGTTTCTCTTCATCTAAACAAAAATATTAGAAAACAAAAACATTAAAAAAAGGAGAAAATAAGATCTAAAAATTAGGGTTTTTTAAAAATTAAGAACAAATATAATCTATATCTCATTTCCATCTTCTCATCCATAACCGATTTCAGCTTTGTACATCCAAACATTTCAATCAACCTTGTTAACTTCATTTTCTTCTTATCATTAGTGCAGTAAAAATTATCCAACCAAAACAAGCTGCTAACCCTTAATATCAAACCCAATTCTTATCCCTCTACCTCTCCCAAAGCTAAAACATCATCAACAAGAAAATTATTTTAGCTTCTAACCTTAACAAACCTCTGATTCTCTTGTTACTCAAACACTCAAAATTCTTACATCTAAGTCCACTCTAAGTAACAATCTTATCACTAATAGGTTTCCAAAGAGACATGGAAAAAGGGTAATGACCCACATTGGGAATAGACTTGGCAAAGCATCCATGCATAATTAGCTTTTGGGCAACAAACCAATCATCAGGCAAGCTCACAACCCACCACCAAACCAAGTCACCGAAGCCTAGAACCTCACACCCAAAAAGGCAAAAACCAAGTCCACCAACCGCACTCAAAACCCAGAAACCTCAATTCAAGTCATCCAAATGAAGATCCACCTCCATTGGTTCTCAAATGACTTTGCCTTTTGATCATCATTGTCTCAATCATAGATCTCGACTGCTAGGGCTTCAACACTTTGCTCATTGCTACCTCTCCCTCACCTCTGCCCTTTGCCTCTTGCCGCTCCTATTGCCTCTCCCTAAGCTACCCTCTCTAGCTCTTGCTAACATTGACCCATACAAATCTTTCTCTTTCCATATCTTTTTGTGTCCACAATTTAAAATTGTTGTGTAAATTTGTATGTACGTGGTTGATATAGCAAGTATAAACACAAGTTTAAAATGCAAAGACATTGCATTTTTTTTTTACCAATACCACTTTTTGAATTTTTTTTTTTTATTTTTTTTATTTTTGATTTTTGATTTTTTGTTGAGAAAAGAGACATAAAAGGGAGCAAACACATATATTTACTCTATTTTTAACAGAAGTGGGTTACATAAACAAAAGTGGATTACATAACTCCTAACAAAAGTGACCTTAAGTGAGTAATGTCAACTTTCAAACCATTAGTAAGCATGGGCGGCCTTACATTAAGGCCAGAGGGTTCAAATGAACCTCCTGACTTGGCCCAAACAAAAATTTTATATATTAAATTTTTTAAATTTTGTCATGTTGACCCCTTAGAATAAAAATTTGAACACCTTAATTCTAAATTTTGTTTGAACCCAATTGAAATAAGCTTGAAGCCTGAATATTATCATCTTAATTTTAATTTCACAATAATATGAGGCAAGTTGTAATTGCTTTTTATCTAAACCCACAACTAACAATATATATATATATATATTTTATCTACTGTGGGGCCCGTAGGCCTGATAGCCTCGGCTCATCATATAGCAAGCCCAAGGCCCATGCCGAGGCGCACAAGCTATTTCTGAGAGAGAGGGGGAGAGCCTATTTTCCTAAGATCCACGCCGAGGATACCTCGTCCTCGGCCTGACAAAGGTGACTTTAGGGAGTGGCTAACCCCAAAGTTAGCTGTCACTCTCGCATTTAATGCACTCAACTAACCCTCCTGAAAAACTCTTAACACTTTTCTTCGTTGTAAGAAAATTCCTACTTGGTGATCGACGGTCAGCACCTAAACCTTTCACCCCACTCTCTATAAATTTATTGTTTGGGCTTATTGGGCTGAAAACCCATCACTCCGGGTCAATCAAATTGAGTCCCCACATCTACCTTTAACAATTTATCACCTAGATTTTCTTGTGGAATTTTTTTAAAAGTATTGTGTTAGTTCCAAAAATTTTGCTCATTCATTAAAAAAAAATATATATATATATATATATCTGAATATTCTTTCCAGGATTTTGGTTTACTTTACAGTTGACAATGAAATAAAATTGTTTTTCCTTACATTTTTCTTTTTCATTAACAAAAAAATTGCATTACTGTTACAACAAACAAATCTGTATCTATATCTGTAATTTTTTTCTCATTCTCTCTATCTCGCTTTCTCCCTTCTATTTTTTCCTTAGTTTTTTTTTTTATTCTCCAATTATCTCCAATTCCAAGAGAGTGACTATGTGTATGTGTATGGTTAAGAAGTCATCCATTTCAAAAGGAAAAACTTATATCAGTTACTATTTCTTTTTCTTTTTTTTTAGTTTCATATTTACACCTAGTCCTACTCGTAAGTGTGTTACTAGTCTTCTCCTTCTTTATCATATATTTTTATATAATTGATATTACATATAAATATAGTAAGTTATTATTAATTTGACAAAGATGTATGATTAGTAATTTAATTATATTAGTTTATACATTCAATAGTTGTTGTCTTACCTATTTTATAACAATTTTAGACTATTGTATAATATAGTTGTATTGTATACTAAATTGTATTTAGAATATTATTTTAGATTATTGTATATAATATGGAAGTTGTATCTATAGAAAAAAAAAAAAAAAAAATTAATCATTTAATTTTTTACTCACCCCTCATGACAAATGACAAATTTCTAATTCTACTATTAGTGACCCCCTAAAAAAAAATCTTAGAGCCGCCACTATGAGTAATCAAGTAAGTAAGGTGAAAATGAATCTAATTACAGTTAGGGGTATAGTATAATTACCCTTTTCTATTATGTTATTGTATTTCCAAATTTCACTGTCATGGATTAACAACGCAGACCATAAAATTAAAATCCGATTAGCCCCAAGGCTATAAAATGGAGAGTATAATTTCCCTTATGGAGTACAGGTGTCTTTACTGTTGACAGAGAATTCAGTAATACATGATCTCTTCAAAGTGCGGCATGCATAGACACATATAGCCTAAAAGTGACAGAATCTCTTCAACCCCCTTTGCCATGCGACGATATAGCATTGGGTGTGGCATGCCACACTGTGCCACACTCTGAAATCCCTATCCCTGCACCTATATATATTTTTGGTGAAGGTACTGTCCGGTGGGGGTGCCTTCATTTGTTTTTGCTTACATGCATCCCTGGTATGTACAAAAACAAACACACACACACACATATATATATATATACCTGAGAGATTTGTTAAATTAAAAAACTTTTTAAGAATCTGTCATTAGCTGAGAGAATTGTATATCTAATTATAAGTTTCTGCATAACTTTATTCTTTTATAGCTGGACAATAGGTTTCACTGACTCCAAATTCCAGCCTTCCCTGGTTATGATCGGACTTGGAATGTAATAGCTAGTTATAGCCTAAATGGTTGGCATCATCACTTTACCCGTCCCATTCAGTATATATCGTACATTTGTATATGGTACGAACGGATTAGCTAGCTCTCTCTTTTCTAATTATACATTAACTATCTTTTTTGAAAATTTTTTTATGAAAAATTAAAAAAACTGTTAAATCAGTAAATTACTTTTTCGTTTTTTCATAAAAAAATTTTTAAAATAATTTACTAATGTATGCTCTAAAATATACGTTACTAAATCCCATATATGAATTTACTATCTTTATTATTTCTTTGATTTGAAGTAATAACTTG
>NW_027069605.1:696825-817222 GCF_002906115.3 Quercus suber
CCTGGCCGCATTAATGGGGAGGTAACCCCTTGGCAGGATAACGTTGATCAGAGTGAACCACTTGAGTACCGATAAGGCCTCTGATGGGACGGATGGCCAGATAAGAAGGCAAATAGATGATCAACAGATGGAGAGAGGGGATAGGAGGATGAAAACTATAAAAGAGAAGTTAGTAAAGTAAAGGGAAAGAGGAGAACGATAAGGCCTCCTCGGCTTGTGGCCGAGGAGCATCTCCCCCCTTGAGAGAAAAACTCTTAGCACTTTTCTTCGTTGTAAGAAAATTCCTACTTGGTGATCGACGGTCAGCACCTAAACCTTTCACCCCACTCTCTATAAATTTATTGTTTGGGCTTATTGGGCTGAAAACCCATCACTCCGGGTCAATCTAAATTGAGTCCCCACAATTGGCGCCGTCTGTGGGGAGGAATTAGGGTGCTGGCCGGTGCACCAGGTAGACGTTCTAAGTTCTAAGTATTTGTTTTACAGTAGATTGAAAAAGATAATGTTCTAAGTTCTAAGTATTTATTTTACAGTAGATTGAATAAGATAAGAGTTCTAAGTTCTAAGTATTCATTTAAAAAAAAAGAGGAAAGGAGAAAGAAAAAGAAAGAGAAAAGCGAAAGACAAAAGATCTTGATATTATTAATTCATACATAGAAAAATTACATATTACAATCAGAGGCTCAGGTAGGCCTGTTTTACAAGTAAATTTACGAGCTAATAGCCACCTGCTATTCCTAGCTACTCCTACAATCAGAGGCCCAGGTGGGGCCGCCCCAAGAGAAAACTAGCCGGAGGGAAGTGTCAACTCTTGCTTTTATTTGGCACCAAGAGAATGGGAGAGCTTGACACACGGTGGAGGAGGTGAAGGACAATCATGCCCTCAGGCCCCCAACCACTCCCTCCTCGGCTGGGCAGAGCTGGAACAAAGAGAGGAGCAGATACAGGGGCTCAGGAATACCCTCCCCCATGATGTTCCCTCGATTCTCTCCGTTCCTCTCAAGTGTTGGCCGTTGGAGACGGCAACACTCGAGCACCGCCCATGAGGTGAACTCGCACGCCTTCCTCGTCGGGGGTGTGCTCCGGGGAAAGACATTAGGTTCTCTAACAACATCCCTCTGGGATACCTCGAGGGCACCATCAGGGTTACGCCTAGACTCTGCCGCACCGAAAGCCCAGTAGGGGCTGCGGCCATGCTGGTTTTTGTCAGTCCCGGTAACAATTCCGGCGGGGTTGTTAAAAGGGAGTGAAAAGTTGGTAGAAAGTGTTTTGCTCTGTTTGTGTTGAGAGGTTCATGGGTTGTGAAGGAACCGTCTCCTTACTTTATATAGGGGATGGAAGTTTGGTGAGAATTAATTCATGCAGAGTTCGAGAAGGGTATTATCAGCTGGGTCAATAATGAAGTCGCCAATTTCCAAGGAGACCACGAACGGTTGGACTCGTGTCAATTTACAAGGACATTAATGAAGGCGCGTTTCGGCACCGGAGCGTCAAGCGCGGAATACGAACAGACAAAGGGCGCTTCATAAATGGAAAAGATGGGGCCTCGGGTTAGAGGTGAGATCAATGCCACGTGTAAAGATCATAATCTGACGCAAAGAGTAATCATCTCCAGTAAAGCGATCTGAGGGCAAATCCCTAATGACAAAAATTGAAGTGGTCTCATTCTCACCAAAATTGAAGTGGTAGACAGAGCCAAGGTATTGCATGGTCCTCGGACCCAAGCCTATGGTAAAACTACGCACACCATTATATCTCATTCTCACAAAATTGAAGTGGTAGACAGAGCCAAGGTATTGCATGGTCCTCGGACCCAAGCCTATGGTAAAACTACGCACACCATTATATCTCATTCTCACAAAATTGAAGTGGTAGACAGAGCCAAGGTATTGCATGGTCCTCGGACCCAAGCCTATGGTAAAACTACGCACACCATTATTCTCATTCTCACAAAAATTGAAGTGGTAGACAGAGCCAAGGTATTGCATGGTCCTCGGACCCAAGCCTATGGTAAAACTACGCACACCATTATATCTCATTCTCACAAAATTGAAGTGGTAGACAGAGCCAAGGTATTGCATGGTCCTCGGACCCAAGCCTATGGTAAAACTAGCACACATTATTCTCATTCTCACAAAATTGAAGTGGTAGACAGAGCCAAGGTATTGCATGGTCCTCGGACCCAAGCCTATGGTAAAACTACGCACACCATTATGTCTCATTCTCACCAAAATTGAAGTGGTAGACAGAGCCAAGGTATTGCATGGTCCTCGGACCCAAGCCTATGGTAAAACTACGCACACCATTATATCTCATTCTCACAAAAATTGAAGTGGTAGACAGAGCCAAGGCAAACCCATAAAGAAAATAACCGTCCAGATAAAAACTAGAGCGTTACTTAGAATCAAGCTATACCGCGGTATTTAAATTCATATTCGAAGGATAATAGATGGTTTCATGAAGCAAACTCCAGAATAAAGTACGAATATTGAGCAGAGTACAATAGTAAAGTGAACAAAAGAAAAGAAAATATCATTAGTGGGAAGAGAAGTATCACGTATTCAAATTCAAAAAGTATGTAATTCCCTTACAAAAGCCACTGAGGCAAGAAACAAAATGAGGTAAAAGAGAAGATAAACAAATTCATCCTACGCCGTATACTAGTCTCCTCAATTCAATGAGCAAATTAAAATCAATAAGTAAATCAAAAGGTCTGGGTCAAGGCCTAAGGGCTCGATTTCAAAAGGTCCGCCGGAGGACTTGCCATCTCTTGTAGTATTCCCTGACCCTCGGTCGCAACTTCCCCCAACACTCTTTGGGGCTCAACCTCCTCGGATGGCTGACCAGTTAACGGCACATCCTCGTGGTCCGATCCTGACCTTCAACCGATGGTAATGAGGATCCCTCCTCAGGAGCAGCAGGTATAACCTCGCGAATGGCAGTAGGGTAATATACCCTGTCTTCCCTTCTAAGATCAGACGAAGTATCAATCCCTGCTTGGTTGAGGGCTTCTTGCCAGGTTTGAGAGCAATAATGCCTGCACACAGCAGGAACTTGAGCCCGAAGGGTGGCTTCAGTCTTAGCCACCCCTTCTGCGAAAGCCTCTTCCACAGAGCGCTCAGCGTCTGTTTTCGCAAAAATCGCCTCGTCTTTGGCTCTCATTCATTAAAAAAAAAAAAAATATATATATATATATATCTGAATATTCTTTCCAGGATTTTGGTTTACTTTACAGTTGACAATGAAATAAAATTGTTTTTCCTTACATTTTTCTTTTTCATTAACAAAAAAATTGCATTACTGTTACAACAAACAAATCTGTATCTATATCTGTAATTTTTTTCTCATTCTCTCTATCTCGCTTTCTCCCTTCTATTTTTTCCTTAGTTTTTTTTTTTATTCTCCAATTATCTCCAATTCCAAGAGAGTGACTATGTGTATGTGTATGGTTAAGAAGTCATCCATTTCAAAAGGAAAAACTTATATCAGTTACTATTTCTTTTTCTTTTTTTTTAGTTTCATATTTACACCTAGTCCTACTCGTAAGTGTGTTACTAGTCTTCTCCTTCTTTATCATATATTTTTATATAATTGATATTACATATAAATATAGTAAGTTATTATTAATTTGACAAAGATGTATGATTAGTAATTTAATTATATTAGTTTATACATTCAATAGTTGTTGTCTTACCTATTTTATAACAATTTTAGACTATTGTATAATATAGTTGTATTGTATACTAAATTGTATTTAGAATATTATTTTAGATTATTGTATATAATATGGAAGTTGTATCTATAGAAAAAAAAAAAAAAAAGATTAATCATTTAATTTTTTACTCACCCCTCATGACAAATGACAAATTTCTAATTCTACTATTAGTGACCCCCTAAAAAAAAATCTTAGAGCCGCCACTATGAGTAATCAAGTAAGTAAGGTGAAAATGAATCTAATTACAGTTAGGGGTATAGTATAATTACCCTTTTCTATTATGTTATTGTATTTCCAAATTTCACTGTCATGGATTAACAACGCAGACCATAAAATTAAAATCCGATTAGCCCCAAGGCTATAAAATGGAGAGTATAATTTCCCTTATGGAGTACAGGTGTCTTTACTGTTGACAGAGAATTCAGTAATACATGATCTCTTCAAAGTGCGGCATGCATAGACACATATAGCCTAAAAGTGACAGAATCTCTTCAACCCCCTTTGCCATGCGACGATATAGCATTGGGTGTGGCATGCCACACTGTGCCACACTCTGAAATCCCTATCCCTGCACCTATATATATTTTTGGTGAAGGTACTGTCCGGTGGGGGTGCCTTCATTTGTTTTTGCTTACATGCATCCCTGGTATGTACAAAAACAAACACACACACACACATATATATATATATACCTGAGAGATTTGTTAAATTAAAAAACTTTTTAAGAATCTGTCATTAGCTGAGAGAATTGTATATCTAATTATAAGTTTCTGCATAACTTTATTCTTTTATAGCTGGACAATAGGTTTCACTGACTCCAAATTCCAGCCTTCCCTGGTTATGATCGGACTTGGAAAATGTAATAGCTAGTTATAGCCTAATTGGTTGGCATCATCACTTTACCCGTCCCATTCAGTATATATCGTACATTTGTATATGGTACGAACGGATTAGCTAGCTCTCTCTTTTCTAATTATACATTAACTATCTTTTTTGAAAATTTTTTTATGAAAAATTAAAAAAACTGTTAAATCAGTAAATTACTTTTTCGTTTTTTCATAAAAAAATTTTTAAAATAATTTACTAATGTATGCTCTAAAATATACGTTACTAAATCCCATATATGAATTTACTATCTTTATTATTTCTTTGATTTGAAGTAATAACTTGCACGTAAGTATGTACTCAATAGTTAGTAAATTCCTAGGTATGTTTTGATGTAAAGATAAAGTACAATTATATATCCTAGATATTAATTTGGAACATAACTCAATTTTTTAATCTCAATCATTTACAATGATAACTACTATAATACTAAGTGGACTTTATTAATTTTAAACTGATAACATATGTACCGAAAGAGATATGAGATACATGAATTAACGCCATAATTGCTTATTATACGAGATTGATTAATAAACCGAGTAAAATTATATATTTCTCATTAGAGATGACAAAATGTCATATCCTATTTCGTCTTGACCTAACATTTCTCATTGTCATTTTCTAAATACTCAGTTTTTCTCTATTAGTAATCTTACCGTATTTCTCAAATTTTTCATATTTATTTAAATCTCATGTGGGACAAAATTTTCTGAATAGCATGTTTTTAGAAAAAAATTTAGGAAAGTAACATACAAATGAAGTTAATTATTTAAGTAGACTGTTTTTGGAACTAGACTATTTGTGGAACTCGAGTTTAGGCTGAGATTCGAGTTTGACAAATTTGAGTTCCAAAAATAGTCTATTTAACTAATTAATTTTGTCTGTGTGCTATTCACCAATTTTTTTTTTATTTTTTTCCTAAAATGGTACTGTTTAGCAAATCTTGCCCTCATATGTGTCAGTATTTTCTTATTTTCCCATGCAAATCTTCTACGCCAAATGAGGCTAAACAACTATAATCTGATTATCCCATCTTATTGCCATCTTTAGAGCATTCACATGGGGTTATTAAAAAAATTAGCATTTAACACCCCAAAAAGCTAGTTTATTTATTTTAACATCTCACTTTTTTTGAGATAATTTTAACATCTCACTTAATAATACACTTTACTTGTCATCTCATATTTTAAGATATAACCCATTAACATAATATAAACAATCCAATAAAAATTCATTTCACTATAACAACCATCAGAACCATAACACTATCATGATCACCCACTAGTTCACATCATCCACGGCACCATCTGAACCTAGAATCACCATGATCCACCACCACCACTGACACCTAATAAAAAATCCACCGTGATCAATCCAATTGAAAACCCAAAACAAACTCAAACAATTGCCACTGGACCATCATAGTCAACCCAACCAAAAATCTAGACCAAAGTTAATCAACCACCACAATGACCAAAAACCTAGATCAACACCACAATCCACAAACCCAAAGATCAGATCAACCATGACCCACAAATCTATGAACCTACCATATCATAGTCACGAGAGCCATTATCGACACAACCCATCCACAAGAGTCGTTGCCATTATTGACGCAACCTATCCACAAGAGCCGTTGAGAGAGAGAGAGAATAAAAAGAAGCAGCAACTTTCTACTAGCAGCTTACTATATCAAGTTGATAAAATTTCAGATTTGTTAACTTTGTCAACTTAGATATAAGATGTTTTTTGGTATTTGGGGGGGGGGGGGGGGGGGGGAGGTTTTTTTTTTTTGCGCTAGAAATAGTGTTCTTTTTTTTTTTTTTTTCTTTTTTCTTTTTGAGTTTTAGCACCTTAGATGTCAATGATAATAATTCTCATATAAAGTGGCACCCTAAGAGCTTTACTTTTTGCTCAGGAAATCAACATTTCTTCCATCGTCCTTAAGGGTCATTAGGAAGTAGTCATCAAATCTTTGATTAGTGATGCCGATTCTTTTGGTTCATATGATCATCTGATTAACAAGGTAAAAATTCCAACACGTTCCTTTATTGATGTAAGTTTTTTTTCATGTTAGAAGACATGGTAATTTATTTGCACATAATATTGATAGCTTTTGGCTTAATTTTCTTTATAAAAGTTACAAAATTCTTCTCGAAAGAGGATAAAAAGAAGTCCAAGAACCTGAAAAATACACTCAATTTTTGCATCTCATTTTACTTCAAATGTCCAATAATTTCCCTAAAAATATATAATATCTCATTGTGACAACTAAAAAAATGTTTATTTGACAAATAAAGCTATTGTTCACATGAAATTTACTAGTATTTTTTATACAAATTTCCAATAAGAGCACTTGCAGCAGTGGAGCTAAATAGCTATTTTAGCTCCACCAAAAACAGCCATACAGCAGTGGAGCTAAACCTAATTTTTTTAGCTTCAGTGCTACAGTGTACATCTATCTATGGATGTGCACTGTAGCTTAGAGCTAAAAAAAAAAAATTTATTCCTCTAGCCGAATTAAAATATTATTTTTTCCTTTCTTTTTTTTCTTTTTATTTTCTTCTTAGAACTCTCACAATCTCTCAACTCTCTCTCTCAACTTTCAGACCTCTCACACTGCCGCCCCCTTGACCCACGCTGCCAACCCATGTTGCCTGCACACGCCACCATAAACCCAACTCCAACCACGACAACCCCACCACCACCACCTCATTAGTCACAAATCCAACCATACCCACACTCATCAAACCCACCACCACCAATATCAATCACCACCTCCACCACCAAGGCAACCCCCACCACCACATTAGTCACAAACCAACCACACCACACTCATCAAACCCACCACTACCAGGGAAAAAAAAGAAGAAGCAAACATCGGCAAAACCCATGGCCAAAACATCACCAAACCCACGGTTTTGTCTCGCCCATTTTGGCCATTCTGGATGAAAAATGTATTTCGGTCCAAAATGGTTTCTTCTGCAATTTTTTCATTTGAACCAAAAAAAAAAAAAAAAAAAAACAAACAACAACAACAACAAAAAAACAAACAAACCATGAACTAGAGGTTGATAAAGGCGTGGTGGTGGACCTAGTGGCATTGCTTTAGTTGGGCTAAATGAAACTCAAGCTTGGTTGGACAGATCGTCATTTTATGAAAGAAATAAAGAGAGAACAGTTGAATAAATGGAAAAGGAGATGAGGAGAAAAAGTAACAAAAAGATAAAACAATAAAAAATAAGAAATGATTGAAAGTTAAAAGGTGTGGCTGAGGGTAGAGGAGATAAGAGGAGTAC
The DNA here is from genome assembly GCF_002906115.3 of Quercus suber. Lineage (NCBI taxonomy): Eukaryota > Viridiplantae > Streptophyta > Magnoliopsida > Fagales > Fagaceae > Quercus > Quercus suber. Next base: position 704,725 of record NW_027069605.1, read on the forward strand.
GTGTGTGGAGGAAAAAAAAAAGGAGAAGAAAGAAACGTGTATTTGGATGAAACCAAATAAGATAATGGGAAAAATAAAATAAAGAATAATAAGAAATTAAAATTAAGAAATGTTACCATAATATTTTTGCAATAAATTTAAGTGATAAGTTATTATTATCTAATATTGGTGAGAAAAAAAATAATTTTTTTGATGGTGGCGGTGGCAGTGGTGGTAGTGACAATGGTGGTGGCAGTGGCTGTGATTGTTGTTTATTATAGAAAATATATTATTCTATCATGTGATGGTGGCGGTAGAGGAGGTAGAAGAGTCGGCGATGGAAGAGTTGGTGGCGGTAGTAGTGGCGGTGGGAGTGGCAGCGGTAGCGATTGCAGTGGCGGAGGAAGAGTCGGTGGCAGCAGCAGTAGTGGCAATGGCAGCAGTTGTAGATGGTTGTGATTGTTGTTTATTGTAGTGGATATATTATTTTATTATGAAGTTTATATTATTTTATTATGTTAAAAGCTAACATAGATCCACTACTGCATAGGACTGTCAATACTCTACCCAACCTGCGAACACGACATGAACCCAACACGGTTGTTTTTGGATTAGGGTTGGGCCTTAATGGGTTTGGGTCATAAACGGGTTGATCCGAAAGTAATACGATATGAAATGTGTCATAAGCGGGTCAATCTACATAACCCATAATAGACACATTTGACACGTCAATTTATTTGTATCAACCCAAAATAACCTACTTAACATAACCTGTTTAATTTGTATGACAAATAAATATTTATTTTATTTTGGATTTGTCAAATACCTTTCATATCCAACATATATTTTAAATTTAAAAAGAAAAGTGAGTAATTACAAAATTTACAAGGGATATAATTGAAAATTAAAACTTTATAAATCCTAGATCTCTAAACCCTAAAAACCCTAAATCTCTAAACCTTCTTATAAATATTTTTTTTTTCAAATTCTGACCGTACTACTCACTCTACTATCTTATAGTTTCACACCCAATTTTCAAACTCAAAATCTTAAACCAATTATTACTCTCTCTCTAATGTGTTTATTTTTTCTGCATAATGCTTTTGTTCTATAAAATTTGAACCTATGTGCCGTTATTAATATATAAGATATATTAATTGTTGATTAAAGCCATAGTTGTAGCTTTTGTCTTGTGTTGTGTGTGTGTGTGTGTGTGTGTGTGTGTTGGACATTGTTTGCATATCTTGCAAGTGCGTTTATTGAGATAGTTTATAAATTAGATTTGACGGGTATTACTTTTAAAGATTACAAGAATGTAGGTTGAAGACTTGAAGTGTGTGCATTGCTTTTGAGATTTTAAAAAAAAAAAAATTCTAGATGGATGTTATATTTAATATTATACGGGTTGAAATGAGTTATATTATATTTGTGTCAGCCTAACACAACTTGTTTATTAAGTGTGTTAAATGAGTTAGGTTAGGTCAACTCGTTTTATTAACAGGTCAGGTTAGGGTTGAAGGTTCATGGCACGATTATTAAATAGGTCGGGTTAGGGTTGAGTTATTTAGTCGAATACGCCTACCTCAATATAACACGAACCTGACACAATAATCTAATTTAACATCTCACTGCTGTAAAATGTAAATAAATAAAATAAATAAAGTAAATTTTTATAGCACTAAATAACTAAATTTTTAATCTCGTTAACGTGGATGGTCTAAAAACATCCAAATTCACGAGACCTCGTTTCTACAATTGATTTTTTTTAAAAAGAAATTTGTCCTATTGTAAATTGTTACTATTTATGACGCTCTCACATTTTGTTTCAGGAGTTAAATTATTATTATTAACAATCAAATCTAGTCACGTGATTTGATATTTATGTAAATAAGCAAAGCATTGAAGGACAGTCTGAAGCAAGTCAGTTTCTAGGAAATTTCGCTTCACATTTCTCGAACGCTGTCTCTGTCTTTTCAACTCTTCCTTAATAAACAAACAAACGCTGCACCAAACAAACACAACACACATTCTTCAAATTCAAACCTCTATTCGATTCGAATCGAATCCCTATATTTATCTCCATGAATCCACGTTCTCTAACGTTTAACCGGCGATCCTGCGACGGCGCCGTCAGGATTCCTTCGTCGTCGAACTCCTCCTCCTCCTCCTCCTCCTACTACAGGTCCATGCAGACCTTCCCGCCGGAGAGGCACACCGACCTCGTTCGCAGCAGAAGAGGCCTCATCACCGTCCCCAGAAGAATTGCTCCGGCACCGGAGACTGGTGGTGGGTCACAATCTCCAAGGCTGACGAAGTTGCTGCTAAACGTGACGATCGAGAGGAGCTTGGGGCCGATACATGTGGTGATATCGCCGGAGAACAAGGTCCGGGATTTGACGAAGACGGCGCTTGAGATTTACGCGAGGGAGAAGAGGAGGCCTTTGCTGCCGGAGACTGATCCGCACTGTTTCGAGCTTCACTACTCCCAGTTCAGCTTGGAGAGTGAGTTTTTCAACTTTTCACTTTATGGTTTATACCTCGTACTAGTTTGTAACAAAAACGTGTAGGTAATGTTGTTTTAATAAAGTTGTTTATATATTTTTGAAATACATGGGGCTGAAAGCGTGTAAAACTAAAAATTATTGCTCAAATTCATTTCCAAACACCCCTAGTTTCTTCGTTCTGAATTCAACTTTATAACACGTATAATATAGTTTCAATGAATCAATCTGCACCATCCACGCAGCTCAACAATAATAATTGCAATCAACTTTTACTTCGAGACTCGTAGTGGCCAGTGGGCCATTTTTTGGAGAATTATCTCGAATTTGCATGAAACCCCCTCTGTTGTTTTTGGATTTACAACAGTGACTGTGTTGTGTGTCGGTTTTCTTTAATTTGTCTATCAAACGATATGGCATCTCGGAAATTAAATAAAATCTTATCTGCGAAATGAAGTTTTTACACCTAAAATGAGAAAGAGATGATTGCCTTGCTTCACAGCAATACAAAAGCAGCAGAACCTTTCTCTAATTAATAAGTTATGGCCATTTGGAAAGAGATTTTTAATATCATTATTTAAGTGTAGTAGAAATATGCCGTGAGTTAAAAAATGCTATGAAAATATGTGTTTTTCCGTAAAGATATGTTTTTTTTTGGTTGCCTTTTGGGCTTCCAGAATGGATCTTTCTTATCTGGGAACTGTAGATTTATATTTTGGTGGGGTTGGAGTGTAGAAAAAATTTTCTGGTTTTTTTTTTTTTTTTTCGTCTTTTTCCTTTTACTTTAGTCTTTTGATGCATAATGCTTTTGTTCTATAAAATTTGAACCTATGTGCCGTTATTAATATATAAGATATATTAATTGTTGATTAAAGCCATAGTTGTAGCTTTTGTCTTGTGTTGTGTGTGTGTGTGTGTGTGTGTTGGACATTGTTTGCATATCTTGCAAGTGCGTTTATTGAGATAGTTTATAAATTAGATTTGACGGGTATTACTTTTAAAGATTACAAGAATGTAGGTTGAAGACTTGAAGTGTGTGCATTGCTTTTGAGATTTTAAAAAAAAAAAAATTCTAGATGGATGTTATATTTAATATTATACGGGTTGAAATGAGTTATATTATATTTGTGTCAGCCTAACACAACTTGTTTATTAAGTGTGTTAAATGAGTTAGGTTAGGTCAACTCGTTTTATTAACAGGTCAGGTTAGGGTTGAAGGTTCATGGCACGATTATTAAATAGGTCGGGTTAGGGTTGAGTTATTTAGTCGAATACGCCTACCTCAATATAACACGAACCTGACACAATAATCTAATTTAACATCTCACTGCTGTAAAATGTGAATAAATAAAATAAATAAAGTAAATTTTTATAGCACTAAATAACTAAATTTTTAATCTCGTTAACGTGGATGGTCTAAAAACATCCAAATTCACGAGACCTCGTTTCTACAATTGATTTTTTTTAAAAAGAAATTTGTCCTATTGTAAATTGTTACTATTTATGACGCTCTCACATTTTGTTTCAGGAGTTAAATTATTATTATTAACAATCAAATCTAGTCACGTGATTTGATATTTATGTAAATAAGCAAAGCATTGAAGGACAGTCTGAAGCAAGTCAGTTTCTAGGAAATTTCGCTTCACATTTCTCGAACGCTGTCTCTGTCTTTTCAACTCTTCCTTAATAAACAAACAAACGCTGCACCAAACAAACACAACACACATTCTTCAAATTCAAACCTCTATTCGATTCGAATCGAATCCCTATATTTATCTCCATGAATCCACGTTCTCTAACGTTTAACCGGCGATCCTGCGACGGCGCCGTCAGGATTCCTTCGTCGTCGAACTCCTCCTCCTCCTCCTCCTCCTACTACAGGTCCATGCAGACCTTCCCGCCGGAGAGGCACACCGACCTCGTTCGCAGCAGAAGAGGCCTCATCACCGTCCCCAGAAGAATTGCTCCGGCACCGGAGACTGGTGGTGGGTCACAATCTCCAAGGCTGACGAAGTTGCTGCTAAACGTGACGATCGAGAGGAGCTTGGGGCCGATACATGTGGTGATATCGCCGGAGAACAAGGTCCGGGATTTGACGAAGACGGCGCTTGAGATTTACGCGAGGGAGAAGAGGAGGCCTTTGCTGCCGGAGACTGATCCGCACTGTTTCGAGCTTCACTACTCCCAGTTCAGCTTGGAGAGTGAGTTTTTCAACTTTTCACTTTATGGTTTATACCTCGTACTAGTTTGTAACAAAAACGTGTAGGTAATGTTGTTTTAATAAAGTTGTTTATATATTTTTGAAATACATGGGGCTGAAAGCGTGTAAAACTAAAAATTATTGCTCAAATTCATTTCCAAACACCCCTAGTTTCTTCGTTCTGAATTCAACTTTATAACACGTATAATATAGTTTCAATGAATCAATCTGCACCATCCACGCAGCTCAACAATAATAATTGCAATCAACTTTTACTTCGAGACTCGTAGTGGCCAGTGGGCCATTTTTTGGAGAATTATCTCGAATTTGCATGAAACCCCCTCTGTTGTTTTTGGATTTACAACAGTGACTGTGTTGTGTGTCGGTTTTCTTTAATTTGTCTATCAAACGATATGGCATCTCGGAAATTAAATAAAATCTTATCTGCGAAATGAAGTTTTTACACCTAAAATGAGAAAGAGATGATTGCCTTGCTTCACAGCAATACAAAAGCAGCAGAACCTTTCTCTAATTAATAAGTTATGGCCATTTGGAAAGAGATTTTTAATATCATTATTTAAGTGTAGTAGAAATATGCCGTGAGTTAAAAAATGCTATGAAAATATGTGTTTTTCCGTAAAGATATGTTTTTTTTTGGTTGCCTTTTGGGCTTCCAGAATGGATCTTTCTTATCTGGGAACTGTAGATTTATATTTTGGTGGGGTTGGAGTGTAGAAAAAATTTTCTGGTTTTTTTTTTTTTTTTTCGTCTTTTTCCTTTTACTTTAGTCTTTTGTTCGCAATTTTCTACACGCAAGGTTTTTTATTCTTTCTTTTCTTTATGAACTTTTTTCATATTGGATCTGGACTTGCAAATAGTAATTAATTTTGGAGTGGCGTTGATGCCTAATTTGTGATGATTTTAAATGTATACTGTTTTGAGTTATATATATATTAATTGAATGCACTATTGACACAGTGAGTAACGCAAAACCTGGGGTTGTCCCTTTGTGTAAAACTATTGACTCAGTGATTAACGTCATTTTAGAGTGGCATTATTGTTCCTTTTATTCACTTGAGTGTTCGAAAATTTTGGAAAGGTGCCTATATATTAACAGAGCTTGTCTTCTTATCTTAATTATGCCATTATACATGTTCATTTTTTATCAATAAATTAACATTGACCGGCTTTGTGTGGATGGTGCAGGTTTGAAGCCGGAGGAGAAGTTGATAAACTTGGGTTCTAGGAATTTCTTTTTGTGCTATAAACCTTCTACCTCTACGGGTTCATCTTGCTCTAAGGAAGCAAAGAAGGCAATTAACACTGCATTTCCACTAACAAAGCTAATGGATTTCTTGTTGTAGATCTAAGATTTTTGAGTTAATTAGTGATAGCATGTGTATATATATCTATGCTTCTTAATTTGTAGCGTAATTAGCTTTAATTTTTGTATTACCTATCCTATAATATTAGTTTGTAACTAGTTCCAAGTTTTCAACCAAGAAAAGAAAAACCTTTCCGTTGCTTTGTCTAACATTTTTCCTGCGCGTGAAATTTAATTAAGTTCGATCAGATTCGTAAACCCAATTGTGGGGGGTACATGTTGAATACTCAATCAGTTCCATCTCGTTTGATTTTAGTAGCATAACGTACTGCTTAAATTCACACGATTCATTTCAGGGTTGGCAAACTTTGTCAGCCGAAAGTCGATCGGTAGCCACTAGCTAGAACTCGCAATTGCGAACTGAACTCACTTTTTAAGTGTAGTGGACCGATTCTGCATGGGTTGGTGACATATCAAGCTGACACGCAAAATGTGTGTAGCATGACCTAATTTAGCACTCAACTTCAGTCATGGATAGCAACGTATGGTTTACATGAGTAGGGTTAGGTCAGATAGCATGACCTAATTTAGCACTCAACTTCAGTCATGGATAGCAGCAACATATGGTTTACATGAGTAGGGTTAGGTCAAATTTACGGATTTCCTATCCAGCTCAACTCACACATGGGTCAAGAATTTACGGATTTCCAACCCAGCTCAACTCACACATGGGTCCGTTTGGTTGAATCGGTGGATTGTGTTTATATGTTTTATGAGTTTGGTTGAATTGGTGAATTGTATTTATATGTTTCATGTCTAATAAAAAAATTGGGTTTCGTAAATCATTTAAGCAATTTTTTAAATAATAAATTATTTTAATTTATATAATATGCTTAAATTATATTCTAAATTTTCAAATAATCATATATGGTATATAATTAATATTAAATATGTAAATTTGATATATATCTTATCCTATTTTCTATTATTTCATTTGAATTCTCTCATATTTTGTGTAAAAAGAAAGCATATAAACCTATTCTAGCTGATGTCGCGGAAGCCTGAAGAGAAGTACACATGATACTCTCTTTGATAGACAGAAACTAAACTGTTAGTTCCTGGGTAGTAAACCTCGAATCCACGAGGGGTTCCTTGAATCCACAAGGTGATAAACTGGAATCCACCAGAAAAAGAATTTGACAAAAAAGTCTGTATTTTTATTAATCTGAAAACTGCCCTGCCTTTGGAGGCTACAATGCGTTTAAATAGTAAAACTAGGTCAACTAGAAACCCTAAGGCGGCTACGAAAGCATATAAAACCCTAATTTGACTAAACAACATTAAAAAACACCTAAAAACAAGAAAATAAATGTCCTAAACCTAAAATAACGAAAATTACATAAAAATACCAAATATAAAATATTACAGAAATTAATTAGAATATTTTGTCCTACATCAGACCCCTCCACTTGAAATAAACTCGTCCTCGAGTTCATTCTTGAAATCTGAAATCTTCCACTCCAAATAAACAAATACTTTGAATGTCTTAATAACTTGATTAGGCTCTGAAACTTGAATTCTTCATAAAATGTAGCATAAAATTTCTTCTCATCTACTTTCAATTTATTTGCAACATTAATCAAAAATTGGTTGATAATGAAATTAAAATTTTCTACTCCAAGAAAATCAACATATTGTCAGGATTGTGAGTTGTGGACTCATCCTCATATTTGATCTCAATTGAATCTTCCATAATGTTTTCAATAATGACCATATCTTCATTCCTATCATCTTCCACAACCAACTCAACCGTTGTGTTTTTGACCTCTTCAGCAAATTGTTGACAAGTGGTATCTTTAATCTTCAATTCAATAACTTGCTGCAAGTCTTGATATTTTTTAACCCCTACAAAATTTTCTTTGGAAATAGGTTGCTTCTTCTCAACCCTCAAACTCCTTTCTTTACTTGACACATGGACTTGACTGTGATAATTTTGGTTTTGTGGTTGACCTTTCATGTTTTGAACATATTGCTTTTCATATGAATATACAGATTTATAATCAACACTTGTATAATCTAGTATATTATAATATTCATTAGGAAACCATAAATCAATTAATACCTTTTTCATTCTTTGCCAAGAGCAGATTGGATGCTTACCTCGCCGCTTTCTATCGATTTGAATGTCTTCCCACCATTCCTCTGCTTCATTGTCTAATTTATTAGATGCAAGCCGCACCTTTTCTTCATCACAAATCTTCCAAAAATTAAAATACTCTTCTAAATCAAGAAGCCAGTTAATAAAATCCATCTTACACATATCTCCATCAAAGAATGAAATTTTCTTGTAGCTAGGAGTGCGTCTTTGAATATATCGAACATTGTTGTTGCAAGATGATTTCCTAGCAAGAAGAGTAGCAATAATTCTTTGCCAAGAGCAGATTGGATGCTTACCTCGCCGCTTTCTATCAATTTGAATGTCTTCCCACCATTCCTCTGCTTCATTGTCTAATTTATTAGATGCAAGCCGCACCTTTTCTTCATCACAAATCTTCCAAAAATTAAAATACTCTTCTAAATCAAGAAGCCAGTTAATAAAATCCATCTTACACATATCTCCATCAAAGAATGGAATTTTCTTGTAGCTAGGAGTGTGTCTTTGAATATATCGAACATTGTTGTTGCAAGATGATTTCCTAGCAAGAAGAGTAGCAATCTTTTGCTGGATTTCAACCATAATTTTCTGACTCTTTTCATGAAATTGTCGCTCATCACGAGCCTCTTCACGAAACTTGAGGAACTCAGCCCTAGTGAGGACTGGATTGTTGACGTCGTCATTGTCGTCATTGTTGTGGTGGTCGCCGTCTCGCCGGTTAGCCATCAGACCAGGGTAAATCAAGGCTCTGATACCAACTGATGTCGCGGAAGCCTGAAGAGAAACACACACGATGCTCTCTTGATGGAACAGAAACTAAACTGTTAGTTTCTGGTAGCAAACCTCGAATCCACGAGGGGTTTCCCTGAATCTACAAGGAGATAAAACTGGAATCCACCAGAAGAAAATTTGACAAAGTCTGTGTTTATTGATAATAATCTGAAAACTGCCCTGCCTTTGGAGGCTACAATGCGTTTAAATAGTAAAAACCTAGGTCAACTAGAAACCCTAAGGCGGCTACGAAAGCATATAAAACCCTAATTTGACTAAACAACATTAAAAAACACCTAAAAACAAGGAAATAAATGTCCTAAACCTAAAATAACGAAAATTACATAAAAATACCAAATATAAAATATTACAGAAATTAATTAGAATATTTTGTCCTACATCAAAAATCTACTCTCTCTAGCTAGGGTTTGAGTTTGGAGGCATAAGGTTGTATTTATATGTTTAAATTAGGGTTTTCAGACTCATTTAGAAGATTTTGCATGTTCCAAAGGATCTAAGGGCTGGGCCTCATCAAAGAGGGAAGCTTAAGGCCCTAAAAAAAGGAAATTTTAAGGTTCTAGAAATGACTCTGCGTACTCATGGTCGGGGCATGCTTACACATGCTTCCCCAAAAACCCAAAATTTGAAAACTTTGATGGCTTGACTTCAAAAAACCATAACTCAGTCAATATAAATCTAAATTAGGCAAAATATATGTTCAAATTGAAGCCCAAGATAGCTACTTTTCAATAAAACAAATCCCACTCAAAAATTCACTGTGGATCAAAAGCTATGGTCAAAACAGTGAGTAAATGTCATTTTTCATCATTGTTTTTAAAACGATTTGAGCACTTTTAAGTTGTGATTACTTTCAAACTATCAAAATAACTTCAATTACCTTTTGTAGACATGTCAAGTTTATCATTGGAACCGAGGACTAAATTTTATTAACTTGGTACAAAATGAAGTGTTTACACTTATGCTAAAAGATGTGCTGGATGAATGAATTTTTGTTTTTTTAGAGTAAAAACTAAAAACTAAAAATCTTTACCGGACACAACACAACATGAAAAAACCTATGGCCAATTTTCTCCTAATAAATCCTCCCAAGTATTCTTTCTTTAGTAAAAAAGACCTTCCCCACGATGATTAAAATTCAGAATAAGGGAGAAATTGTCAAGCATTTTTCCAACGACTGAAACAATAAAGTCATAGAAGATGAAGACAATAAACTTTAAAATGAGGGACCAGCAACAGACAATAAAGTTACCAACTTTGCAAGCTTCATGCAATCGCTGAGTAATATCGAGGAACACTCAATTATTTTGGGCAATTGAGCTGGTTTTGAAATACAAAATAAATAAAGAGTAATGTTACACACATAAACTATTTTATAATATTTTTATAAACTGCTAATGTGGCTTTAGTAATTTTCAAATAATTATTAATAAACATAAATGTGATGTTAGTGATGGACCCATATTAGAACTAATAAGAATTTGTCACATCAATAATTTGTAAAAATGTTGTAAAATAGTTTGTAACTGTAGCATTACTCATAAATAAAAACTAATAATGCTATATATATGCATGATAAATTTATAAAATTTTTCCCAATTTATAATGGTAATTGTAGGGATATTGGGCCCAGATGTTCATTGTATATTCACATATTGGGCCTGTGGTCCAAGCCGAGGACAAGTCTTGCCCGAAAAGGAGGAATCTTGGAGAAAATGGACCGTGTTAACAAACAAGAAAGTTGATATTGGCCATAAGGGCTCAATAGGAAGAGCCAAGGATAAAGGTCTCCTTGGTTGACCAAGGCCGAGGTCAGAAGAAATGGTTTGTTGATCAAGGGACGTTCTAGGAAGTTTTAATGAATTGGATAAGCTTTATTGAGGCACCCGACGAAAGGAAGCTCTAAAATATTTTAAGGAAAAGCTGCTACCACCATATTAAATGTCTAGCAGCTAATTTCTTGACTACATTAATGTAGAGAAAACTCTTGAACAGTGTAGATTTGGCCGCCCCAATGCAAATAGGGTTATGGAGGGTGTCTGATAGGACAGACACTTAAGTGATGGCCTAAGTGAACAACAAGTGTAGGATTGAGATGCTACAAAAGAAACTATATAATGTAAGAGATCCTAGATGGAGCGGGGATCATAAATTAAAGAGAGAGACTATAGCTTTCAAAAACGAAATTTGTAACCCAATTTAAGAATAATATATATAAGAACAGACATCCTCGGACCTTTGCCGAGGACTAATTCTCTTTGGTACAATTGTTCTTCTTTTCATTCTCTTATCATCTGAACCCATTCTGTCATTTGTTTAATTAACTAAAGCCCAATTTTCCAACCTATTTCTCTATAAATTCATTGTTTTGGACTTTTTGGGTCTAAGTCCATCCACTTAGTGGGCAAGGGAATTCAAATCTGGTCCTTACAGTAATATATTGCGATTATAGTGTAACATCAAGCTATTATTATTAAAAATATTATTTTTATGCTAAAAAATAAAATAAAATTACAGTTGTCACCTTAATAATCATAAAAAATCAGCAAACCTATTTTATATGAGAGGTCGGTGGGTCAACTCTAACAATATAGTTTAGCCATCATGTGGCTCAAATTTCATACTAATTTATATATAAAAAAAATCCATTGAAGTTAGTAATTTTCAAGTAAGATTCTTGTTATCATATCTGGAAATTAATATGCAATGAAATCAATGTTTTTCTCAATTAATTTTGTTCATACTACTATCACATATCTTTGCTTGACAACTTACTCTTTTTTTTTGGGGGGGTGGGGGTTGGCTTAATAAAGATGAATTTTTAAGGAAGATTAAAAAAGAAAAAGAAAAAAGACTGAAATAAAAAAAAAGATCACTCGAATCCTCCCTATCTGTTGTTCCAAACATAGAATTAAGTAGATCGAAGATGAGAAAAGGGTCCACTCATAAAAAATAAAATAATTCATCTGTCACCTTAATAATCATAAAAAATAACATAGAATTTAGAATAACGTAAAAAATAAAATAACATAGAATTTAGCATAAAATATTTTATGCTAAAAAATAAAATAAAATTACAGCTGTCACCTTAATAATCATAAAAAATTAACAAATTTATTTTATATGAGAGGTCGGTGGGTCAACTCTAACAATATAGTTTAGCCATCATGTGACTCAAATTTCATACTACTTTATATATAAAAAAAATCCATTGAAGTTAGTAATTTTCAAGTAAGATTCTTGTTATCATATCTGGAAATTAATATGCAATGAAATCAATGTTTTTCTCAATTAATTTTGTTCATATTACTATCACATATCTTTGCTTGACAACTTACTCTTTTTTTTTTCTTTTTTTTTGGGGGGTGGGATCTCTCTCTCTCTCTCTCTCTCTCTCTCTCTCTCTCTCTCTCTCTGTGTGTGTGTTTGGAGTGTTTGGTCTTGTGCATAGACTGGTTCCAAGGGAATCCCGTGAAGAGAGCCAGGTCCAACTTCCCTACCCTATAAAGAAAGTCTTAGCCCGATAGCACAAAAAGGCACCCACAAATGTCAATCTACACTCTAATAATTACTAAAGTTTCGATTAGGTCTATGGATCCCAAATTTGTAGTTTTCCAATTTTATTATGAATTTCTACTATTATTAGGAAAAAAAATTCAAAGTTTTCCACTTATTATGGACTTATCTTGATTAAGTCTCCCAAATGAAAATTTTTTCTTTAAATTATTAAGGTAAGAACATTATTAAACAAGATAAAATAATTATTTGAGATAACTCAAGAAATTACATATCGGATTTTCTTGTACTTTCATGTTATCATTAATCATGATTTAAACCAATAGTAATATTTTGAAGGGCCAATTGAAATTAATTATGATGTTCCTACGCATGCATACCTATGGTAAGACCTTAACTAATAAAAATCGACCTTTCATATTACCTAGGTCAAAATATGGATTTTCATTCAGAAAAACCAGTTTATCCTTAATTCAACAATGACCTTACTATTTTGTCGATTTAAATTTTGAATGTTGAATGTTGAATGTTGAAAAACCAGTTTATATACTATGAATTTGAATGTTGAGGTCAATTATAGAATTTTCTGCCTAAGTGAAATTACTATTTTGTCCTAGAAAAGTGAATTTTAATGATTGCAAAATAGAGTATCTATTTACACATCTATTTTTAACCTAGGATTTATGTTTATATATTTGTTTGAATAATGATAGATAGTGTTATGAATTATGTGACGCTAAAAAGTAATACATTTATCTTATTAAATTTATATAAGATGAAACTATAAACTAAGTGTGAATTATCGGTAGGCTTATTACTTTGTGATATATTATGTGTTTAAATTTATTTGTTGAGAGTTATCAAAGAGTATAACTATATCTTCTCATAAAAAAAAAGTATAACTATATCTAAAAGGATAAAGTTTAGCTACAAAATTGGTTGTAGTCTAAGACTACTACCTTACTCAATAAAATAAATATTACTACATATTTTGAAAATTTAACTGTTAAATTGCTTGTCCTTTATGCTTTTAATACATATTAAATTTTGTGTCAATCAAATATTATTTATCATATGATCTGTAAGCTTATATTTTATGCATAATTTTAAATTATAAAAACTTGTAATTTAAATAATTTTTTGGTGACATAGCTATTGATCTTAATTTTCTAAAAATTTTATAAGCATAAAGTATATAAGAAGAAGATATAATCCAATAGTGAATTTGTCAAAATTCATTTCTAATAAAAAGATATCAAATAAAGTTGTAGTCTAAATTTACAATCAATTTTGTAACTAAACTTTGTCGTATCTAAAAAAATAGAAAATTTTAAAAACTACACGTAAGTGAATTAATTAAGAAGCTAATACAAACTCATACGGATTCATAGCATCTTCTTTTAGTTTTTTGACAGTGGATTTGAATATGTACATTAGCAAATGAATATATTAACAAAATCCTGTATTATGTATATTAATATATTACATATTATGTTCATAAAAAAAAAATTGTATATTACATATTATTGTTATTGTTTTAGGTAGTCATATTCCTTTTTGGGTTAGGTTCAAGTTACACCTGGTATAACTCTAAGTAATGTTACACCACTCAATAACTTGTTATTGAATTAATATTTTGAAAATCCAACCGTTGAATTACATGTTCTATATGTTCTTAACATACATGCCAATTTTCATATCAATCGGATGCTATTTATGATTTGATCTATAAGCTCATTTTTTATGCATTATCTTAAACTAAAAAAATTTGAAATTTAACAATTGATTGATGATATGACTATTAATATTTGATCACCTCAAAATTTTGCAAGCATTTTGTCAATATTCACATCTAATTAAAAAATATTGAGTGATGTAACATTAAATAGAGTTACATCAGGTGTAACTTGAACCCAATCCTTTTTTTTTTTTTTTTTTTTTGTTATTATAATTTTTGTTTTCATCCTTTTAGATGTTTTATGTTTATTAAGAATTGACCCAAGAGGACTGTTGATTATTGACTCTAAAGTCTAAAGGGCAAAAAAGGAAAAAAATAAAAAGAAAAAGTATATCAATCAATCATACTAAAAAGTAAAAAACAAAAAAAAAAAAAAATCTCTCAATTTACTCACCCTCGGAGCTCCGCGTAGAGATTCCCAAAATCTGGACCGTCCAATCCCTCCTCCTTCCTGGCTGCTGCACCTTCCTCCTCCGATTCTTTTCTTGTAGTCTCAGTCTCAGTCTCTCTCAGCCACCCAACCCCAACACACACGCACACACAGAGCAAATCCGTGCGCATTTCGCACACGGTGCAATCTATTAAGAACGACGCGTTTAGCGTTGTATGGTATTGACGACGCGTTGCGCTAAGGAAGCTAAATCTTTTTTTTTTTTTTTTTTTTAATATATTGTAGAAACAGAGATTTGATATAACTGAGCTGAGCAGAGCAGGACAAAGGCGAAGAAGAAGAAGAAGGAGGTGGAGGTGGAGGTGGAGGAGCATGGCTGAACTCTATTCGTGGCTCGTCTCCTTCTTTGTCCTCATAGCACTTCTCATCGTCATCGTTTACCAGGTCAATTTCTCTAATCCTAATTTCCTCTTTTATAAATATGTTTTATTTTTTTGGTTTCCCTGATTGTTTAAAGTTTGAGTTTTTATTTCAAAATTGCAATAAAAGGGTGTTTAAAGTTTCGCTATTTTGTTTCATAAATTGTTATTCACCGAGAGAAATGGGATTATAGTGCTTTTTGGCAATGAAGCTCTCTGTGCTATACCCATTTTTTGTTTTTTGGGATGCAAGAGTTTTAGGTACTCTTCTGGCAATGCCCAGAGGGAATATACTGTTTAGAAGTACATATTCTCATATAATAAGCACTCATTTTTTTTGGCAGTCTTCGTCAATGCCCAAGTATAGTTCTTCATATTTAAACTGGTTCAGCTGTTTATACATTCTTCTCTTTTCTGTTTGTGAGATGTAGCTCATAGGTTTCAATTCATAATGATTTTATTACTCAACTATGCAGTAGTGTAGTTTACATAAGGAGTAATATCATTTCCTCCCCTTGCTCTGTGATTTTTTAAGGATGGGGGGTTTTAGATGGATTGCTACTTAATTTTGAGTCGCACTTATACACACATCTTGGAATGAGTACTGGCTTTTGACATCTTACCTTTGACCTTAAACTATTGAAGTTAGATCTTCAAGTTGTTTTATGAGAAACAGCCAAGAACCTTGTAGCCTAGTGGCATTGCTTGTTCTCTTTTATGAGGAGAAGTGGGGAACTAGGGTTTGTTTGTATTCCCTCGCTCCTACTTGTAACAATTGAATTATAAAAAAGAAAAAAAGGTTCCTTTAAGAAAAACATTTTTGTTCTGAAAGTTAGTGTGGTAAAACTTGTAACTGCAATAGAATCCCCCCCCCCCCCTTCCCCTGGCGGATGGGGTGTCGACAAAGAAGGAAAAAAGGACTACTATAAGCAAGTAAGAATTATGCTGTCTTTAGCATGCATCGGTTCTATTGTATTTGAATAGGATTCATTGGCCTGTTTTGGTGACCAGTGAGTTACTTTCATTAGTAATAAGTTAACTTATTATAGCATTTAGGCCTCAGACTCAACCTTGAGAGGTTGGCTCAGTGGTTCTTAAGGCCTCACGACATTCATGAGATCTTGGGTTCGAAATATCTTGGGGCCACTCTCGAGAGATTCCTCCTTGTAATAACCTGGTGTGTGTAGGTTGGGTTGATTGCACCTGTCCAATAGAATTGTTAGATACTCGAAAAGGTTTGGATACTCTCATTTCTAAAAATATATATATATATATATATACTCATCATTGACTTGTCATTTAGTGTGGGTTAATGTTAATGCTGATAATACTAATAGGAAGCAATTCAAGTTTCATGGTAGCTATTTGGCCTCTTTGCCTAGTAGTATCGTATAAGTACTAAGGGATCTGAATTGGAGTTGAGGTTAGGGTTTTGAATCTTCTTCTTAATTCTTATCCCAAAAAAAAAAAAAAAAAAAAAATTGAGGTTAGGGTTTTGAATCTTCTTCTTAATTCTTATCCCAAAAAAAAAAAAAAAAAAAAAAGAGTTTGAATCTTCTTGACCGGTTACATTCGTTGACATAGGACAAATTAGGGAATTTGTCTGTTTGGTTGTGGTGGGTTTAGGGTTTGGAGAATTTGTGGATCTAAGTAGTATGTGGGGACTGGAGATTTGGTGTTATGATAGGTAAAAGAAAGGGCTTGATTTGGGGTTGTAAGGAAGAGGGAAAAGAGAGAATATTATGGTTTATAGGGGCTGTGTGAAAAGTATCACAAGAAAGGGAAGTAGAAGAAAGGAGAGAAGAGAAAGGGTGAAAAGAACCCCCAATGGCGAATGTGCTTCTATGCTCAAAACACTCGATTTTATTAACTAACTCCAATTTCTTTTGAATACATTGAGAGTGTGTATATATATATATATATATAAAGACTCTTTCTTGTACCAGTAGTATTAGGACTCTTAGATTGACTAGTAAACTAAAACCTAAGATCCTTAAGATCTACTAGAAAATTCTGGATTCAATTAAACTACCAAAATACCCTTAGTTCGCAGAAATTGCAGATTTTCCCTTGACCACAAAACTGACTGTAACTAATAAAATAAAAACCTGAATGAAAAAAATGTTTAACCCTAAAAGATTCATGCCTATACCTTTAAAACTACATGAATTTTACCTCAATTGGACTTTACATGTGGACGTTATAAAATAATTTTTAAATAGGCAAATTTGCAAAGTAATAGCAGATAAGTTTTTCTGGGCTACGGCACTAGTCATCTAGCTCTCACCCATAGCATGGATTATGTGGTGTTTGGCTCTTCAATTGCCTGTTAAAACATTGAAAAAGATGTTCCAAGTTGCTAGAATCAAGCTTGTGTAAGTGTGTTGGAGCACGCTGGCTCCATATAATTAAAGCTCAGGAAATGTTGTTTGGGTTTTACATGTAGTCACTCTATTGGCATTCTGTCATTGTTTGTCTAGTGTTATTTTAAGGTGTCTGAAATATGGATTTTTTTGTTTGTTTTGTTTTGTTTTGTTTTGAGAATCCTGAAATTTGAAATTTAACAGTGAAAATTTTGTTGCAGCTTATGTGCCTGGCGGATCTAGAGTTTGATTATATCAACCCTTATGACTCTTCATCTCGAATAAATAGAGTGATTTTGCCAGAGTTCATCACACAGGGAGTGTTATGCTTATTCTATCTTGTAACGGGGCATTGGTTTATGTCACTGTTATCTGTTCCATACCTCTACTACAATGTGAGACAGTAAGTTTATGTCTTCAAACTTCACCAAATATGAGATTATATGAGATTTTGTGTCTAGCGGAAAATGTTTATATCAGGATTTTGCTTCTCTTATTAGTGATGTGTCATAATTTTTTGGATAAATTCTGGAGAACTCCTTTGATGTTTGTGACAATGTAAATTACCTGTCCTAATATAATGTGGAAATAGCATTGGAGTAAAGGTGGATATTTACAATCAAGATGTGGATAACATATATATTGCTGCCATGATGTCACTAGTTACTACTTGTCAAAAAAAAAAAAAAAATGATATGTGCACTTATAGTGGTCATGTCTTGTTGTCCTGACTCCTGGAGAAGCTAGAATGTGCTAAGTTTCATGATCTTGCTAATTTCTGCCCTAAATGTGACTAGGTACTTGCAAAGAAAGCATCTGGTAGATGTCACTGAGATATTCAACTTGCTTCATTGGGAAAAGAAGCAGCGGCTATTCAAACTCTTCTATCTTATTTTTCTGCTCTTTCTCACCATATTTTGGTACTGTCACCAGATACAAATTACTTTTTGTTTCTCAGAAATTTAGTTTTTTAATTTTGATTCTACATAAAAAGATTGTTTTGACTCTTTTTTGTACTTCTGTTGTAGGATGATTCTAACTGCATTGGATGATCATAATTAATTGGGCGCTATTGCTTATGGACTAATACTGGAGGGTCTTAAATCTCAGTCCTGTGACTATTGCCCGAGTGTAAGAGATAAATTGCTTCCTCCTAGCAACACCCTTTGTACCTGAAATAAGTTCAGGGTTTGTATTTGAATTAAATTTCAGGGTGTTGCTGTCTCCTAGCAACACCATTTGTAACTGAATTATTCAATTATCCAACACCTGTTGGATAACACGTCAATCTCTCCAGGTTCAGTATTCGGGCATTTTCACCCGTTCCTCCTCCCGCTTATCATTTTCTTTTTCTCCATCTCTCCTATTCTTGCTTTTGGATTTTTGCCAATTTGTGTGCATGAAGAGGGGATATTTATATTAATAACCAAAAAAAAGTGTTGATTTTGAATGTAGGCCACAGTATGTACTAATCGCTTTTATTACTATGAAAACACCAATAAATCATGTTGACCAGATACGGTTTCATCAAAGTATTTCTTAGCTAGCATAAGTCTTGCATGGTACTATTTGGGCGTCTTAGAGCTTTCCATAGTGTATAGAAGTACGAGGTACCTTCATGGTCGACCACTCCTTAGCCTTGAAAGGCTCTCCAAGTGGGTGAACAGCAGTGCGGAAATAAAGCCTCTGGGGATCTTGGTATTACTTTGAACTTCCTGCAAAACGGAAGCCAAAACTTTGAGGAACGGGCCACCTCTGCCATAGCATAAAACGTTAATTCTGAACCACCATCATTTGATAGATAAACACTTAGCTTCTCAGGTGGATGGTCATAAGCAATGACTGATAGAACTGTGCTAATCACCATAGCTGGTGGTTCTATAAGGGGGTTTGCGGTGCACACGAATATGCTTATGCCTGGCTAAACCTTCTCGTATCTGTTTATTTTTACAACCACACTTAGCAACAACAGAAAAAAAAGCATGCACTACATATGGAAAATACTGTTACACACATTAATTTATAGATTATGTACACTCTTACATGCGCCAAAAATGAACTGAAATTGTGACTTGAAATCACGATATGTGCTTACATATAAACATGTGAAAGAGAGAGAGATACCTGTGAGAGAGGCAGTCCTGGAAAGTGCAACGATAGATGAGATTCCATCGAACAATCATAGTGAGAAACCATTAAAAACAAAACCAAAGCTTTGAAAGAAACAATCCTACCTGATAAGTCTAGAAAAATCACTAAGGTCGTCCATCTTAATGAACGACCATTGCATCATTAGTGGGACATCAAAGAAAGATGAGTAACCGTTCAACATATTCAATAACGACTATCAAAGGTTTTAAACTCTCTCATTAAGACAAAAAACGTTACAATTAGGATAATAATCACCCTCATTTATATCCAATAGCTACCTAAGTCACATATAAAATGGACAATTTGTCCATTTGCTAATATTAGGACATGTATTTCACATGTTAAGAACATATATTACTATGTTATGTAATTGGCTAATCCTTTGACAAACTGCCTTGTACTTGTATTTGGGTAGATTTAGGATGTGTTTGATGCTTTAAGAAACATTGTTTCAAGTTCAAGTGTTAAAGCCATGCAAGTTTGTCCAAGATTCAAGTATAGAAAGTGTTGTTCTTTAAAACTTAACAGCTAGCAATCTATCGAGACTTAAGAGCTGTCTGATTCCTGTGGCTCGACAGCAGCTCAACAAATAGGTATTTGTTGAGGTTTATGAAACTCAAGTGTTGTTTGGATTTTGCCAAACTTAGTTAACAAAACTGAGCTTTGTTAACTCATATCTCAAAACTCATGGGCCCCACATGTCTAATGTTTGTTTGGCTTTTTTTTTTTTTTTTTTTATTACTACTTGTCAAAAAAAAAAAAAAAATGATATGTGCACTTATAGTGGTCATGTCTTGTTGTCCTGACTCCTGGAGAAGCTAGAATGTGCTAAGTTTCATGATCTTGCTAATTTCTGCCCTAAATGTGACTAGGTACTTGCAAAGAAAGCATCTGGTAGATGTCACTGAGATATTCAACTTGCTTCATTGGGAAAAGAAGCAGCGGCTATTCAAACTCTTCTATCTTATTTTTCTGCTCTTTCTCACCATATTTTGGTACTGTCACCAGATACAAATTACTTTTTGTTTCTCAGAAATTTAGTTTTTTAATTTTGATTCTACATAAAAAGATTGTTTTGACTCTTTTTTGTACTTCTGTTGTAGGATGATTCTAACTGCATTGGATGATCATAATTAATTGGGCGCTATTGCTTATGGACTAATACTGGAGGGTCTTAAATCTCAGTCCTGTGACTATTGCCCGGGTGTAAGAGATAAATTGCTTCCTCCTAGCAACACCCTTTGTACCTGAAATAAGTTCAGGGTTTGTATTTGAATTAAATTTCAGGGTGTTGCTGTCTCCTAGCAACACCATTTGTAACTGAATTATTCAATTATCCAACACCTGTTGGATAACACGTCAATCTCTCCAGGTTCAGTATTCGGGCATTTTCACCCGTTCCTCCTCCCGCTTATCATTTTCTTTTTCTCCATCTCTCCTATTCTTGCTTTTGGATTTTTGCCAATTTGTGTGCATGAAGAGGGGATATTTATATTAATAACCAAAAAAAAGTGTTGATTTTGAATGTAGGCCACAGTATGTACTAATCGCTTTTATTACTATGAAAACACCAATAAATCATGTTGACCAGATACGGTTTCATCAAAGTATTTCTTAGCTAGCATAAGTCTTGCATGGTACTATTTGGGCGTCTTAGAGCTTTCCATAGTGTATAGAAGTACGAGGTACCTTCATGGTCGACCACTCCTTAGCCTTGAAAGGCTCTCCAAGTGGGTGAACAGCAGTGCGGAAATAAAGCCTCTGGGGATCTTGGTATTACTTTGAACTTCCTGCAAAACGGAAGCCAAAACTTTGAGGAACGGGCCACCTCTGCCATAGCATAAAACGTTAATTCTGAACCACCATCATTTGATAGATAAACACTTAGCTTCTCAGGTGGATGGTCATAAGCAATGACTGATAGAACTGTGCTAATCACCATAGCTGGTGGTTCTATAAGGGGGTTTGCGGTGCACACGAATATGCTTATGCCTGGCTAAACCTTCTCGTATCTGTTTATTTTTACAACCACACTTAGCAACAACAGAAAAAAAAGCATGCACTACATATGGAAAATACTGTTACACACATTAATTTATAGATTATGTACACTCTTACATGCGCCAAAAATGAACTGAAATTGTGACTTGAAATCACGATATGTGCTTACATATAAACATGTGAAAGAGAGAGAGATACCTGTGAGAGAGGCAGTCCTGGAAAGTGCAACGATAGATGAGATTCCATCGAACAATCATAGTGAGAAACCATTAAAAACAAAACCAAAGCTTTGAAAGAAACAATCCTACCTGATAAGTCTAGAAAAATCACTAAGGTCGTCCATCTTAATGAACGACCATTGCATCATTAGTGGGACATCAAAGAAAGATGAGTAACCGTTCAACATATTCAATAACGACTATCAAAGGTTTTAAACTCTCTCATTAAGACAAAAAACGTTACAATTAGGATAATAATCACCCTCATTTATATCCAATAGCTACCTAAGTCACATATAAAATGGACAATTTGTCCATTTGCTAATATTAGGACATGTATTTCACATGTTAAGAACATATATTACTATGTTATGTAATTGGCTAATCCTTTGACAAACTGCCTTGTACTTGTATTTGGGTAGATTTAGGATGTGTTTGATGCTTTAAGAAACATTGTTTCAAGTTCAAGTGTTAAAGCCATGCAAGTTTGTCCAAGATTCAAGTATAGAAAGTGTTGTTCTTTAAAACTTAACAGCTAGCAATCTATCGAGACTTAAGAGCTGTCTAATTCCTGTGGCTCGACAGCAGCTCAACAAATAGGTATTTGTTGAGGTTTATGAAACTCAAGTGTTGTTTGGATTTTGCCAAACTTAGTTAACAAAACTGAGCTTTGTTAACTCATATCTCAAAACTCATGGGCCCCACATGTCTAATGTTTGTTTGGCTTTTTTTTTTTTTTTTTTTCCGGATGTTAACTCAGTTAACAAAACTAAGATTTTTGGGATATGAGTTATCAAACTTGGAAACTCCTCCGAGTTGTTTTCAATTTTTTTTTTTTGAGTTTTGAGTTATGTTAACTCAGTGGCATTTTCCCGTAATTTACATCACAATTGGGTCCCACGGAGCAGAGTGTTGTTCCATCACTACAGCAACAGATGCTCCAATAGGTAGTCTTTTCTTCTTCTTTCTTTTTCTTTCTTCTTCACAGACTCACTCCAACGGCATTTTCTTCTTCTTCTTCATTCTTTTTCTTTATTTTCTTCTTCACAAAAACACCAAATATACTTTATTTAAAAAAAAAAAAAAACACATGGGTACCGATTTCTCAAACCCATAAACACGAGTTAGATCATACACACTAACACAGAAACACAAACCCACAAACATGTTCACCATGGGTCTGACTCCATAGCTGCCGCTGCTTCAAGATTTCACAAACCCACAAACATCCTCTGTGGCTACCACCCTCTCCCTCGCTGCCGCTGCTTCACAATTTCACGAGCTCGACCTCCCTCGCCACAGCTGTTCCAGAGAAAGACGAAGGGAAAGAAAAAAAAAAAGGGAAATAGGCGTTGGGTTGAAAGAGATCAACACCGATTGGTGCCGCTGCTACAAGTCGGAGGATCAACACCGATTGGCGCCACCGCTACACCGATCAACACCAATCGTCTTCTATCTTAGCTGGGTTCGGGTTTGTGCTGGGAGAGTAACATGGCAATGGTGACTGAAGGAGAAGAAAATGAAATGAGGAGTTATAAGTGATGAAAAAAAAAAAAACAAACAAACAAACAGGGCCTCAATTTTTTAGGACTGTTTTTCATTCAATTCGTGATTATATGTTTGGGCTTTCTTTTCTCACAACCCTAGATATATATAAGGATTATTTTAAGGGCTGTAAATAGAGACACAAGTTGCACAAGTGTTGAGCAAAGTTTTGTTCAAGTAAATTGTGATCGGAGACAAAAATTGCCCTAATTCATCTTTCTTGTGAAGAAATTGTTGTGTTTGTGTAACATAGGATTTTGTGACCAAGGAACTTCTTGATCTTCATCGTGTGATGAACTGAAGAACTTTGCAGCCAACAACCTTCTCTAGTTGGTGGTTGAAGTCGCGTACTGGATCCGCGTAATTAATTAGTCACGTACTAGGAGTTGTGCATTGAAAGAAGAGATTGTCACTACAGAATAAGTCTAATTGGGTATTGGGGTAAGGGTTCAATTGTAGGTTGGTATAAGGTACTGAGATTTCTTTACTTGTAACCGCTTGTTGTGATAATAGTAGATTCTCGGGAGTGGTGACCTTAAAATCACTTGGTAGGGTTTTAATCGTGTAGGTTTTTCCTATTTGCAAACAAATCACCGTGTCAATTTATTTTCCGCTGCATACTTAGTTTAATTGGTGTGCTACCACGTGTTTGCATGTTAATTTGATTAATTAATAAACTTGGCTAATTAATCAATTAATTCATCACAAGAGGTCAATACGTTTTTGGCCTATCAGCTAAGGTACGACAAAAACTACTACAAAACACTATCTATATACGAAAGATATGAGTTGATACTAACTTAAGCATTGGAGGCTCCTCTACTGGGCACAACCCAGTGGTCTCTTCGATTAGTCCTTCCTTTATTTTGCAGGTCCTACAAGATCGTCTAATGATCCGAATTTGATGAGTGACCCAACTGATGATTTTGGCATCATCAGTTTGGCATCGTCTGTGGGAATCGATTTGCCAGTGAGCTCTTCCTATGACAAAGGGTCACTCACTTCAAACTCATAAACAATGATGCTAGAACCTGTATCCAAGAGAAACAGGGCATACAATTGGATTTGGGTGAAAAGGAGATCAAAAAGCTAAGCTTTCTTTATTTCAAGATCCAATAAAGCAAACCCATTTAGCAATTTCATCTTCAAAGAACAAAACCTCAAAATTTCCATTAAATCACCCAAAGGTGGCTTGCTGTAAGGCTCAGACTGTAAGACTCGCTGTAAGGCTCAAAATTTTCATCTTGGGTCTAAAAATTTTCATCTTGGGTCATCCTGTCAAATGCTTTTATCACATGTTGTTAAATGACCTAAAAGTCTAAAAACACAATAACCTCTTTTAATGCTTTATAAACATAAAAAGGAGTTTATCATGTTAAATATTCTTTTGCTGAAAATAGAGAGATAATTGTAGGTGGTCATGTAATTTTCGGCCACCCAAGTCAAAAGCTATGATGAAATTACCATCAAAGAGCTTTTCTTTCTTGGTTTCACTCTTCCCTATTGTTTTAATTTGCATGAAAGGTGAAGTCAAATTTCATTAAAACGTAATTTCCTTCCCAAAATTATGGCGTCTAAAATATAATCATTAAAAAGGAAAAAGTCAAATTTTATTGTCTTCCTAAATTTAGAATCCTAAATTTTTAACATGATATAAAGTTTAAAACAAGGAGAGAAAGTCTAAACTCTAAACCCAATTCTTGGGTCTTGAGGTGTGAAAGCCAAGGGAAATGAATACCTTAATTCATTGCTATAGCTTATACATGTTCAAGGAATATATTATATTTGGTAGTTAGGGAAAAGAGAATGGAAAGAGATCGGTCAAGTAATATCACCATTTACTCTTTAAAATCCCCTCCATTAAAGCTAATTATAAGTCAAGCATTATAACCTTGATATTCTAATTATGACCATCAAAAAGAGTTCTACTACATTTCCTAATATGATCAGAACAGACCATTTGACCCTTTACTGTATATATAAATGTTTTTAATATCCTAATTGATGTTCACACATTATGGCTTTTTATATCACCACTTTTCTTTCCTAATGCATCTTGTTAAGATAGGAAAATTGAAGTCAAATTTTATTGCATGGCCCTTGTCAAAGGTAAGAAATCTCATATTTTACCATTTGAGAAAAGTGAAACCGAAATTTATTATCTTAATAGAATTATAGTATGTCATAATTCTAACCACTAAAAAGGTAGATTTGAATCTTATTGCCTGTCTAAGTTATTTAAAAAAAAAAAAAAACTGCTTTCGGCATTAAACCCAAAGTTATTTAGTTTCGATTTTTGAAGTTAAAGAATTTTTTGATGAAGAAAGTTAGTGAATACTCCTATATGTTTTTACTTTCTACAGTTAGTTTCCTAATGGAAATTAATTTTATAAATGCTCCTTAGAGCAATCAATTAAATGTATAAAACATTATATGTTTTTACTTTCAGAGTTGTCATTAGACATAAGATGTTTTAAAAAATATGCTAATAGCATTATTTTTGAGTCAAATGATCCAGTTATTTAAGGAATGCAAGTTTGTAAAATTTCATAATTCAAAAATCATTAGAATTTATGCCAATAAACATAAAAGATATTTAGTTTCAGTACATTGCTTCTGAAATAAATTCCGTCATCGTTGCTAAGTTCAAATTTTATATCTTCATATGTTCCTCCATAGAATGAACAAAGTTTACTATTTAAACTTTTCCATGTATAATTACACTTTTAGAATGGAGAATTTAAATTGTTCCATACATAAATCCCACCAAATGGCTTCATGAAATCTTTAGTGGTCTTTATATGTTAAAGCGTCATGCTTTCACTGAGCCATTACACTTCAGAGCTTGGTATAAACTATATTACACTTCATTTATATAAAAATCAATACTAAGCCCCCAACAAATTTTATACATTTGTGGTTAATATTTATGTGAATCTCTTACTTGACAAGTTGCACCAAGTCTAACACCTTGCACAATAAAAGTACTAAACTATTCACTAGTGTAACTAGACTAGCTTGATTGTACCTATTCTTAAGAAATTGTCAAGAAAAACCTGCCAAGAAAAACATCAAAAACTCTTAAGTGGAAAAGGGTAATACAACTGAAGGTTATGAAAATTCCTTTGACATCACAAATGGGGAGTCAAGCCCCAATAGCTTTGAAGCCAATATCAACCCACCAAAGAAGAGCTCGTTGAAAAGAAATCAGCTTAGAAGGGTACCCAAAGTACCGCGCACACACATCTAAATCACTTGCCATGTGAACAAAGTGGTTCCAAGCCAAGTATGCCTGTTCTAAGATCCTTGCAAAGGTGGGCTCGAATATTCAATTTCTAGAAAAAGTTCCAAGGTAAACAGGTAATTAAACCTTACTCACTCTCTCACTTGTTAACTTAATCTTCAAAACTTGATTTTGATGTGTGTAACATATATATCTTAAATTTAAGGCATTGCATAAGTTACCAACTAAATGCGAAATGAATCCAAGGCAGACAGTAAAAAAAAAAAAAAAAAAAATCCAAGGAAATCCTATACTTTCCTTTAGTCTAGCTCTATAATTACTGAGATTTCAAGAAAAGTGAAGTCAATTTTTTTTTTTTTTAAATATGCCATGTTGAGGCACTAAAAAGTGGAATAAAATATCATTATGGTTTTAATATAATAGTATAGTAGAAAGTAATTAATTGCATTATTTAACGATTCAACCCTTTTTATCCTTTAAATATCTGCAGCAGTTTGTTATTTTGAAAGTTAATTACTTATATGATTTAGTAAGGTTAGAATAGAGAAACTTGAGGTTTGGAATAAAAGATTCGCTACACCATTTTTAAAAAATATTCATGGCCGTTCCTCTAGTTCATATCTTACCAACTTATTGCACATGCTATCACAACATCAAACACTTCTTTTTATCTTAAAATCATTTTTGATATTCGTTGGACACTTGAGTATCCAAAATAATGGACATATCAGCTTTAACTTCGACACTTTAAAGAAGCATGTAGCTAGTAGCTTCAGTCTTCATAAATCATATCATACTTTTAGAATGCACTTCGTCAAATGACATCCATAATTGTGTAGCATGCAATTGCATATTTGTATATTGTCATTCCTAACAAAATGCAGCTAGCATTATTGAAGTGACTTAAGTGTATAATTAAAGAAGAGAGAAAAGGAAATTGCTACTTCGAACAACAATGTCCATGGTCATCAAAGCACTCCCCCTTGGATGTACCACTTAAAGCATTCGCAGTAGTGGTGGCAAAATTTTAGTTATTTAACTACACAAAAAGTTACTCTATCTATTTTACCTACACACATGTTGTAGCAGTGGTTCTATTTTAGCTTTCAATACAATAAAATAATATACACATCATAATAAAATAATATAATCACTACAATAAAATAATATATCCTACTAAAAAAAAACAACCACAGCACCAACCACAACCACTCTACCATCAGCCACAGCCACAGCCACCACCACCACCACCACCAGTCCACAGCAGGCCAAAAAAAAAAAAAAAAAACCAAATCTCCAATTTTTTCTTCAACCCGGACCAAAAAAAAAAAAAATTCACCAGAAACCCACCCAATCGTAGAGCAAGCACTCCGATCGGCGTCAACAATCACGGCTGATCGGCAGCAACACCCACAACCACCATCACGAAACCCACCCGAGCCACCCACTGATGTCGATGAACCCAACCACAGCCCACTGATGTCGACGAACCCAGCCACCCACCGACACTGATCTATCCACACAACCACAACCACCACCACACCACAACCCACAGCAGAAAAAGAAAAAGAAAAAAAAACCAAGTAAGGATCGAGATGGGTTGGCAACGTGGATCGGGGCTGGGGTCTGCGGCGTGGATAGGCAACGGGGTCTGCGGCGTGAGTCGGTGGTATGGGTCGGCGGTAGCATGGAGGTAGGCTGGCAGTGGTGAGAGGAAGTTGAGAAAGAGCTGAGAGAGAGAGAGAGAGAGAGAGAGAGAGGTGAGATTGAGAGAGATCAGAGTTGAGAGAGAGAGGTAATATTTTAATGCGGCCAGGAGTAAAAAATTAATTTTTTTTTTTTTTTTTAGCTCTAAGCTACAGTGCACATCTATCTATAGATGTGCACTGTAGCAAATCATCTAAAAAAAATAAGTATAGCTCCACTGCTGGAGCAAGTTTTTTGTGTGTGAGGAGCTAAAATATACCAATATAACTTTTTAGCACCACTGCTGCGAATGCTCAACAATTTGATAGCTTGTGTGTGTATATCTCGCACTGTTTCTCCACAACTATGGCAAAATGGCAACAAAGATCAAAGAGGAGGATACGTCCATAACATTTTTATAATATTTTTTTGCAATAAATTATAAGTGATAGATTATTATTGGTTGTTACTGAATGGGTAAAAAAAGGATTTTAGTAGCGGGTTCAAATTATAACTAATAACAACTAATTACCATCTATAATTTGTTGTAAAAGTGTTGTGAAAATGTTGTAGGTGTAATACTTCTCTTATATATAAGATACATGGAATGCATATTATGAAAAAAAAAAAAACTGCAACAACAACGTTAATAGTTGCAAAGTAATCAACAATTATCTTCTTATGGTTGTTTCAGTATCGATTCTATAAATTTCTGTATGTTAGGTATATGATTTTTTTTTTTTAATTTTAATTATTATATTTTGGTTATCTCATAAAAAAGGGAAAAGCGACCTGTGATAGGCTATAATTTTAATTTTTGGTTGAATAGTGATATATTATTTTTGGTTGGACAAAAGGGAAAACACTAATAGTGGGAAAGATTATTTTTATTCATTGAATTATGATACACATACATGTAGATATGAAAAATTAGGAATTAGGATGCTTTAGAGTTTTAAGGAATAGAGATGGCAACATGGACAGAGATAGAGATAACCTGTCCGCACCTAATGATAGAGAAAACATGCAAGTAATGTTTCAATAAAAAGTTCAACCAGACCAAGTTGCACAATTTTCATCTTGAGATTTACAATCCCTTATTAACAAATTAAAGAAGCACACATAATATTACTAATTAGAGACTGAATTTTTTTATCCCCTCGTATTGAAGTTCTCACAATATTCAATTTTCATTCTTGAAAATTTAAAATGTCACACACTTCGTCATTTTTTCCACGTTCCTTAAATTTTTATCTACGCGTTTATAGAATACATATTTTAACCCACACTATATCTTAGGGACAAAAAAATGATATGCTTTAGGTTTTCTTTTTTCTTTTCCTTGACATATCATTTGGGTTTTATTTTAGTCCATGAAACTTAATAGGAACGTACTGAAGGACAAAATGTAAAAGATTTAAAATTTTTAGGAAATTTTTTTAAAGAATATAACAGAGAGTAGACTATATTTTAAGGATAAAAATAATATTTTAGTTTTAATTTTTTTCATTAAAGAAAATATGACTAAATGTTGCACCATTTTCTAAATTTATACTAATGATTAGTTACTTATTATGGTTTAGAATATATTATTCAAGATTTATGAGTAAAAAAATTAGAAATTAATAATTTATGGTGGGAAGGAGAAAAATCAAGATTTGCGTCAAAAGTTTTGAAATACCGTAGTTTTGTGTTTGCCACTTGCCTAGAGCCTTTTGACTCAATGGCATTATATGATTCTCCCATGGATGAGAACCTATATTCAAATCTCCTCTCCCCCCATTCTTGCTAAGAACATAAATATCATAATCATAACTTTGTGTTTGGTTATCTGTTATAATTTTTTTCATCAAAAAATGATTTCTTCAAACATACCTATAATTGCTGTATTTTGTTTATACATGTATATTATAATTTTTTTTTTTTAAAAAGGTAAGAGATTTTCTTGATATATGTTTTAATACGTAGATACATCAGTTAAAGCAGCAGAGAAACAACTTGCAGGGAACTCTTCTAGCCAAACAATAGAGTCAGAATACTCTTTTGCATAGTTGGCTAACAGCCGCATATATAAATTGCTAACTACGAGACCCTATCAACAAGTATTGAATTTCCCCTACCAAATAGCCAAACGGTGCGGTTGAAGGACATCCTTGCTAGTGAGTCTTGCATTATTTTGGTTGATATTTTGCATTATCTATCTGTGGGGGGATGAATGAGAGCTCGGCTTGAGGACCAAAGCTCAAGAAACTAACTTGAGGGATGGGCTCAACCCAAAGTATGGTGATAAGTAAATTAGCCTACTAAGTATAGAGAAGCCATTTGGGCCTACTGTCATGANTGGGGCGGCGGTAGCATGGAGGTAGGCTGGCAGTGGTGAGAGGAAGTTGAGAAAGAGCTGAGAGAGAGAGAGAGAGAGAGAGAGAGAGAGAGGTGAGATTGAGAGAGATCAGAGTTGAGAGAGAGAGGTAATATTTTAATGCGGCCAGGAGTAAAAAATTAATTTTTTTTTTTTTTTTTAGCTCTAAGCTACAGTGCACATCTATCTATAGATGTGCACTGTAGCAAATCATCTAAAAAAAATAAGTATAGCTCCACTGCTGGAGCAAGTTTTTTGTGTGTGAGGAGCTAAAATATACCAATATAACTTTTTAGCACCACTGCTGCGAATGCTCAACAATTTGATAGCTTGTGTGTGTATATCTCGCACTGTTTCTCCACAACTATGGCAAAATGGCAACAAAGATCAAAGAGGAGGATACGTCCATAACATTTTTATAATATTTTTTTGCAATAAATTATAAGTGATAGATTATTATTGGTTGTTACTGAATGGGTAAAAAAAGGATTTTAGTAGCGGGTTCAAATTATAACTAATAACAACTAATTACCATCTATAATTTGTTGTAAAAGTGTTGTGAAAATGTTGTAGGTGTAATACTTCTCTTATATATAAGATACATGGAATGCATATTATGAAAAAAAAAAAAACTGCAACAACAACGTTAATAGTTGCAAAGTAATCAACAATTATCTTCTTATGGTTGTTTCAGTATCGATTCTATAAATTTCTGTATGTTAGGTATATGATTTTTTTTTTTTAATTTTAATTATTATATTTTGGTTATCTCATAAAAAAGGGAAAAGCGACCTGTGATAGGCTATAATTTTAATTTTTGGTTGAATAGTGATATATTATTTTTGGTTGGACAAAAGGGAAAACACTAATAGTGGGAAAGATTATTTTTATTCATTGAATTATGATACACATACATGTAGATATGAAAAATTAGGAATTAGGATGCTTTAGAGTTTTAAGGAATAGAGATGGCAACATGGACAGAGATAGAGATAACCTGTCCGCACCTAATGATAGAGAAAACATGCAAGTAATGTTTCAATAAAAAGTTCAACCAGACCAAGTTGCACAATTTTCATCTTGAGATTTACAATCCCTTATTAACAAATTAAAGAAGCACACATAATATTACTAATTAGAGACTGAATTTTTTTATCCCCTCGTATTGAAGTTCTCACAATATTCAATTTTCATTCTTGAAAATTTAAAATGTCACACACTTCGTCATTTTTTCCACGTTCCTTAAATTTTTATCTACGCGTTTATAGAATACATATTTTAACCCACACTATATCTTAGGGACAAAAAAATGATATGCTTTAGGTTTTCTTTTTTCTTTTCCTTGACATATCATTTGGGTTTTATTTTAGTCCATGAAACTTAATAGGAACGTACTGAAGGACAAAATGTAAAAGATTTAAAATTTTTAGGAAATTTTTTTAAAGAATATAACAGAGAGTAGACTATATTTTAAGGATAAAAATAATATTTTAGTTTTAATTTTTTTCATTAAAGAAAATATGACTAAATGTTGCACCATTTTCTAAATTTATACTAATGATTAGTTACTTATTATGGTTTAGAATATATTATTCAAGATTTATGAGTAAAAAAATTAGAAATTAATAATTTATGGTGGGAAGGAGAAAAATCAAGATTTGCGTCAAAAGTTTTGAAATACCGTAGTTTTGTGTTTGCCACTTGCCTAGAGCCTTTTGACTCAATGGCATTATATGATTCTCCCATGGATGAGAACCTATATTCAAATCTCCTCTCCCCCCATTCTTGCTAAGAACATAAATATCATAATCATAACTTTGTGTTTGGTTATCTGTTATAATTTTTTTCATCAAAAAATGATTTCTTCAAACATACCTATAATTGCTGTATTTTGTTTATACATGTATATTATAATTTTTTTTTTTTAAAAAGGTAAGAGATTTTCTTGATATATGTTTTAATACGTAGATACATCAGTTAAAGCAGCAGAGAAACAACTTGCAGGGAACTCTTCTAGCCAAACAATAGAGTCAGAATACTCTTTTGCATAGTTGGCTAACAGCCGCATATATAAATTGCTAACTACGAGACCCTATCAACAAGTATTGAATTTCCCCTACCAAATAGCCAAACGGTGCGGTTGAAGGACATCCTTGCTAGTGAGTCTTGCATTATTTTGGTTGATATTTTGCATTATCTATCTGTGGGGGGATGAATGAGAGCTCGGCTTGAGGACCAAAGCTCAAGAAACTAACTTGAGGGATGGGCTCAACCCAAAGTATGGTGATAAGTAAATTAGCCTACTAAGTATAGAGAAGCCATTTGGGCCTACTGTCATGAAGATCCATAATGACTTCCTTTTTCGAGGCTCATCGAGGTAACATATAGAGCCTTCTCCCTGAGATGGTGAAGGGATCTTAAATAACACCGACCGAGGTTATCCACTTTCCAAGCTCATCCCGAGGGACATGACATAGAAAATGTAGAACCCAATGAAGCAATCACCTTCGCATTAATGAAACCCCTCATCTAATGTTAGCCACATTAAATGCTGAATGATTAGCTTGAGTAGTGGAAGTACTACCAAAAGTCCCCTCTCATGATCAAAAGATGGCAGTGCAGAAGGTTGATGAGACAAGTATCCCTCAAATCTAGTTGGGGGCAATCCAGCTGAAGGAGGAGACAAGGGGAGAAGAGGGCTATAAAAGGAGAAAAGGGACAACAGAGAGAGGGGTTTAGAAAATTAGAGAGAGAGAGTTTAGGCAAGAACAAGAGAGAGAGAGAGAGGGGAAGCTAAACCAGTGAGATTGTCTTCTTAAGTTTTTAACTTTGAATCCTTCCCATGTACCTTAGGAACCTTGTTTCAACATATATGAAAGCTTGGGGTATGTTTGGTAATTGTTTTTTTTCCCTTATCTTTAGTTTTCAAAAACAATTTCTATTTTTTAGGCTAAAAAATTTGTTTGGCAATCCAAAATGGACAGAAAATAAAAACTGTTCTCAAAACTCAATTTGTGAAGGAAACTGAAAACATGCAAAAGTCTGTTTTTAGTTTATAATTTTTAAAAGTCAATAAAAAAATGCATTTAATTTAATGAATTTGTCTCATTTAATGAGTTAGCATTAGAGTTCAAATCCTAGTAACAACATATTTTAGTATTTTCAATTTTTTTTTTAAACTATCTTTTTAATTTCAACTAACCAAACATGTTTTTTATTTCAAAAATACAAGAAAATTGTTTTTTCTTTATATTCCTAAAAACAAGTTTTTGAAAATAGAAAATAAAAACTGTTCAAACATAACTTTGATTTTTAGTTCTATTTCATCTTTAACTGATTGCTTAAACCTCCCATTGTGGATTTTTTTTCCATCTTTAAGGAATTAATTGTGTAGATCAATTATCATCATCGTTGTTCCTGTGTTAGTTTTTTTTTTTTTTTTACCCCAGCATTATCATTTTAGTATCATATTTTACAATAAATTATAGAGCATTGGGAAAGTTATGATAAAGATCAAAGATGAAAATAATTTGATGTAAAATAAATAGAGAGAGGGGGGGGAAACAGTTTCTCTGACCTAAGGCAAGGCTTGCTAAACCCTACCAGTTAGGAGAATGACTAAGTGCCTACTTTTGAGTTAGGCTTTCATAGTCCTTTTTCTCGCGTTATTTGCTAAACCAAGGAAGAGAGCTGCTCTGGTTTTTAGTAATGGAGAAGATGATGGGATTGTGGAAGAAGTTTTCTCTTTTAGAATCAGAAGGCAACAAGTTTACAGTCCAGGATGAGGTCGTGGTGGAGGAGCATTTGCTTGCAGCCAAGTTCCTCATTAGAAGGGCTTTGAACATGGAGCCTATAGCCAGGACCTTCAAGCTCTTGTGGAAGACTAGAAAAGGCTTTGAGATAAGGGATATGGGTGATCACAAAGTTCTCTTTGTGTTCCTTGAGGCATCTGATATTGATAGGGTTTTGCAAGGTGAACCCTGGACTTTCAATAGACATCTTGTGGCATTACAAAGAATGGAAAGAAGTGACGCAATTAGATCCTTGGGTATAATTTGACCAGTTTCTGGGTTTAAGTCCATAACCTACAAGTTGGGAGTTTTTCTTAGAGATGGCAAAGGGTATTGGATCGATAGTGGGCAGTGTGGATATGAGAGCGTTAGAAGAGGGAGATCAGTATAGGACCAACTTCATTAGAATTAAGGTTGCAATGGATATCTTAAAACCCTTATGCTGAGGACGTATGATTATTATGGCAAGGGGAAAGGAGGGATGGGTGAGTTTCAAGTATGAATGACTACCCAACATCTGTTACTGGTGTGGTAGACTTACACATAGCAATAGATAATGTCCACTGTGGATAAAAAGTAGAGGCACCCTGAAGGTAGGAGATCAATAGTTTGGTGCTTGGTTACATGCAGCCACACCAAATCCATCTTGAAAAACAGTGATCCGTGTGTTGGGTCTAGATGATGAAGAGGGTTAGGAAGAATTTGGAATGCATAAAGATAGGGTCAGGGAGGAGTACGAATTGGGATTAGGTGGAGAAAACGATCCAGTGGATAGACAGGAGGCTGATCAGAACCGTGAGGTCACCGGAGATCAATCAGACCCGGTGGCTAACCTTGATACAGGATTGAAAAGTCCACAAAATTAGGGCACCAATATGGAAAGTCCTAATAACATGGAAGTTATCCCATCCAATTTGGGCATTTTGAATTTGGCTAAAGATACTCAAACTGCATTATTTCAGGAGTAGTTAGAGGAGATTGATAATGAGCTTACCAAATTTGATAACATGGGAGTAAAAGGGGGCGAATATGGTGCTAGTGAGTTCAAAATCCATCCGAGGACATTAACAGAGCAGGGGCTTAATAGGCCTGGTACTTTGGGCATAATCTCTAATTGGGTTGCGGTAAAAGTAAAAGGAAAAAACAAGGAAAAATGCTGGGTATGTAGAGAACAAAACAAAGGTGAGCCCACTAGACAGCACTTATCAATCCTATCAAAAAGGGCTTCTAGGGATGAAGACATAGAAGATGGAGAGATAGAGGGATTAAGAAGAAAGTGGCTAAGTCTAGCTTAATGTCATCGGTGGAGGTTGGTCCCAGCCCCGCGTAAACCAATGAATCTTTTAGCATGGAACTGCCGTGCAATTCAGGAGCTTGTAGACATCGTACAAGCGCAAGGTCCCCGTGATCATGTTTTTGTCAAAAACATGGTCAAATATAGAGAGGATGGAATGGGTTCGTTGTCAGTTAAGGTTTGATGATTGTTTCACTGTCCCTAGCAATGGTCGGGGTGGTGGATTAACCCTTTTATGGAAAGATGAAGATGTTGTTTGGGTGGATAGCTTCTCAAACTACCACATTGATGCTATTGTGCAGGGAGGATTGGAGAATGCGTGGCGTTTAACCGAGTTCTACGATGAACCTAAGACAAGTAGAAGAACTGACGGGTGGAATATGTTATGAATGATGAATTCAAAACCGAAGCTTCCATGGTGTTGCTTTGGAGATTTCAATGAGTTATTAGAGGTGGTGGATAAAAGTGGAGGAGTACCATGTTCTCACAATCTCATGCAGTCTCACAATCTCTTGTCTTAAATACGGCTCTATTCTAAAATCCATAAACCATACTTTTATTAATTTAATTCCAAAAGTAAAAAACCTAGAAAGAATCTCTAAGTTTAGACCAATAAGTTTATGTAATGTGATTTATAAGATTGTTAGTAAAGTCATTGCTAATAGGCTTAAACCTTATCTCAATAGTTTCATCTTAGAAACATAAAGTACCTTTATTGCTGACAGGTTGATTACTAACAATGTTTTGATTGTTTTTGAATCTTTGCATCATATGAAAACTGGTTGCTCGGGTTTCATGGCTCTAAAGCTAGATATGAGCAAAGCTTATGACCGAGTGGAGTGGGCTTTTTTGGAGAAAATTCTTTTGAAGATGGGTTTTCAGAACTCATGGGTAGCCTTGATTATGAAGTGTATTACCACTGTATCCTACTCTATCCTAGTGAATGGTGAGCCACAAGGAATGATTGTTCCAACTAGAGGTTTAAGACAAGGGGACCCACTATCTCCTTATCTTTTTTCTCTTTTATGTGGAAGGCCTAAATGCAATTTTTAGAAAGGTTGTTGATGATGGTCATATTCATGGTTTCTCCATCTGTTGACAAGGCCTGAAGCTTACCTCTTTTTTGCAGATGACTTCTTATTATTTTGTAGGTCTACTTTGGCTGGGTGTGACAAAATAAAAGAATTATTGGCTGCCTATGAAGTTGCTTCAGGCCAAATGGTGAACAAGGATAAGACTACCCTTTTCTTTAGCAGGAACACGGATGATGCCACTCAAGAAGCAATCAAAGTGTCTCTTGGTCTTCTGGCAATCCAACATTATGAGAAGTACCTAGGTTTACCCTCCTTTATAAGTAGAGAGAAAAAAGCCTGCTTTACTCAGATCAAAGAAAGAATATGGTAAAAAAATGCAAGGTTGGAAAGAAAAGTTGCTCTCTTAAGCAGGAAAGGAGGTCATGATAAAGGTGGTGATCCAATCAATTTCGGCATATTCTATGAGTGTTTTTAAGTTACCAGTTAGCCTATGCAAAGATATTGAGATGATGATCTAGAAGTTTTGGCGGGGGCAGGGAGAGGTAAAGAAGATCTATTGGGTGAAGTGGAGTTCCTTATGTTCATCAAAATCTTTCGAGGGTATGGGTTTTCGTGATATCCAAAATTTTAATATGGTGATGCTTGCAAAGCAGGTCTGGAGGTTATTTCATCATAAGGAAACACTTCTATACAAAGTGTTCAGTGCTAAATATTTCCTAATGGGAATTATCTTGGATGCCTCGGTGCCTTTGAAATGCTCCTATGCCTGGAGGAGTATTCTACAATCCAGAGATGTGATTCAAAAGGGAGCAATTTGGAGAGTGGGGGATGGTTGGATGGTAGATATTTGGAACCATAGATGGTTGCCAGATCCTGGACAGAGTAGAATGGTCTTGCCTAGGAATAGTGCATGGGTAGAAAAGGTGTGTGATCACTTTTATCCCAATACCAAACTTTGGGATATTGAGTTGTTACATGATCTTTTCTACCCTTGGGAAGTTGATTTGATCAAGAAGATATATGTGAGTGCTGTGAGCAATGAGGATGTCCTGGTCTGGCCTTGTCTCCAGATGGAAATTACTCGGTTAAGTCTGCTTATCGGTTGCTTGCTACAAAGGTCGTAAATAGCTCTCCTTCCTCATCTAGTGGTGAGTGTTCAATGGTCTGGAAGCATATTTGGAAGATTAGAGCTCCCCAAAAAATCAAACATTTCATTTGGCAAGCGGCAAAGTACTCACTCCCCTCGAGACAAAATTTGGCGCGTTGGAAAATCCCAATGGATGAGACATGCTCCCTCTGTGATGATCATCAAGAAATGATTATGCATACTCTGTGGCTTTGTGACCAAGCCAAATTGGTCTGGGAATCGGAACCTTGCTTTTCACGATTGTATCAAATCGCAGATAGAACTGTAATACCCGGAAAAAAAAAATCAAAGGAAGGTTATTTAAGTAAATTTGTTATAGGGATAATTTTATAATTAATATTTCTAAGGGGTTTTTAGAAAATAAGGTTGAAACCCTATCTCTATATATAAGCTTATTTAGTCTTGAGAGATGAGACTATCCAAATTGCTCAAGTAGAGAAGGGTTTCATCACTAGGGAGGCTATGAGGTGTATTTTTCCTTGGAGTTAATTGAAGAGGAAACCATTTGTTCTAGGTATGATTTTTCATCTATTAGAAACAAAGAATTTAAAAGAGTTAGAATTTGATCTAAGGAATGTTAGTGCTATTTAGATTTTTCAAAGGGATATTTTTGAGAACGGTTGTTACACTTTAAGTTAGTGTATACGGACTTCATTCTCGAATTGAGCCACGGAATTTCAAGTTCTAATCTATGATTATGCCCACTGTTTTTCATTGAGGTTATATGCTGTTAAAACCATTGGGAGACATATTTGTATATATATATTAAACCTCAAAATTGGCTAGTGTGTGTGTGGCTTTCACGCTGTCCACCGTGGGTCCCTAGAACAAATTTTGTTCTCTAGGTCCAACACTACTACAATTGTTTTGAAGGATATTGACAGACTTGATTTTTTATCCTAATTGTAATTTCATCCCAAAATTCTTATATTAAATCTGTAGGGTCAATGGATGTTAAAGTCATGAATAGAATCATATTGGTTTTGGGCCCACTGTTTGCATTGGGGATTATATATTAAATCATAAAGTGTTGGCTACTACATTCCTCATGGTAAGATGAGTTTCGATTAATGCAAGGATGTATTATTGATTAGAATACCATTTATTAGAGAAACGTTAATTTAGTGTTGAAAGTGTTATTAGTTCAGCAAAGTATAACCCTAGTAAGTCCATTAGTATAGTTTTATAT
Organism: Quercus suber; assembly: GCF_002906115.3. Lineage (NCBI taxonomy): Eukaryota > Viridiplantae > Streptophyta > Magnoliopsida > Fagales > Fagaceae > Quercus > Quercus suber. The sequence goes on from NW_027069605.1 coordinate 743,759, forward strand.
TTCCATGATTGATTATATGTCCTTAAATTATTTGATTATTGAGTAAAAATATATGAAAATTGTTCTACGTGATATCTTAAGATTTTAGAGGAATTGTTAAGAAAAAGTTCATTTGGAATAGCTTTTGGAGGTAAGTAACCTTATCCTAATTGGTTTTATTTTACATATTTTAACTACTAAAAATTGTTTACAGTTGTTACAATTTTATTTTTATTGTATTACCGATTTCAAGTAAATAATTATCACAAATATATCTGATTTCTAAATATATGATGTATTTTATTTAATTGTTTTTAGTTATACTAACTCAAAGTAAAGAATAAAGAATTTTCACAAATATATATGAGCATTGAATATAAGATTTATTTTATTTATTGTTTTTTTTAGCTATATTGATTTTAAATAAAGAATTATAGAAATATCACAAATAGATTTGAATATTGAATATATGATTATATATATGTATTTGAATAAGATATATTTTTGTTAGAAACTATGATTTCATATATATGATTATGAATAATCTGACTATGAATTTATTCTTATACCCAGCCAATGGGGGTTATTCATTGGTATTCTAATACCCACACCAATGGGGGTTATTCATTAGTATTTTGATACCCAGCCAATGGGAGTTGTAGGGTTAGGATTTATGGCCCAAGCCCAAAACAATGAATTTGTAGAGAATGGGTGAAAGAGCTAGGTTGATTATGGAATCGACAACAATTAATCACAACCCTCAAGCATAAACTAACATGAATTTACACGTAAAGAATTGGTGTTCGAAGAGGCATATTATTGATTATGTGGTGAATACAGATCTTAGGGTTACAATAAAGTTTTTTTGTTTTCTTCTCCCTTATTTTTTCTCTCTCCTTTTCTCAGGAGCTTCTTTCCTTTATATAACCTCCCTTCTCCTCATCTCCATCGTTCACTTGTACCTCATCCGTGAGCCTACTTGAGTATATGTCATGTTAAGCATCTCCTTTAACTCTGTGTGAGTGGCGGTAGGTGAGGATACACTGTTCAGAGGTCTTCTCCACATAAATGCGGCCAGAGAAGTTGCTGCAATGCCTTAAATGCGGTGGTAGAAGCTTTTCCTTTAGATATTTCCTCATTCTTATCTTCTCCAGATATACCCAGAGCTTATCTTGATCAGGAGGAGTCCTCGGAAGATCATTTTGACATTTTATACATTCAATTAATCCATACTATTCGCGTCAGAGGAATATAATCTCTTCGGACAGAAGGCGGTCTCCTCGGACGGCAACCATCCTTCTTTCCGGGGATCCTTCTTCCAGATGGGCCTTGCCCTTACTATCTCCTTCTCTTCGGACGCACAGTAATCCTCACATAGGGCTCTAAGCCCACTATGTTAGATTGGGCCTTTTGCCCCCCACAATAGCCCCTTAAAATTTTAATTTTTCCCTCGCATCCGAGGAGAAAGAATAAGATTTTGACCTGCTACGTAAGGAAAAAGAAATAAAAATAAAAAGTTTAAAAGAGAGAACTCGTAAATACCCCAGTTTACACGTGCGCGGGCATAGAGACAAGCGCTTCATTATTGCCGCTGTCAGTTCCGTATTCTCAAAGCGTTGTATTAATTACTCCAGGCGGCCTTTAGTCTTTTGCATCCAATGGTGGGTTGTTGATCCAACGGATAGGGTTCTTCTTCGGGGTTTGGACGAGATAAATTACACCCTTTCACCTGTACCCGTATATAAACCCTCAGAGGAGGTTATTTTTCTTTACTTTACGCATCCTCAGAATACCCAGCGAGCTCATTCATTCAAAACCCTTCAAGCTTCTTCGATTTTCTGTCTTCTTTCCTTCCAGGATCTACCAAGAGTCCATTTCGAGTCCAGGGATTGTTCTCCACTCTCGTCTGTGTAAGTTTCGGTATCTTTTAGTCCTTTATTTTCTTCTCGGCTAGTATTTTCTACCTTCGAAACCCATTTCCTGGCCACTGCTTTAATCATTCTATAAAAATGGGTAAATTCCAACATCTCGTCGATAGTCCGGCGTTGATAGGGGAATTTAAGCGAAATTATGGCATACCACGAGGGGTGAATCTGAGATATTGCCCTCCGGAGCGGATACTAACGGCCCGAAGAGAGGGAGAGGTCGTAATCCCAATGATAGCCTTTATTGAAGGGGGAATGACCCTCCCAATGGGTTCCATCACCTTGAACTACCTTCGTAACCATAGACTCTCTCCTGAGCAATGCGCGCCCAACACCTTTAGGATACTAGGCGTTATCGATGCCTTGAACTAATAATTAGGATTATGGCTGACCTGGCATGACCTGGTATATATGTATAAGTGTCATAGCCAAAAAGGGGCGGGATACTATCTTAAATCCCGATCCGACATCGTTAGATTGTTCTCTTGCCTTCCCAAATCAAATAAAGGGATGAAAGACGACTATTTAATCGTCTCGGGCGTATGGCATGACGGTATACACTGTCCGACCGAGCCAGGAGAGCCAGGTGTGACTTCCTAGACTTAGGATTTCTAACAATAGTCCTAGGATCTTCATTCTTCATAATCTGTTTTTTATGCCGTCATATTTCAATCTTCTGACCGTGTTTGTTCGTTTGTTTGTTTGTTTTTTTTTTTTTTAATAGATAAAGCACATACTACTCCTCGGCTCAGTCTTACCAACACCGTCGCCCTTAATTATCTACTTCGCTCAGAGATATTTGTGAGTGAAGACGGACAGCTCCGGTCCATCCCATTTATACTCAGCTATACACCCAAGAAAGCAGATATTCAGCCGACCGGCAACGCCATTACACAAGGTGATCACCGGCTTTGGCGAATAGACGTCGCTCAGCAACACTTTTTAGCGCCATACGATCTTGAGCCCGTTCCACACCCCAACCCACAGGATGTGCCATTGCTAATCCGACCAGTTCAACAAGTCCCCCTCGAGCCAGTGGTCGTAGGAGAGAAGGTCGGCTCCTCATCCTCTTCGCTAGAGGAACAGATAGACAAGTTTAGATTTGAAGGAGAAGCTTTAGAGGGAGTGTAGGTAATACCCTCCTCAGACTCCGAGGAGGAGGCCGATAGGCAATCCAGTGTTCGCTAACCAGTTCTGGTAACCACTCTCCCAGAGGACTCTTCGGAAGAAGAAGAGATGTCCGACTTAAAACTTCTGCTGAAGTCAAGGGGCATGAAAGCTAAGTCCAAAGGGACGGGGACTTCCCGACTAGCGGTGAATTTACCTCCACCTCCACCCCCACCTCAGGTTCATGATTCGGCCTTAAAACCAATACCGGACCTAAAGAAAAAGAGGGCTCTCGAGCCTGAGGAGCGGGAGGTGGTGATACCACCAAAGACCTCAAAGCAACAAAAGGTGGTGAGGGACCATTGGAGCAAGAGGGCCTTATCCGTGGAGAGTAGGGAGGAGCTCCTGTGGCTGACGTGTGTCGAGGGCAACGCACGTGGTCTCCCAAATTGGAACTAGATGGCGTTCCTTTTTCTTGGGAGACCTCTGTTAGAAACTATGATGAGGGTGGAGCGGGGCTGATAGCTGAAGCCTTGGACCAACCACTGCTCCTCTCCCGAGACATGGAGTCATACAGGCGCTTCAGCCAGTATGAACTTTTCATGTCCCTGAAGAGTGACCTGGCCATGGTAAGCGTGCTTATCCAGCTCTTCGGTTGGCATATTAATTTTCTATATTTTATTCTAACTCTTTTACTTTACTGTTCAGATTACCCAGCAAGTCTTCGTGGTCGAAGAGTGGAACCGAAAAGCCTACGTTGAAGCCCAAGTGGAGGCCCACTCTAGGTTTGAGGCAGAAAAAGCTTTGGGCAGCTTAAAGGAAGAGGTCTCTCAAATCTCCGACCAGCTAAAAGGGGTGACCCAGGAAAGGGATAGCCTCAATGCTGGTCTCAAAAATGCTGAGAGCCAGGCCGAAGCCCAACGCAAGCTTCTAAATGATACTCAGAATAATCTGGCCTCTGAGAAAGCACTTGTGAAGGAACTTCATGCCGAACTTCAGAAGGCCAGGGAGGCTACTAAGCAGGCTCAAAGGGACGCTCAACTGGCCAAGGAGGAGACCGAGGCTGAAAAGAAAGCAGCCTACCAACTGGGAGTGGAGGTGACCGAAAAAGGTCTTACTGAGCAGTTTGCCTCAGTCAGCCGAGACTATTACGATATAACATGGGGCAAGGCGCTGGATGCTGCTGGGGTGTCTGCTGACTCGGAACTGAGGCTGCCTAGGAGCATTTATTATGACCTAGACATCCGAGAGCTCCCAGAGTCTGATCTCCCTCCTCTAACACAACTCCCAGAGGCCTCGAAGTAACCCTTGGTCAGCCAAGCTCCTCCAACCATCCTTGAGCCTTCCAATGATTCTTGCTAGCCAGGTGATCAGAGCACCCCAGCTGAGCCACCCAAGGATATGGGCGAGGGCTTGGAAAAAAAGAAAACATCCTCAGAGCCCAAGGACCAGGCCCCAGAAGCTGCTGCTACTCGGACAAGCCAGGCTGCCGATCCTAGGGTCCCTTCAGCTGAAACTTAGATACTTAGATTTTAGTTTTTTTTTTTTTTTTTTTTTACTATTTTCTTTCTCTTGTTTTCCTTCTATGTAAGGGATTGTAAACTATCCTCTTTTGATCGATGAAACAGTTTCTCTTTTACTTTTGGTGTATTTGTTGCATACCATATGACTTACTTTTGCTACAAGTAACTTCACTTTGTAATTATGGTAACGTAGGCAAACATAATCAACCTATTTTGCTGATAATATATATAACTAAAATTGATTCCGAATAGGACAATACATAAAAGTTGCTGTTAAGTAATGAACATAACAAGTATTATAAAAGTTGGATAGATCTTTTCGCACGTACACTAAGAATATTAGCATAGGTTAGAGTTGATATTAAACACAGTTAAGAATGTCAGGCAAGATTCATTCTAAAGTTAACCTTCAGTATTAATAGCAACACAAAAGTATTAACTAACTAAAAATCACCTGGTCTGAGGGTCACAGGCATGATTGGGTTTAAGTTTAAATACTTAGGGAGAATCACCAAGGGGTACTAACTAACCCAAATCATCTGGTCCGAGGACTATAGGCATGATTGGATTTAAGTGTAAACACTTAGAGAACCAATAAGGAGTGTTAACTAACCCAAATCATCTGGTCCGAGGACTACAGGTATGATTGAATTTAAGTGTAAACATTTAGAGAACCGATAGGGAGTGTTAACTAACCTAAATCATCTGGTCCAAGGACTACAGGCATGATTGGATTTAAATGTAAACACTTAGAGAACCGATAGGGAGTGTTAACTAACCCAAATCATCTGGTCTGAGGACTATAGGCATGATTGGATTTAAGTTTAAACACTTAGAGAACAAGGGGTGTTAACTAACCCAAATCATCTGGTCCGAGGACTACAGGCATGATTGGATTTAAGTTTAAACACTTAGAGAACAAGGAGTGTTAACTAACCCAAATCATCTGGTTCGAAGACTGCAGGCATGATTGGATTTAAGTTTAAACACTTAGAGAACAATTGAGAATGACAAGTTATCACAGTGACCAAAGAAATGATTCGATTAATAATAGTAACTTTTGAGGTTATTTACATTCCAGGGGCGTGGTATTACATGACTATCCAAGTCCTCCAGGAAATATGCCCCAATGCCAGCCCCTGAAGTAATACGATATGGCCCTTCCCAGTTTGGTCCTAATTTCCCCCAAGTTGGGTTTCTTACAGTGCCAACGACTTTCTTGAGTACCAAGTCACCGGGTTCTAGGGGCCTTAGCTTTACGTTGGCATCATAGCCCTGCCTGAGTTTCTGTTGGTAATGTGCCAGTCGAACCATTGCATTTTCTCTCATTTCTTCGATCAAATCCAAGCCTACTTCTAGAAGTTTATCATTGCTGGTTAGACTGAACGAGCTAGTTTTTAGAGTTGGGAACCCCGTCTCCAAAGGAATGATAGCTTCAGCACCATAAGTCATCGAAAAAGGGGTTTCTCTAGTAGATCTGCGAGGCGTAGTTCTGTAAGCCCAAAGCACGTGTGGCAACTCTTCAACCCACTTGCCCTTCACATCGTCCAATCTATTCTTCAATCCATTAACTATGACTTTGTTAACTGCTTCAGCTTGCTCATTCCCCTGAGGGTAGGTAGGGGTAGAGTATCTATTCGTGATTCCCAGTTCGCTACAATAACTTCGAAATGCATTACTGTCAAATTGTAACCCGTTGTCCGAGATGAGAGTATGAGGAACTCCAAAACGAGTAATGATATTCTTCCATACAAATCTTTGCACATCTATGTCTCGGATATTGGCCAGAGGTTCAGCTTCAACCCATTTGGTGAAATAGTCTATGCCGACCAGAAGGTACTTTCTGTTTCCTGCGGCCCTTGGGAATGGGCCCACTATATCCAAACCCCACTTTGCAAACGGCCACGGACTAGATAGTGGGTTGAGGACTCCACCTGGTTGGTGTATGTTCGGCGCAAATCATTGACATTGATCGCATTTCTTTACATAATCATGGGTTTCTTTTTGCATGTTCGGCCACCAATACCCTTGAGTAATGGCTCGGTGAGCCAAAGATCTACCTCCAGTGTGACTCCTACAAATTCCTTCAAGCAACTCTTCTAGTAGCGCCTCAGCCGTCTCTAGATGAATACATAACAGGTATGGTCCCGAATAGGATCGTTTGTATAATTTTAGGTCCTCGGACAGCCAAAATCTGGTTGCCTTCCTTCGAATTTTGTCAGCCTCCCCCCGTTCTTCTGGCAAAATGTCATCTTTCAAGAATTTGATTACGGGGTTCATCCAGCAGAGACTGTCTCTGATATGGTGAACTCGAACTACATCCCCTCCTGTCCCTGTGGGCTCATGGAAATCCTCAACGAGGATAACTCTCGGTAAACTTTGTTCCGAAGAGGTGGCTAGTGTGGCCAAAGAATTGGCATGTGCGTTACTGCTTCTAGGAACATGTAGCAAGCTGAAAAATTCGAATTCCGACTGCAAACGTTTGACTCTATTCAAGTATCCTTGCATTCTTTCATCCTTCGCTTCAAACTCTCCTTGTACTTGGCCCACAACTAGTCTTGAGTCCAAGAACAACTCCACTGCCTTTCCTCCCATTCTTCGGACCATAAACATTCCTATCAATAGGGCTTCATACTCTGCCTCGTTATTGGTTGCACCAAAATCCAGCCTTAATGACTTTTCAATGATGATTCTCTCTGGAGATATCAAGACTAGCCCTACTCCAGAACCTTTCCGGTTCGCAACACTGTCCACATATACTTCCCAGCGGGCAGGATCTTGTTGAGAAATCATGCCAACCGATTTTCCATCCATGTCTCTCTCTGTCGTTATTTCTTCTAAGCTGGGTTCCGTGAATTCGGCCACTAAATCTGCAAAGATCTGCCCTTTGACTGAAGTGCGAGGCATATACTTGATATCAAAAGCTCCTAAGATAGTGCCCCACTTGGCTATCCTCCCCGCGTAGTCGGCACTTCGAAGTACGGTCTTAAGCGGGAGTTGCGTGAGCACAACGACAGTATGTGCTTGGAAGTAGTAGGGCAATTTTCGTGTTCCAAGTACTACTGCCAAAATAGCTTTTTCCCGTGGCAAGTATCTGATCTCGGCCTCATGTAGAGACTTACTCACACAATAAACCGGCCTTTGTATACCTTGATTCACTCTTACTAACACTAGACTTACAGCATGGGGAACCACTGCAATATAGGCAAATAAGACCTCATTTGGCTCAGGGCTAGACATAATCGGTGGCCGAGCCAAGTAGTCTTTAAGTTGTTGGAAAGCTGAAGCACATTCTTCAGTCCATTCAAATCCCTTCCACTTGTTGATCAGCAAGAAGAAGGGTTTTCACCTATCCGCGAACCTGGAGATGAATCGGTTCAAAGCAGCTGCCATCCCTGTTAACTTCTGAACCTCTTTCGGATTCCGAGGAGGCTACAGATTTTGAATAGCCTTTATCTGATCGGGATTGACCACAATTCCTCTGTGCGTTACCATGTAACCCAAAAATTTGCCTGATCCCATACCAAATAAGCACTTCGAGGCGTTCAAGGCAACTTCTGTCTCCTCAGGGTTTCAAAAACATTATCAAGGTCCTTTACATGCTGAGAAATAACTTTACTTTTTACCACTATATCGTCTATATAGACCTCAACGCTTTTGCCCAATTGTGATTCAAATATCTTGGTCATCATCCGCTGATAAGTAGAACCTACATTTTTCAGACCGAATGGCATCACTTTATAATGTTAATTACCAATAGGGGTAACAAAAGCGGTTTTTTCTTGATCATCTGGGGCTAACGGTATCTGATGGTAACCTTGGAAAGCATCCAAGAAACTCATCCGAGGATGGCCGACAGTAGCATCCATGAAACTCACCACTTTCTGCTCTTCTTCTTTACCACCACGGTATTTGCCAACCATTCAGGATAAAAAACTTCTTTAATAGCCCTAGCTTGTTTGAGTTTCATCACTTCTTCTTTGACTGCATCCGCATGCTCTTTGGACGGCCGCCGAGGAGGCTGCTTCTTAGGTACACTCAGTGGGTTGACCCTCAAATGATGGCAAATGAACTCTGGATCCACTCTCGGGGCTTCGTAAGTACTCCAGGCGAATACGTCAATATTTCTCTTAAGGAAATCAATTAGCTCTTCCTTTTCTGGTTGAGGTATCTGAGACCCGATTTGAAAGTATCTTTCAGGATTGCCCCCAATTAAAACTTGCATTAAGTCCTCGCATTTAGCGCCTTCACCAAGATCTTCGTCAGGTGACAACCGACCTCTTAACTGCTATAAGTCTCCCTCCGCCCTAACTGAGGATTCAGTTTCAGGTTCGTGTCGTATGGCAGCCACCAAGCATTGTCTAGCCGAGGATTGATCTCCGTGGATTTCACAAACGCGCCCTTCGGATGGATATTTGACTTTTTGATGCAGAGTGGAGGAAACAGCCCCTAGCGTGTGTAACCAAGGTCTAGCTACAATTGCCGTATAAGGGGAATAAACATCTACAACAATGAAGTCCACTTCTACTACTTCTGAGCTAGTCTGTACGGGCAGCCGTATTTGTCCCTTCGAGGTGACCATCCTTCCCTCGAAGCTAACCAGGGGAGAACCGTATGGAGTTAAGTCATCAAGCTTGAGGTTCAGCCCCTTGTAGAGGTCAGGATACATAATCTCCACCGCGCTACCCTGATCCACCATTACATTACCCTCTTCACATCATATCCCCTGATTCTGATGGTGACTACCAAAGCATCGTCGTGAGATTGAATGGTTCCAGATTTATCTTCGTCCGAAAAGCCTAAAACGGGCGTGACAGCCTGTCTAGGGTTCCTCGGATCTCAACCAATATCCCCTGCTGGTAGCTGAGCCACTGACATAACTTTGGACGGCCAGGACCCTGTTCTTCCTAGCGCTGTGAAAATGACGTTAATAGTACCTAATAGAGGTTTCGTAGAATCTCTTTTCTCAGACTCAAAATTCACTTGACCTCCTCGGCCACTGGAGTGGTGCAAAAGATGCCTCAACCTGCCTTCACAGACCAGCTGGTCCAAATGATCCCACAAACTTCTACAGTCTTCAGTGGCATGCCCATGGTCTTGGTGGTATTGACAATAGAGATTGTTATTGCATCTCTCAGGGTTCCCTACCATTTTACTCGGCCACCTAAAGAACGATTCATTCTTGATCTTTTCCAGAACTTGATGAACTGGCTCCTTGAACACTGTATTGACTGCTTGAGCATTTGTTGACCTCGACTGCCCAGCGAAATCTCTCCGCAGCTTATTGTTGTTGTAACGATCTGACCTGAAGTCCTTCCTGTCTTGGGGGATAACCTTATCCTTACCCTTCCCTTGCTGCTGATCTTCTTCAACCCTTTTATATTTTTCAATATGGTCCATAAGTTAACGCATGTTAGTGACAGGTTTGCCGGACAAGGATGTCCTTAAACCATGATTAGTGGGGAGACCCAGCTTAAACGCGTCTAGGGCCATTGCATCAAAGTTGCCCTCCATATCATTAAACATCTCCCAATATCTATCTGAATATACCTTAAGGGATTCACCTTCACGCATGCTCAAGGATAGCAGAGAAGACAAGGGCCTAGCTGCCCTTCGGCATGTGATGAAACGTGAACCAAAAGCTTGAGTGAGCTCTTGGTAGGAATTGATGGAGTCTACTTTCAGGTTGTCAAACCACCTCATTGCCATGGGTCCAAGACTAGAAGGGAATACCTTGCACATCAGAGCTTCATCTCTCGAGTAGATAGCCATCCTTTGGTTAAAATGGCTCGCATGTTCCACAGGGTCCGTTTTACCATTGTAAATAGTGAAGGTTGGCTGGTTAAAGTGCCAAGGAAGCTTTGCTCCTTCAATCCTGCGCATGAAAGGTGACCTAGAGATTTGATTCAAAGCCTTGCTCATGGCATCATTTCCCACCCCTCCATGTGATGGCCTTTGAGGTTGCTTCTTGCGAGGGTGTTCATCTTCATATGAAAAAGGTTCACTGATTGAAGTTCGAGACCTTTGTTCATAAGTGATGTCTTGTTCGTCACCCGAGTCTTCATCAAAATGCGAGGCAGTACATTTTCTTTTCGCATGGCGCAACTCCCTTCTTAACCTTTCAATCTCTATTTGCATGCTATTCTTCTCTGCATGAGACACATGACTTCCGCCACGAGGTTGAGTTCGCTCAGTGTGTGTAGTATGTACACTACCTTCACAATCTTGTCTCCGCTCCAAATTGAGAAAAGGGTCTATATGCTGGGACGCCCCAGATTCTGCCGGTTGTTACCTTGGTTCGGCCATGACCAACTGCTGTTGCTTCCCCTTACACTCAAGCTCTTCCCACAGACGGCGCCAATTGTAGGGTTAGGATTTGTGGCCCAAGCCCAAAACAATGAATTTGTAGAGAATGGGTGAAAGAGCTAGGTTGATTATGGAATCGACAACAATTAATCACAACCCTCAAGTATAAATCAACATGAATTTACATGTAAAGAATTGGTGTCCGAAGAGGTATATTATTGATCATGTGGTAAATACAGATCTTAGGGTTACAATAAAGCTTTTTTGTTTTCTTCTCCCTTGTTTTTTCTCTCTCCTTTTCTCAGGAGCTTCTTTCCTTTATATAACCTCCCTTCTCCTCATCTCCATCGTCCACTTGTACCTCATCCGTGAGCCTACTTGAGTATATGTCATGTCAAGCATCTCCTTTAGCTCTGTGTGAGTGGCGGTAGGTGAGGATACATTGTTCAGAGGTCTTCTCCACATAAATGTGGCCAGAGAAGTTGCTGCAGTGCCTTAAATGTGGTGGTAGCAGCTTTTCCTTTAAATATTTCCTCATTCTTATCTTCTCCAAATATACCCAGAACTTATCTTGATCAGGAGGAGTCCTCGGAAGATCATTTTGGCCTTTTTTACGTTCAATTGATCCATACTATTCGCGTCAGAGGAATATAATCTCTTCGGACAAAAGGCGGTCTCCTCGGACGACAACCATCCTTCTTTCCGGGGATCTTTCTTCCAGATGGGCCTTACCCTTACCATCTCCTTCTCTTCGGACGCACAGTAATCCTCACATGGGGCTTTAGGCCCACTATGTTAGATTGGGCTTTTTTTCCCCTACAGGAGTAATTCATTGGTACTCTAATGCCCAGTCACGGGGATATAACGTGACCATAGTCATAAGATTATTAAGAATATGAATTTCGTTTGAATATTTGAACTATTTTGAGTCCTTAAAACTGCAAATGTGATTTTGGAAATGTTTGAGTATTTGAACTATTGTATATGTCATTAAAACTGCTTATGTATATTTTGGAACATATTGTAAGTTAAAACTTTGATATATGGAAAATTAACTACTTTCTAAACCGTATATGATATATTTGTCAGATTAAAGTATGTAATCTATTGCTTTAGTTATTTTGAAAACACATAGTATATTATAACTTTGAAAACACATATTACGTCTTTTCCTTTATAAATCTATTGCTTGATAGAACTTATTAGGATTTTGGTTACTTGTTAAGTTGTCAGCTCACCCCCTTTTTTCCCCTCCAATTTTAGATTATGAAGAATGACAAGTTTGGAAGTTTTGATATTGTGTTGTAAGAGGGAAAAGAAGCTTAGTGATTTTGGAGATTGGATTGTCTTCTAATAGTTTTATATTTATTGGCCAACTGGCCTTATGTACATGAGGTTTGGATTTGTTCCTATTAAATTATTGGAGATCTATTCATAAAGAATTTGTTAAGGTATTTTGGATTTATTTGATTTAATTTTGAGTATAAATTTTAGTTGCTAAGAATGCCTTGCACACTTGTAGAGTGCTTACTTTATAAACGTGCGGCAGTTGTCACGTGCCTATTTTTATAGTTGGGTTCGGGGCGTGACAAGATGCCCCAATTTGATTGATTGATTGTGTGATGAGTCCCAAATCGGGTATTTACTGGGTTGAACTGGGCTTTATTAACAACTACAAGGAGCCTCAACTGTAACTAGTCCTTTTGAGGTATAGTGCAGATGTAACTAGTGCTTTTCTTTGGGTTCTTACATATGGTATCAGAGCCAGCTCGGTAACCCCGTGTGGGCTCGAAAAAGTGGGCCCTAACGAGGACGTTAGGGATTTAAGTGGGGGAGATTGTGATGCCCCAATTTGATTGATTGATTGTGTGATGAGTCCCACATCGGGTATTTACTAGGTTGAACTGGGCTTTATTAACAACTACAAGGAGCCTCAATTGTAACTAGTTCTTTTGAGGTATAGCGTAAATGTGACTAGCGCTTTTCTTTGGATTGTTACAAGAACTTTCATGGATTTACTTGAAATCGTATTCGAGCAAGGATCATGCTTCTCAGTTGCTTTCTTCTCGACAATTGCTTGGAGTTTATGGCAACGAAGGAACAGAATTAGGGAGCGCCAACCAATGTGGCCTCTCCATGAGATCAATTGCAAAGCCAAAGAATTGGTGGTGTAGTTCTTAGATATTCACAAATAGCCTCCCAGCCCAGCGATATGTGCTCCTCATGTCAATACGAAAGGGGCATGCCACACATTGTTTGGTCATATTATAGAGGAGATTCGATGCAACAACTCTACTTTAGTAAGTTGTAATTTTCAACATGTCCGCTGGGAAGGTAATAACTTAGCCCACGCCCTAATTGAGAAAGCAGTTCTATCTGCAGACACAGATGTATGGGTAGAAAAGCTACCCAATGATTTGGATGTATGGGTAGAAGAGCTACCCAATGATTTGGAAGATGTATTCCAACTTGATTTAGTTCAATAAAAATCACTTACCTTTCTCTTCAAGAGAGAGAGAGAGAGAGAGAGAGAGAGAGAGAATAAAATAAAATAGTAATAATATTTTAGAAAAAAAAATTAATGTACAAAATTTAATTGACAAATGAAGTGTTAATATTTCAATGTGGCCAAGGCCAACATCGTCAAACCAAATTAAATCCATGGTCGTGGTGAGAAAAGAAAACCGTTATAAAAAAGTTATAATCCTAATAGAATTTTTTTTTTGGTGTGTGGAGAATTTGGAGGGGAGGAGAGGATTTCTACTTGTATTAATAATAATAAATTGTCAAATTTGTCCATAATTCATTTATTTCTTTAATTTTTTTGAAAAAGTTTACAATTGTAATTGCTTTGAAATCATTAGCTTGTGTTGGTGTAATATCACACTCCTAACAATATTAGTGATTGGAAAATGCAAAAATATTGTTGGACAAACAGATAAACCTCAAATTGGGATGAAGGGAAAGTTTTGACATTAGAGTATTAAACCACAAAAAAAAACTTCTTAGAACATAGCTTGAGACTAGTTATTATCATGGTTTTAAGGCCAAAATTGAGAATTGAGCCCGTTTCCCAAAGAATATAGTTAGCAAGTAAAATTTCAAAAGTATATATTTTACTAGCATTTCGAGTCTCAAAAACTCGATTTTGGGTTTATAAATCAAGTCTTAAAGACTCGATTTTCATAGTGTGATCACTTCTGATGTAGCATTTTTTCATGTGGTATCCACCTGAAAATCGAGTCTTTTAGACTCGATTTATATGTGTTTTTTTTTTTTTTTTAAATTACTGACAAAGGCGGAATCGGTATATTAAAATGACCAAAAAGACAAGGTCTTGCAGCCACTCAGTGCTAATCTCACTAGCTCAGGCCTAGCCACAAGACAAAGGACACTAATACAGTATTAAAAAGCCACGGGACAAAGGACACAACTACAATATTCTCACTTTTCCTCTTTCTTTGTCTCTCACCTTTTTCTCTCTTTTTCTTCTTTCTTTCCCTGTGTTGTTTCACTGGCCTTTCTACATGAAGTTTGATTTTTCCTTGATTTTTTTCCGGATTGGGTAGTTTGTTTTCATGATAATCACTTGATTTGGCCTGGGTTTTCAGTTTTAGATTCAATCTTGAGGGACCATGCTAGAGGCTACTTGATTTGGCATGGGTTTTTTTGTTGGAGGTGGACGACAAAGGTACGTGTTGTGGTTGATTTTGGGTCACGGTGGTAGTGGTGGTGCTGTGGTGGTGTTGAAGTTTTATGGGGTTTTTTTTTTTTTTTTTTTTTTTTTTTTTTTTTTTCCGGTGGTGGGGGTCTTGGTGGATTGTTTGGGTTTTTTTTTTTGGAGATGGCTTGTGATTGTGATGATGGTTGTTTTGGCCGGTGGTGTTGGTCTATTTTAATGGGTTCTGTGGTGGGTTGTTGATGATGGTGGTTGTTGTGGTGGTGGTTTTGTTTTGGGAATTTTTGGCGTGAGTTGTGGCTGCCACAGTGGTGGCTGATGGTGGTTGTTTTGTGGTGGGTTGTGGCTGCCACAGTGGTGCTAGTGGTGGTGAATATGGCTGACTGCTGGTTGCCATGAATTTATGTGTGGGTTTGTGGTGGCTTGAGTGGTGAGAATAAAAAAATAAAAAATGAGAAATAAATAATATTTTAATGAAGTGGTAAAAAAAATAGAAGTTTAGGAGTATTGTAAAGTCACAGTTAAATACTATAAAATTAATTTTTTAAAGGTTAAATGCTAAAATTTTTACAATAAGAATGCACTAATAACGTGTTTGTTGATTAGCAACCAGAGTTTGGTACTCATGCAGAAGAGTTGTGGCCCTACGAATTTGAATTAAAATAATGAAAGGTAGAATTTGAATTAAAATAATAAAATAAAAGTACATTGGTATAAGTAAGGGTCAGCTCTCCTAGGGCTATACATACTAGCCTCACCCAGGACAAAAAATAAAATAAGAAAATCATCATTACACCCAAATTGACACTCAGGACAAAAAAAAGAAATAAAAAAAGAAAATATCATTACCCAGCCTGACACCCAGGATAAAAAAATAAAATTACACTCATCTCTTCAAACAGGTAATGCATGGGCAATTTGAAACTTAAAATATTTTTAGATATTTTTGTTTATAAATCGATTCTTAGAACTTGATTTTCAAATAGGTCGTCATATGGAAAAAATGCCATATCAGTGGTGATTAGACCATGAAAATCGAGTCATTGATACTCGATTTATAGGCCAAAATCGAGTCTCTTAAAGTCGAGATGTTAATAAAAATATAGTTTAAAATATTGTCAACTAATTATATTATTTGAAAATTATGACTAATTTACTATTTTACCCTGGTTTTAAAAACCAAACGGATAAAAAATCGAAAAAATAGTGATTTTTGCTCCTTTGGTCTGGCCGGGGTTTAGCCAATAGTAAATATTATAATAATTTATAATATTTATTAAAAATTTAAAAATAATTTTTCATATCTTAATGAAAAAATAATAATAACTAACCAAATCATTATAAAAGTAAATATATTTTAAATAAATATATATTTTTTAAATGGTAAAAAAAAAAAAAAAAAAATCCTCAACTCCTCATAGACGCAATTATGATCTCAATCTCCACCTTCCATTTCCCATCAACGGCTAAAGCCCACCCACAATAAGCCCACTCTCATCCAACAGCAAACTCAAAACTCTCACATAGATTGCTCGCTGCTCTCACATTCTCTCTCCGTCTCCGCGGCATCAATCTTTGCCGCTTATCAACGTCACCACCAAGGTTTGCTACTTTCCTATGCTTTTTATTTTTTAGGCTAATTTCTTCACCGGGTTTCAGTACTGCTGTTTATCTCTGAGTTATGGGCATCTTTCATTGTAGTTTTGAATTATTTCGTGCTTGATATTGATCTTAATTTCTTGAATTTGCTGCAAACCGTGATGGGTATTGCTTAATGAAAGCTATCTGTCTCATATATGTGGTCCAGTTGTAGTTATGTCTTTGATACCTCGGGTTGTATAAATTGGAGTATTATGGTGATATAGTGGATGGGTCTTATGATTACACTGTTGTTGGTTGCTGTCTAGATAGTGATACCTTGAAACGGTACACCAGTATTTACCGGCACTGATATATTTTGTTTCATTCACCAATTAGAGTGTGCCCATTTGGTTCAACTTATTTTTTCAGTTTTTGGAAAATAGAATGCTTAAAAAAATCTGAACTTTGAAAAAAATGCAGATACAAAACGGGATGCCAAACGAGCACGAGTGAGATGAAAAAGAAGGGGAATAGGTGGTGGTGAGAGTATTGAGAGAGGTAGACCAGTTTTTTCATTTTTGGATAGTAATAAGATATGTATAAAAATATTAGATTATATACATAAATAATTTGAATTTTTATTATAATATAAATAAGTATATATCTACACACACTCAGGGTGGGGTAGGGAAATCCCTCCCATCCCCTCATGGCGGTGGGCAAAACTCATACAGGACAGGATGAGAGTATGAGACAGATTGAATCGAGACAGATTTGGGCGGAGGCAATGATATTGCCTAACTAGATGGTTCATTTTGTTATGTTAGATGATGAATAAGTTAACAAAGGACCAGATTGGTTAGGTGATCAGAAAGCAAGTCAAAGCTTGAATTGAGGGCAACAAGCACTATCCCAACTCTAGGCTTAACTGAGACATTTGTCATAACAGGGGAATTGCAGATTCTATTCTCAAGTCAAATAACTGAAGTTGTATTATGCTTTACCAGTCTGTATAGTTAGTTTTTTTTTCTTTTCCTTGTCTCTTGGTTGATTGGTGTCTTTTTGTTCTCTTCTTGTAGTAAGGGTGGTTAGGTGCTGTGCAGGCTGTGCTTTGCTTTTGGTTTTGGTTGTTTTTGTAAGTTGGTTTCCTCTCGGATGTTGTTGCTGGCTATCCAGATTGTCCAGCTTGTTTTAAATGAAACCTAACTTGATTATCAAAAATAAAAGGAAAAAAGATGAAGAATAAGTTTTAAATGCGAAATTTGGAACTCTAGGTTTGATATGAAATAATATAAGGTTTAAAATGTAATTTATCCTAATTCTTTTACACATGGAATTCCAAATAAACTGAACACGATAATCCAGAACTTTTTAGCAATAGGACAGTGTAGGAGTAAATGGTCCACAGACTCCCCACTACATTTGCACATATAATACCGATCTAGCACAAACAGGTGTCTTTGCTGCGGATTAATCCATTATTTAAATTTTCCCCCAATGCTGCAGTTTACAAAAAGAAAGCAACTCTAGGTCGCACCTTCGTCCTCCAGACGTTTTTCCAATGAAAAGACATGTCACTAGTAAAAATAAAAGAATGATAGTACCCTCTGGTGGTCACATATAATGTAATAAAAATCTTACATTTCTGTATTTGTATTTGTTTGATTTGTGTGTGTCATGGTGTCATAACATGACTTTTTTTATTTATTTATTTTAATTAAAGGGTAATTCCATAATTATCATAGTTTAATTATGTATGAGTTGGCCATTTCCACATGTCAACTGGTTTATAATTTGCTGTGTTGGGTGTGGCTGTGGCTGTGTTATTCGTGGACTGCCATTGCTCATACAATGAGACTTTTGTTATTGATTTGGATGAATCTCTTATGTAGTTTGTTCAACATATTAAAATTAAATTCCTTGTTTTGTATGTGCTATTGTGATTGTAACATGGTGATCTTGTCTGTTGGTATCTGTTCATTTTGCAGTTAAAAGGTCTGAGGTTGCTGATACACAATGGTTAACGCCACTAAAGGACTGTTCATTTCCTGGTATGATACCTTTTCTAACCTGAAGCATTGCCAATTATGTCAAGGACTGACTGCTCACTCTGTGCATGGGTGCGTGCGTTTTTAGTTAATTAAGTATTCTTCTCTTGGTGAATTAGGTTCTCTTTTTCATTTGAGACACCACTTCGTTGCATCTTACATCCATTTAAAGCACAAAAACAGTTAACTGAAACATCAAACATCAGATTTGTGACTGTTCATATTGCTTGGAATATGTTTACAGCATGATTTTTTGCATTTGGAATGTTTTTAGTTGATTATCATAGAGCAATCCAAAAATGTTAATCTATTAGTTGGATTCTGATTAGTATCATTATGTGATCATTTGAAGGCACCAATTGCCTCTCAATCCAATAATTTAACTGATGAATGGTGAGGAAGGCGTTTTCACGCCCACAGAATTTTTGTTTCATGTTATTGTCCTCTTATAAAATGTGTCATTGATGCTGAAAGATCCTGGTCATGGTTCTCTCTTGCAGTGACATACCAATGGCACAATTCATCATAAATTACAATGCCTCATTGCCTGCATCACAGAAGTTCATAATACAAGTTCTGGATAGCACTCACCTTTTTGTGCAACCGCACGTGGCTGAAATGATACGAAGTGCCATTGCGGAGTTTAGAGACCAGAATTCATATGAGAAGCCAAATTGATTTTTTCTTTTTTCTTATTTTATTATTTTCTATTGTCCATCAATGAAGATCTTTCGTAAATGATGATGGGCATTTATCATAAAAACCTGTGCAACTTATATTTCAAGTCATTTTATATTGCTTCTCTTATCTGTTGCATATGAATTGCACATGAGTTACTGCTCCCTTTGTTTATTTGTTAACTTTTGGTAAGATGCTAATGGATTTAAACGTACTTTCTGCTGAATAATGCTTGCCCCTTCCTTTTTATTGGAGTTCATTTGTGATTGAACCAAGTTTTTGCAGAGTTCTTGAACTGGCAGTGAAGTTTGTGAAAACAAAACTGATGGTCTGGTTATAGTGCCATAACTATTTGACTGTAAGAGTAACATCTCTTGGTGAGTTTGATCAGATGTAGCAGGTATAATGTACAAGCTCATTGTGAAAACACTAATGAGTTTTGAATTCATGACCTCACAGGGGAGGTGGTACCAGTTGAGCTGGAGCTCATTGGCAAAAGCCTGGATGGTTGGTGGCTTGGGGAAGAAAGTATTTAATTGTTAAGATGTAGGCTTGGAGGGAGAAGTGCAATGTTTTAAAGTGTGATTTTTTTTTGGTGGTTATTTTAAATGTGTCAGTGGTGCTGAAAGAACCTAGTCATGTTTATGTCTTGTAGTGACATACCTATGGTCATAATTGTCTATAAAGTTTCGTATCGTAAAATCGTATTGTAAGTGTTCATGAATTGTTCGATACATAAGTACATATATATCAGATGAATTGTATCATACTAGTTTTAATGCCATAACTAGCACTAATAGAGCAATACCTCTTGGTGGGTTTGGCCGGATGTGGCAGTCATAATGTGCAAGCTCTTGAAATATAATATTATATATAGTTAAATTGAGTATCATGTTCATGAGCTTGTTCATGAACACATTATAATATTTGATCTCAACTCGTTTGATAGTCAAGCTTAAACTTGAGCTTGACTTCTTTGCTAAACAAATGACCATAAACAAGCTTTTTTTTAAGTTGTTCATAAACAATTTGATTCATTTACAACTCTAAATAAAGTTCATGTTAGATGAAATTGCACTAGGGGTACATACATTTGTGATTCTCATGCTTCCTTTTTTGTTTCTAAGCATGACTATTAACTTGGCTAGCTGTTGTTTTCACTCAAAGAGACTAATTTAACTTGGCCAAATCATCTAAGGCTGAATTTGAAATTTCAAGTGGACAATTAGTTGCAGATGTTTCCATTCTCAAATCAAAGAGTGCAAAGGAATGGATAGACTTCTTTTTATTTATTTTTTTTTGGCTTACAAGAAGTTGAGGAAGGAGATTCAAACCCAAGTTTTTCCTATTAAAATAATTGAGTAATGCTATTGAATACAAGTTAACGGTGGCTTAATTAGTATAAAACAACATTTAATTTGCTAAAATTCGAGTTCTTACCAAATATGGTTGGATAGCCATTTGATCCCTTCATATTCAACCTGATCTTAGGTCTAAATATGGTACAATTTGGGTATAGTTCTCTAGGTGCAATGGGTTAGGTTTTTCAATTAAAATCAAAGACATAACTGCATTAAAATTAATTTCTTAAAAAAAAAAATGATACTTTTTGTGTTTTATTAATCTCTACAAACATGTATCTAAATTTAGTTAAAAAGCTTAACTAAATTTGTTGAAATTCTACATTAAGACTGTAAGACCTAAACTTTTTATTTATTTTTTTGTTTTATTGATACAAAATAGAGATACCAATCTAGTCTAATTTAATGTATGTGAAACTCCCTCTTAGAGACTTTCCCCCCTTCTCATTTCACAAGAACTTTGTACTTGTAGAGTGATCTAAACTAATTTTGAATCCTCTCCTCTTTGTACAAATTAATTGCCAAATAGTCAATGCCTATGAAGGGAAATATTAGGTGGCCAATAAATAAATAAGTGATATAATTTTTTTTTTCTAACACATCTCATGGCTATTGAAGCGGTTGATTGTGAGTGGTGACCATAAGTGAAAGGCTCATAGACCCACTACTAACTGTACACTATTTTAGTAATTGTAAAATTTGTTGGGAAAAAAAAAAGTTGTTTTCAAAGCATTATTGATAGATAAATGACCACCCAGCAAATAAAATAAACGCTTTCAAAGAGAAATAGGATTGCCTAAACTAGTGTTATTACCGCAACAAAAATCACAATTTACTTACATGACAAGTTGTAAAAAGTAAATAATGAATCTATCATTTTTATTCTTACGCTCACAATTTATCATGGGCTAAGTCGTGATAGCATTATTAGGCCTAATCGGGTCCATGAGAAAAAAGAGACTCATCCATCAAAAAGCTTAACCATCAACAGCTGATATCAGTCTCAGAACAGAAGTTACAAAAACTACCGGCACTGTCTAATCCGCCCTCTTTTCTAACCCCCTCTCTACGATCTTCTTCCTTCTGAACCCAACCATTAATCTTCACTCGCTCTCTCTCTCTCTGAGAAAATGTCAGTCTCTCTTCATACAACCGCTTCTACTCCGAGTTTTCAACCCCAAGTCAGAGCCTCTCACCCTCACCTCAGGTTTTCTCTCTCTCTCTCTCTCTCTCTCACTCTAGTAGTTGAAATTTGTATCAATGAGTATTATTTTAATTAATGATTTATGAATTCTTCTTTATGTTTCACAGTTGCACTACAAAGCTTTATTCTGGACTAAAGCTTCAATCTTCAAGTTTGCTCACTTTCCCTTATCTCTTTCTCTCCCTTCCTTAGTTTTATGATTTATCTACTTTTATTTATTTTTTTTCTTTCTTAATTGGTCAGGTCCGTTTGGTATTAAAATACCCAACTTGACGGCTGATTTCTATGGCAAAGTTAATAAGAGCTTGCAACCCAGGTAACTCAATTGCATTTAATATAGTCTAATTTTTGTGTTACCTTCAATCTTTTGCAATTTAATTGGTGGGTCTCAAACATTATTCTGTATTCTATAACTGTTTCTGGGATTGCGCATTAGTAAATTTTTGGAGCAATGAGAAGCACGTCAATTTTTCACTTCAAAAATATATGTATCCAATTACAAAATGATATGGGTATTTCTTTGATGGGATTTATTTGAATTGTACTATTTTGAGCTCCACTGAGCAAATTAACATACAAAGAAATGTGTTTTTATATCCTTGATTTATTTTCCCCTTCAAATATATTAATGGAAAGGAAATTCTGTTGCTTTTGTGGTTGCTTTTCGATGTCATCTTTGTTAAGTCTCCTTCTGGATATTTGGTTATATGGCAAAAGGGAAATTTTGATTTTCAATATTGCTCTAGGTGAAACTCATTATAAGGTGCCTGTATGTTTTTTTGCATCTTAAAATTGCTTTCATAGTCTTAGATGATTACTTTGTGAGTGATAATGAGTGCCCAGGTTCAAGTGTTGCTGGGTTCCTAGACATAGCGCCATTTCATAAAAGAAAAAATAATTGACTTTGGAATGTACTTTGAATGAGACACCTCTAGATCGATGTTATGTTCATGTATCTTTTCAAAACAATAATTGACTGCTTATGTTGTATAACCCTTTGTTATTTAGTCCTGGATATCCCCAACACATTGATTTAGAGTGCAATTATTTCTACTTATAGAGTACAACTCACCCTTTAGTTGGAAGTTTTAAACATCCTCTCAGAAGTTGTTCTTTTGTATCCCACTCTTACAGGATAATTTTTTCTAATCATTCTCTTATTTAGTTCTTCCATGATTGCTTTTGTACCCTTAAAAAAATCTGAGCTATTCTACACTATTTTTTGGTTTAGCCCTCTTGAATAAATAGATGTCTTTTGAATTTGCATGATTTTTTTTTTTTCAAGAACTGGCCTAATTGCTAAAGTAATATGTTACTGCATGTATGATGTACTTCTGTGTTTGCAGGACTCATAATCATATAGCAGCACGAGGACGAGTTAGAATGATGCCTATAGGGACACCAAGAGTGCCATATAGAACTCCTGGTGAGGGAACTTGGCAATGGGTTGACCTATGGAATGCCCTTGTAAGTCACTACCAATAACTCCATGTTAAACAAAGAGTCAATTGAATTCACCAAAGTTCATTTTTATGGTTAATAACATAGAAATGATGCAAATATGGGGTTTGCTGTCACTTTTTTGTACAAGAGAGAACGTGATTCTCCCAGGCCAAGGACTCTGTCCAATGATCTTACCTTCTGCAAGTTTTAAATTTTCGACTTTTTTTTTTTTTTCTTCTTCTTTTGCTTAAACATTTAAGAACAGTGCTTTTTGTTTATTGTTTGTGGTTTGGTTTTTTTTCCAAAATCTGGCCTTGAAATTCAATATGTAAGCCAGGAAATGGATTGAATATTGGATGGCTCATCTATTAAAAAAAAAAAAAAGGTCATACCTAGTGCACAAAGCTCCCACTTTTCCAGGGTCTGGGAGGCTCATTTATTCAAGATTAATATTTATATGCATTTCAAGTTTCCTTGTGATTTCTACCTGATTTACAGTTAATTATATTTCTCTAAGAATTTCACATACTTGGGATGCAGTATCGAGAACGTGTTATCTTTATTGGACAAAATATAGATGAAGAGTTCAGCAACCAAATACTGGCAACAATGTTGTACCTCGACAGTGTTGATAATTCCAAACAGCTCTATATGTACATCAATGGTCCTGGTGGAGATGTGAGTTCCTTATAAACCAGTCATCTACAATCATATCCTTATTCTTTTTGAATATTTTTGACATTTGTGAGATCTTTTTTCCTGATAAAAACTTGCTCTGTTTGCAGCTTACTCCAAGCATGGCTATTTATGACACCATGCAGAGCTTGAACAGTCCTGTCACCACCCATTGTGTGGGCTATGCATATAATCTAGCAGCCTTTCTTCTGGCAGCTGGAGAAAAGGTAACAATTTTGTTTATTAGAATCTGGAGTGATAACATTGTTATACAACCCTATCATGGAGGCAGTGAGGATATACAAAGTTATAATGCTATATATGCCACAGTGCAGGGGAGCTGGACCTAAAATAAGGCATTTTGACCAACTCAGTCAGTGATGAATGATGGTGGACAGTTCTTTTCCTCTCTTTTTGATCTATAATATCACGGTTTTCCCTTATTTTAAGTTAGCATCTGACGCAGTAGAAACTTGAACTTTGCAACACAAAAATTAAAAGACAGGAAAATAAAGGATAAGATCTAGGAGTCAGCACCTAGGCTTGCTTAGAGTTAGCACCAAGCAAAGGAAATCCACTAGGAGTCAGCACCTAGGATTGACTGGAGTTGGCACCAGAGCAAAAAAACCCAAATGCAACTTTCATTCATCAAAATCATCTCCATGATAGGAGTACAATGCTTTGTATATATAGGAATACTAAACCCTAATTCTAATTAGTGTAGGACACCCTAATTGCCTTATTACAAATATAACATTTCTTATAGAAATTAAGAAACTAATAACCTAATAAACTAATAGGACCTAAAATAAAAATACAATTGATTTACAAAAATAAATAAAACTAAATTAAAATAAATTGTTACTTGTGCTTCCCGCATCAGCATCTTAATGAACTTCTTTGATAGAATTGTGTCATTATGAAATTAGGATACTCATCAAGAGTTTTAAAAATAAATAAATAAAGGATACTCATCAAGAGTTTGAAGTCTTCTTCTTCAACATGGGTGGAAGTAATGAGGAAGGATATGTTAAACATGGAGTCAACAATGACTAAAAAAGAATACATGTAACTTGATTAGTTGATGATGATTTATAGAGCTGTCATCAATTTAATCGTGATTAATACTAGTTGAGTTGAGTATAACATGCTGTTTGTATAGGTTGCATTCACCTTTTCATGACATGCCTAAACTCTAAAGATCTAATTCTATATTTCTTTTTCATAATTTTTGCTTAAAAGGGTAACCGCTTTACAATGCCCCTTTCAAGAATTGCACTACAATCTCCTGCTGGAGCTGCTCGTGGTCAGGTGAGACTGCATACCATCTTGTCATGTAAACCTATTGTAGATACTTTCTGTTAATATGGCTTTTCATTCCTTGTAATATTCATACGTGTATGAAATTTTCTGTCAGGCTGATGACATTCATAATGAAGCAACTGAACTTCTCAGAATCAGAGATTACCTTTTTAATGAATTGTCTAAGAAAACTGGCCAGCCTGTTGAAAAGGTTAGCTTGCTCATGACTAAATCCTATGATGTCTTTTTGGCTGTTCTGTTTGACTCTTATATAAGATAGACTCTACTCTTGTAAATAATGGCTGCTAAGAAGCTGAAGTTCATATCTCGCCAATTTTATTTGTATTGTGTAGAGTTTGTTTCTCTTCATTCCTTGAGTTGATTCCTTTTTATTTCTTAAAATATAGAGTATGATCAGTTTGAAAAACCAAGTTAATGTATATCTGCAGATTAACAAAGACTTAAGCAGGATGAAACGCTTTAATGCTCAGGAGGCTCTTGAATATGGGCTAATTGATCGTATTGTTAGGCCACCCCGTATTAAGGCTGATGCGCCTCGCAGGGATGCTGGAACAGGGCTTGGTTAGTATACTTGTTTGAGCACTTAATTCGCTGATTGCAGTTAGACAGATCAGAATGTTTCCATAGTTTTTATTTATTGACATGTATAATTGGCTATCTAGTTAGAAATGGTTTGATAGGAATTTTTATCCTTGCACTGATTTTGTGATAAATGGTGCCCCACGAGGGCTTTTAGAAAGCAATATTTTGTCTGAATCTTCCGTGTCCGCTGCCTTTCTTGTCAGTGGCATACTCATACATACATACATACATACATACATACATACATACATACATATATATATATAAACCGAAGCCTCTGAAACTCTCACAATTTTTCACGTCACCACTATTTTCTTTTTCATTTTAGTCTAGGTTTTATATTTTATATATTTACTATTTCTCATCAACGTGCAATTATCTTATCAATTGTTACAATAGTTTAGTTTAAGTAAAACTCTGTTAGATATATGTTTCAAGAGCTTGAAAATTTTACTTCAACTAAAATTTTATAACAAAAATTTCAACAAATATAAACCCTTGCCAAGGTCCAAACCCTTCATACTCACTCAAATTTTCACAAAGAAAACTCACATAGAAAATTGAAGCCATGGTAGGAAGCATGAAGGTTCAGAAGAAACAGAGAATTGAAAGAGATGATGACAAAGACGAAGACAACATAAGAAGCAGTCTACCGGACTGTCTCCTTACTGGCATCCTCTCTTATCTCTCAACACGAGACTTTGTTGCAGCAAAATATTTTTTTTAAAGCTGAGTAGAAGTATGAGCTCTTTTTTTGTTATTTTCTTCTCCTTTATTTTTTTTGAGAATCAAGACCTCGAAGAAATTTATTAATCAACCAAAATCAGTTACAAGAACATGATAAAGGTGTGGTGGAACATCCTCCATCCACACTGTGAGAGCATCAATATGTCTTGCGTACTGAGCTAAACTATGAGCTAGAGAGGTGCTTGACCTACGGGTGTGTGAAAAAGAAATACAAGAAAAGCCTTCTAAGTTCTACTTAACTGAGAAAATCAAATGGCCATAGGAAGAAAAGGATTCCTCCTCGCTTTGTAAGGCTGAAATAATCAACTCTAAATCTCCCTCGACAATAACAGAGGGTAGATGGAGTTCAAGTGCGAAAGTGATGGCTCTAACGGCTGCCATTGCTTCCACTTCATTTGAGGAAGATGGTAACCTAGTTTTTTCAGACATGGAGGCCATCACCCTTCCCTGATGATCACGAACAACAACTCCCAATCCAGCTTCATCTGTCTCGCAGAATACGGCACCATCAAAGTTGATCTTGAGACTCGCCGGTGGTGGAGGAGTATATGATTTTTAGCCTGTGATTCATGGTTTTTCATGTGTATATGATTTTTTTTCATCGTTTAAAGTTTAGCCCCGTTAAAATTTAAAACTTATTGCTTTATGAGTTCATATACTTTTTTCTTATTCTTATATTTTTCTTTTGAATAGTCATATATTTTTTGAATTATTTCAATAACTTATTCTTTAAATATATATATTTTTTGACATTTTGGAAGTTTTAACATCTGAATTTATGTAGTTTTTGCAATATTTGAACATGTTTAATAGATTTCAATGACTATACCATGTATTATTCTTTTGAAGGTAATCAATTTTTCTTTTATACTTCTCTATTGTGTAATCATATACATTTTGTTTTCTTTCAAAAATTTATAGGAAGTAAATCTTATGATTCTTTAAAATTTTTTGGCCTTTTAAAAGTTTTAATATTTGAATTATTCTTTTGATGGTAACACTCTTATATTTCTATGTTGTGTAGTCACATATATAATTATATATATATATATAATATCTATATTTTGTAGGCTCTAAATATTTTGATTCCTTTCAATTATAGCCATTGATTATTCTTTTGAATGTAACCCATCTTTTTCTTATATTTTTCTATTGTTTAGTCATATATATTTTGTTTTGTTTCAATAATTTCTAAGTCGTGAATCATTTGATTCTTTAATATTTTTTTATTTTTCAGAAGTTTTAATACCTGAATTTTTGAGTTATTTTTTTACAATATCTGAAACTGTTTGACAATTTTTTTTATAAGTCATTGCATGTTCAAGGAATGACATCTTCATTAAATTGTAACACAAATTGAAGTCATATAAGAGCAAATCATGCAATGGTGTGGTTTCTTAATCAATTTAAGATTTTATAAAATTATTTTAGTTTACCTCACAAATAAGTAGATTCTCGTGCATAGCACGGTTAGCGATTAATTATTATTTATTTTCATTATCATCAAGACATGACTCACTCAAGTTGCACCAGTAATAATTTGTTTTTCAATTTTTTTTTCCCCAACTTAATCCATTGTTCTTTAACTGTTCACTCAAAGGAAACAGCTGATATTACAATGTTCAGTGTAAATAATGGCTTAATAAAATTGTTTCCAACACTCTAGATCAATAAGTAAAAAGAAGCTTAGATCAGATTTAATTTTTAACAAATTTGCTAGATAATAATACAAATATAAACAAAACAATGTATTGCTAATTAAGAACTAGAATTACATTATTTCTATTATTAGGGCCTAGCAATGCACATTTGGTTTGCTCTACATTATGCTAGGCTGAATCTATATACATACAATACAATACTAGATATGGATTAATCTGCTTTGTACCAGTTTAGCCAAATCACGGCTGCTTGTAACTAATCTCTCTTAATCTTTCTTTCCTCCATTCTTCATTGACCTTAGCAATAAAACTTTCGATTCTTCTCTCCAAATTATTGTCATATTCTTCATCATCTTGCCAACAAGTTTCATCATCACTACTATTATCATCATCATCTTCGTCATAACCGTCAGAACCATGATATTCCTCATCCTCATCCTCGTCCTCGTACTCGTTCTCATCCTCCTTACCATTAATGTAATCCCCTGTGTCATCTTGTGCATCTTTCTCTTCTTCATTCTGAGGGAGGAAGGGAGGCATTACCCCTTCAACTTCTTCTGTAGATGGTCTATAATTCCCAATAAGGATGGCAATAATTATTGTGTTAAAAACTAAAAACACAAGAAGAGGAGTAGATGAGAATCCAAGAGGCTTTTGTTGTTGACGGTTTGATGACCACAAGTTCAGGACCAAAATGGCAACCCAACACAGAAAGAGGGTTATCAATATGTTAACAAAACTCATGCCCCTGATATGGAAAATGGCCTATTGTTGTATCAAACTATGAATATCTTTATAAATCTTATATTCTTATGACTAATTTGGAAAATGGGTGCCGTACGTTGTTTGTTTTGTCATGTCCTCGGTGTAGAAGAACTATAATTTATAGAGTTTGAGTAAATAAAGAGGTTTTCTTAGAAAGTTAATTTGAGTGTGGTGGTAGTATACCAATCATTTTCGTAGAAACTCAGTAAGCACACCTCGTGAAGTATTAAAAAGCCGTGGCTAAGCCAATTTAGTTAGTTTCTTCATTCTTGAATGCCAAGCATATTTTTCGCAACCTTCCAGAATGAAGAACTAGACCTGGCCATTAGGCAAGACTAGCAGTTTGGTCTGTCTTCTGCACGTGGATACAAGCAAGCCCAACCCAAAATCTGGTGATTTTTATTGCTATCTTCTAAATTTTTCTATACAATGTGTTGACTTGTGATGTTAGTTTCGGGAACTTATTAAGGGGTCAATGGCCAAGGTGGTATCCGAGCAATGCATAGACAATTGAGATTGACAGTCTTCCGTCAAAGTCCAACCGGATTGAAGGAATATTCTTCAACACTAAGAGCAATCACATTAATTTATCCAAAAATTCTTGTCTATTTTAAATATACAACAAATTTTCAAAAACACCTACATCAGATTATCTATTCTACATTATATTTTATTTAAATAATAATTTTTTTTCATTCTATTTTTATTATTATCTTCATATTTATATATATGTGTGTGTGTGTGTGTGTGTGTGTGTAGAGAGAGAGAGAGAGAGAGAGAGAGAGAGAGAGAGAGAGAGTTTGGCTAGAGCAAGAGCTAAAAGAAAAGAAAAGAAAAATAATAATGAAATACACAACTACAGTAACTATGTATATTTACACGGTAACAATAACAACTTTGCAAATTTACACATCTTTAACTTAATTGATATGGGTGATTTCGGGGCTCGAATGTGTAAATCGAGCTATTTTTCTATTTTGCATTGTTGATGCAAACGCTTTACATGGTTGTTCAAATGACTATCAGTTATTATGAGAATCAAGATCACTACAATCAAATCATTAAAAAAAGTTACATTTATTTTCTTTAAATGTACTAAGTAATGATGAACACAAGGAAATCAGTAGGCTGAATGTCTCGGGTATCAGTGATCAGAAAGCACTTGTAAGTCTTGAAAAAGCAAACACAAAATCAGAGGTGACCGGAGAAGACCAGCTAAGAATCCTCCGATGGTAAAGTTAGTATTTTTGGGATTCCAATTTTTGTGGAAGTGTTTGTGTCCTTTACCTTCTCACTGATGAATGCTTATATAGTACACACTTTGGGGCAGTTACTCGTTTAGTAACTGCTTCTATCATTGAGGAATTCAAAAGACTCGGACGTAACTTCCATAACGGCCATGGAAGTTACATTATTTGGGCTTGTTTTCCATAACCGCCATTGGAAACTGGCTATGGTAATGAACCTTGACTTTAGTGCTCCGTGCTAAGTGAGAAGCTTGTCCTAAGCAAATATGGGGAGAGACGTTTAGAACGCAGGAAGGTCTTCCAGGTGTTTCTTTCCACGGATGACCTCATCATGGACGAGCATACTATAATGTAATCCATCATTTGTTCCGTTTGTCCTTCTTGCCTTGGACAACCTCAATGGACGAGTCTGGAGTTGGTGCGTTATAATACACCATCAAGTAATACTTTAAAAAAATAAACTATACACTTATTTAAGTAGCTACAGTATATATAACTTGTTATTGGCTCGTGCATCACCATTTTTTTTTTCAACTTATTATAACTTATAAATATTATAAGGAGAAATGTTATTAAAAAACTTTTAAAAAGTTCTATTTATTTGAGAGAAGGTGTTATTATTATTATTATTATTATTATATACAGAAGCCTTTTTTTGTTATTTTACATGGTCCTCTATTAATTTGTGTTTGAATTTGATTAGAATGTTTTGCTTTTATATATTGTAGGAACACGGTTTGTAACCCAAACCCAAGATGTGTGGGATATTGGTCTAGTGAGCCCAGTATAATAAATTTATAGAGAGTGTATTAAAGAACTAGGCCCTAATGAGTTTAACAACGGCTAGTATGGATTTAAAAGATGATTAAGCAAGAACAAGGCAAATAGAACTGGATGAATTTACTGTCCGAGGAGGCAAATCTTGGTATAAATCAATAGAACTGATTACAAATGCAACTTTGATTGCTACAGTATTCTTTCTCTATTTTTCCAATCCCCCTCTCATTGAGGGTCTCTCACATTATATAGCTTACTTTGGACCATCTTGATTCTACACTTGTTCATCATCTGAGCCCTCACTTGAGTGCTTATCCCATCAGATACCCTATTTGGCTTTCTGTGAGTCATGGTAGCCAAGACAGCACTGTTCAGGGGTCTTCTCCACATAAATGTGGCTAGAAAAGTAGTTGTAGTGCATTTAATACGGTGGTAGCAACTTTTCCTTAGATATTTCTGAGTTCCCATCACTCTTATACATGTGTGATGCATGTCCTTATTGCTGGAGCCTCCTAGAAGGTCACCTTGATTGTTGGGATACAGTTTTGAGCTGCATTCATCATATCCGAGGAGGAGTTCCTCCTCAGACCACCCTTCATTCGTTCCTTACATATGAGACTTTAAAATTGGAACCCCTCATAACTATTTGTCCCTTCTCGGACCATTTAATGTCTTCGGACCAAGCCCAAGGCCCAATACATGATTTTGGGCCCTTATCCCTACACACACATACACATATATATAGGTAAATACTCAAATAAATTGTAACAAATATGTTAAAATAAATAAAGAAATTCTTTCAACAAATAAAAAAATGAAAAAATAAATAAATAAATCTAAACACAATAGTTGATAATAGAAAGGGACATTAGATCTGTGGGAGGTCTGAGGATTGAAGAGGATTAGAACATGAAATATCTCGTAAAATCCCCCCCGTAGAAGTGTATCCGCCTCGAAGACTTCACCGACCCGACAATGAGAGAAGCCTGTGGAGAAGAGAAAGGAACTTTAGGGGGAAGGGGGGGAGGGGGGGGGGGGGGGGGGGGGAGACGGTGGGAGGAAGCTTCCTAGAATGGTATAACTCCCCCCTTCGCATTGAATGCCCTACAACAAGCTTATCAGCTGTATTAATGAGGAAGTGACACCTGAACAGTGATTTCACAGCTAGTAACCCCTTCTACTACCTTCAAAAGAACTCTGATGGGACAAGTATCCTAAGAATAGCCATGAGGCACACAGGTGGAGGGCTGAGATGTAATAAGGAAAGATATATAAGGGAGATGGACCTCTTAGATAGGGGTTGTTGAACATTCTTTTTCTAAAGAGAGAGAGAAAGAGACAAAGAGAGAGAAATAAACAGTGGCAATTTAGTGTAAGGTCTGGAATGTTCATGCATAAGAACCCAATCTTCGAACAAACCCAAGGAGAGTGTTATTCAAATAACTACTTGAATTACATCTATCTATTACTTTGTACTCTTCGACCTTAGACATGTGCTTAGTTTTGGATTACACCTGAACTGTTTTTCCACTTTTTGTAGAAATTCTATTGTTTGGGTTTGGTTTGAAGGAAAAGACATCATTGTTCTTAGTGGGCTTAGGCCTTCATTTTCCTAGTACTTACAAGATCTGCTAACAAAAATTGAGAAAAACAATTGTAAGCTTATCTATGGAGAACATTAATTGACAATAGTAAAACTCAATCAACATTAAGATAAATGATGTGGGAAGTTCTGTATCTTTCATTTTATCGCTAATTAAAAAGGAAGTTTCGAAATAGAACTCCATCAACATCAAGAGAAGGGGAACTCACAAATTCCATGTCTCTCTCTCTCTCTCTCTTAGCTTCAAAAATTTGTTGGATTTCTTGGTAATTTTCTATCTACGAAAAACATCAACAACAACATTAAAACAAACTATTTTCTATCTATTTTTTTATCAAATAAAATAGAAAATAACTTCAAAAAGGGAAAGAAATTTGATAAAATGCGGAAAATGAAAAGATAAAATAACTTGAAAAAGAATGAGAAGTTAACAAAGCCATACGTTTGTCAGGATTTTTTTGTTGCAATTAGAACTCATAGTGTTATATGTTAATATATATATATATATATATAGTGCAACTATTGCATACTAATAAAATTTAAGGTTTTCATTTTTTTTTTTTTTTTTTGGAGGAGATGAGTAAGCATGAGTTACAATACTAAAAAAATGAGAGTTATGAGTGCAAAGGATGATATAAAAACTCATTGATTTCCATAAGGGGTAATGTGCGCACCGTAAGTGAGACCACTAGGCTAGGCTAGGACTCACTTAGGCTGACAACTTATTTGTAGAGTGGGCTTGAATTTTCTACACTGGGTCGTTCTCAACACTAAGACCCAATGAGATCACTTTTCTCTCTTTCGCTGCCTGAATCACTCCTCTCTTTTTTCTCCCTCTCTCTTACTCCTTCACTCTTTTTGGCTTTCTCTCCGTGAACCTTCAACAACCTTTTTTCGTTCCTGTGTTCCTCATATTTATAGCTCAAATTTCGTGGAGAGGTTATGATTATCTTCAGGTTTAGTGCAACAGGTGGTCCAATGTTGTCACTCATAAGTGGGTGGTTAGGTGGGAGTGGGAGGTGGAGTGAGTGGCCTGGGAACTTGTTTTCCCCCTCCTGCAAGTACCCTCGGCAGAGGCGCCATCTGAGGAACTGCCGAATATGTAAAGGACGGGGCGTTTGAACGTTGGTCCTTCATCAATGCTCGGGGAATAGACTTGCTGAACAACTTTGAAGTGGCACAATTTGGGTCCGCAGCTTGTGTGGCTTTAGGATGGGCTGTTGAGCAGAAATAGATCGGTTCTTATGGGCCATTCATCCATACCGGATTCCCAGGCCCAAATAGGCCTTGGTGCAGGGTGCCATACATTAGCCCCCCCTTGATTTGTCCCCCGTTCTCGGGGTGAATCAAGGATCCCAAGGGGTGGCAATACACTCGAGAAGCCGAAGAGTCAATATCCGCCAGTTGAGGAACGTGTTAATGCGCCCCTCAAAAGACGTGTTTAAACCTGACTGATGGCTTATCCGTCATTATTGTCTGACGGTTCGTGAACCGAGGCACCACGCATGTGGCAGTTGATGTGGCGATTCGCTTGGTCTCCCGCCAGTAGATTATTTAATGCTACTCATCTTGCTTCCTACCCCTATAAATAATCGTTTTTGTCTCTTTCCTTCACTTTTGCATTTCTCACCTTTCAATCTTTTTCTCTGACGAGCATTCTTCCTTCGTGGCTCATCTCCTAGCCCAGAACACACCTCCTCCTTAGAGCCCATAGTAAGTTCCTTATCTTCTTCTTCTTCTTCCTGTTTGCTCCATTTCATTCTATTCTTCAGTAATCTTAGTATTTCTTTTCTTTTAAGAATTCTCGCTTGTAGAATGGGTTATTCCCACCTCCTTTCTTCTGCAAACGCCTTGGCTAGTTTTAGGGCTGCCTACAATGTTCCTAGGGACGTCGACATTGCCTACTGTAACATGGGCGATATTGACATCCAAAGGCACCGTGGTGTAAACTCGGTTTTCTTTCCTTTGATGGTTATTCTAGAAGGTGGGCTTAGGTTCCCGGTTGACCCTCTGATTCTAAGTACCCTTAGATTTTTCGGCCTTTGTCCCGACCAACTCCCGACCAACTTTTACCGGGTAGTGAATTGAGTGAGTAGGTTAAACCAGTTGTTCGGGTTACAACTGAATCATTATGACATTAATTTTATGTATAGTTTGTGTGGCAACATTGATTCGGATTATTATTTAAAAACTAGGGACGTAAGGGTACGGCTTATTTCGTGCCTACCAGATTCGAATAGAAATTCGGCTAGAGATTTTGTACAGGTGAGTGGCAATTGGTTTGCCGAGGAGCTCCCCTGTGCATTTTCACCGCGCGATATTGGTCGGTACCAAACGTTATTTATTTGGCCTCTTTTGATTCTAGTCCGAGTAAGTAACTACTAACTGACTTTTATTTCCTCTGTGCAGAGAGCAAAAGGTTCAATCCGGATCTCAGAGTGGTACATGTTCGGGACCTGAGTTTTATGCTCAGGTCAGAGATTTTTGTTCACTCGGACGGACAACTCTGAGCGTCTCATCTTATCCTCGGTGTCGATCCTGTTTACTCAACTTGGCAAGGATTCAGCCAAGCCTTGTTAGTTGATAGCCCCCTCCTCTCCTATATAGACGTTCGGCACGCAAACTTCCTCCCGCCAAAGTTTACCGTAGGCGAAGTACGTGATCTCGGTCCTCGGTTCATTTGTTCAGACGAGTGCCAGCCCATACGTGATGATTCGACCGAGCATGTGTCACGAGCACGCTGAGAGAAGGCTCACGAGCAAGTTCAGCCAGAAGCTCTTGTCCCGCCCGAGAACTCTGTAGAGTTTGAGGCTCCTGTTCAAGAGATTGAAGGTGCAACCACAGAATCAATCAGCTCTTCCGAAACAGAATCTGACCAAGGCAACACCATGGTGGTCAGGAAAAAGATGACGATCAACCGCTTTGTCTCGGGCGCCCAACACAGACCCTCGACCAAGATCCTATGCCTCCCCCTACCCTAGCAAGCCGTGTTCGAAAAAGGCAGTGCACGACTGAGCAAACGCAGACAAGCTCAGGCAATGCGCCTTTCAGAACGCCTCTCTGGCCATCAGCGGGCATAGTCATCCGAGAGCCGATAGCACCAACTGCAGTAAACCTAGCATCTACTTCCCAGGCTTCGACGGAATGGCAACCCTCCTTCCAACTCGACAGTAAGCCTTTTCCTACTATGGCCAGTGTATGGATGTGGGAAAAGAGTCATGGGGGTCGCATTGCCCAGAGTCTGGCGCGTGGCCTTCTTCTACCCAAAGACGAGCACGTTTTTTCGGAAGGGACGGACGAGTCTTTAGGAAGGCGATTGCAATGGCACACCATAGCGGTAACTGTTCCATCTTTTTTCATCATTCTCGGTTTACTACTCGTTCTTATATGTGTACTTTCTCTTTCTCTTTACAAACATCATTATTGTGTGGTCAGGCCGCGCAACTATCGTATATAGTGGACGAGCGGATGAGGGAGCTTGCTGAAGATGCTGAGCGGGAGAAGGCTTTGAAGGATGTTGCCGAGGCCACAGTGAAGGAGAAGTTGAAACTTGCCAAGGATGCGGTGGAAAAAGTTGCTTCAGTTAAGAAGGCACAGGCTCTGGCCGAAAGGAGGTCCACGGAGCTTGAAGTGCAACTGGGAGGCACCGAGCTTAAACTGGCAAAGGCCCAGAGTCTAAATATTATGTTAAAGGGAAAACTGGCCGACTCGAAGGCGGCGTTGGAAGCTTGCGAAAGCAAATGGTACAACAAAGGGTTCGCGGATGCCGAGAATTCGGTGGAGCCGGTCATTCGCCAGGCTCACTTGCTTGGATTTAAGGAGGGGTGGTTTGCCGCATTTTAGGCCATGGGAGTTCCCGAGGATTCTTCCTTGAGGGATCACGGTAAAATCCCCTTCTTGAACCCCTCAATTGCCGCGCAGAACGCACCCTTTGTTATCGACGAAGAAGAGACCACCAGCATGAGGGAACTGGTGAATGCTATTGATTCTCATGCAGAGCTGACAAATATGGAGGCGACTAGCCACTCTCATGCTGGGGATAAAATCGGGGGGAATGCCCAATTGCCAACTTCTTTTGCCGATCAGCAACTTCCTAAGGATCCATCCTTTGTTCAAGCTGCAAACCTCTGAAGTCGACGGCCATACCGGGTTTCTCGCACTCTACTTTTCTTTTTCTTTAAAAAATTAGCTGAACTGGATTGCCTACGTCACCGAGCTGTGGTGACGGAACAATTTATTTCCTTTAGGCTTTTATTTTCTATCTTCCGAGTTGCCGGGTTTTGGCAACCAAACATCAGTTTAAATTTTACATGTTGTTTTAAGTTATATTTGTGAATGCTTTACTATGGGGTGCTTTCACTTTGACCGAGTAATCAATCTTCATTGGTTGCTTCTTTAGGGTAAGGTTCCCCCTTGCCCGGCAACGAAGGTTGCATTGGGAACAGTTTTCCGTCTGGGAAACTTAGGCCAAGGCTCCACCTCGCCCG
Source organism: Quercus suber (assembly GCF_002906115.3). Classification (NCBI taxonomy): domain Eukaryota; kingdom Viridiplantae; phylum Streptophyta; class Magnoliopsida; order Fagales; family Fagaceae; genus Quercus; species Quercus suber. The sequence continues at coordinate 780,460 of NW_027069605.1, forward strand.
AAAATGCCTATTGAACCGGGGACAGGTTTTTGTCCTCGGAGAATATAGGCTATGGTTTCTTTCTGCTAGGCAAAAAGTATCAATTCGGAGATAGATCTCCGTCTTTAGACGATTTGTAGGATTTCCGCCTGCTCAGAGATGGGTTAAGAACCGAGAAGCAGGTTTCTACTTTTTGGATAATTTAATAGGTTTCCATCTACTCGGGGATGGGGATCAAACTGAGAAGTAGGTTTCCGTCCTTAGAGTAATTTAGGTTTTCACCTGCTCGGTGATAGGGGTCGAATCGAGGGTCAGGTTTCCGTCCTTAGAGTAATTTAGGTTTCCACCTGCTTGGTGATGGGTTAAGAATCGAGAAGCAGGTTTCTGCTTTTTGGATAATTTAGTAGGTTTCCACTTGCTCGGTGATGGGGATCGAACCAAGAAGCAAGTTTTCGTCCTTAGAGTAATCTGGGTTTCCACCTGCTCGGTGATAGGGATCGAACCGAGGGTCAGGTTTCTGTCCTTAGAGTAATTTAAGTTTCCACTTGCTCGGTGACAGGGATCGAACCGAGGGTCAGGTTTCCATCCTTAGAGAAATTTAGGTTTCCACCTGCTCGGTGATAGGGATCAAACTGATTGTCAGGCTTTCATCCTTAGAGTAATTTAGGTTTCCACCTGCTCGGTGACAGGATCAAACCGAGGGTCAGGTTTCTGTCCTTAGAATAAATTTTTAAGGTTTCCACCTGCTCGGTGATAGGGATCGAATCGAGGGTCAAGTTTCTGTCCTTAGAATAAATTTTTAAGGTTTCCACCTGCTCGGTGATAGGGATCGAACCGAGGGTCAAGTTTCTTTCCTTGGAATAAATTTTTAAGGTTTCCACTTGCTCGGTGATAGGGATTGAACTGAGGGTCAGGTTTCTATCCTTAGAATAAATTTTTAAGGTTTTCACCTGCTTGGTGATAGGGATCAAACCAAGGGTCAGGTTTCTGTCCTTAAAATAAATTTTTAAAGTTTCCACATACTTGGTGATAGGGATTGAACCAAGGGTCAGGTTTCTGTCCTTGGAATAAATTTTTATGGTTTCCACCTGCTCGGTGATAGGGATCGAACCGAGGGTCAGGTTTCTGTCCTTGGAATAAATTTTCAAGGTTTCCACCTGCTCAGTGATGGGGATCGAACCAAGGGTCAGGTTTAGAACGATACAAATATGCATGAGCAAACATCATTACTATTATTAACAAAGCATATAGACACCTCACCTAACTTCATGCTCGGTGTACTACCTATCAGTTATAGTACTTCTTCAGATTATGGACATTCCATGGTCAAGGCAACGATCTCTTGTCTAGGTCTTCCAAGTAGTAAGCCCCGGTGCCGGCCACCACTGTCACCCTATAGGGCCCCTCCCACGTTTGCGCCAATTTCCCGGCGTTAGTATCTTGCATGTTGCCCACAGCTTTTCTGAGAACCAAATCTCCGGCTATAAACTCCCTTGTTCTTACATCTCAGTTGTATCTCCGGGCGAGCTTCTGTTGATACTCCGTGAGTCGTATGGTCACCATTTCACGACATTCTTCCAACTTGTCCAAGCATCCCACCATCATTTTGTTGTTTTGGGCGAGATCGAATCCCGCGATTCGTGCATTACACAGGCTCACCTCGGTTGGTATCACGACTTCCGCTCCATACGTGAGAGAGAACAGGTTTTCCCCGGTGGACCTTCTGGGAGTTGTCTGGTATGCCCACAAGACTTTGGGCAGCTCCTCGGCCCAGTTTCCCTTCGCACCCTCCAGCCTTTTCTTCAGCCCATTCACAATTACTTTATTTACAGCCTCGGCCTGACCATTACTTTGGGGATACGCTGGAGTTGAGTACTTGTTTTTAATACTGAGTTCACCATAGAATTCACGGAAGGCCCGACTGTTGAATTGTAGCCCATTGTCTGATATAAGAGAGTTCGACACCCCAAACCTTGTTATTATATTCTTCCATATGAATTTCTTCACATCCACGTCTCGTATATTGGCCAAAGCTTCCGCCTCCGCCCATTTGGTAAAATAGTCGACAGCCACCAGCACGAACCTTTGATTACCCGTCGCACGGGGGAATGGGCCGATGATATCCAACCCCCACTGTGCAAAAGGCCAGTGACTATTGATCGAGTTCAAATGGCTGACAGGCTGATGGATTAGAAGGGCATGCTTCTGACACTGTTCACACTTAAGCATATACTCGGCGGCGTCCTTCTACATTTGAGGCCACCAAAACCCTTGAGTCATTGCCCAATGTGCCAATGAACGTCCCCCCACATTGCTGCTACACACTCCATCATGTAGCTCCGCTAAAAGCTTGCCCACCTTCTCTGGGCGTAAGCACAAGAGGTGTGGTCCTCCAAAGGATCTTCGATACAAAGTCTGGTCTTCTGATAGCCAATACTGAGGAGCCATTCTACGTATCTTGCTGCCCTCCTTTTCATCACCTGGGAGTCAGTCGTCTGCCAGGAAGTCAATGATGGGGTCCATCTAGCACGGCCCAAAGGTTGTGACGGTTGTGACATCGATCCCTGTAGTTCCCGAATCACTCGACACCCTGACGCTCGGCTTTGAAACAAGCTCAACCTTAATTAGCCGGGTATCTCTTCAGCTACTAACGATGCTAGCGTGGCAAGGGAGTCGGCGTGTCTGTTTTGTGTCCAAGCCACTTGGAAAACCTTTACCGTGCTGAAGCTGGTTATTGCCTGTTTCACCTGTTTTAGGTACGCTTTCATCTGGAGATCTCGGGCTTCAAAACTGCCCTACACCTGATTAACCACCAGACACGAATCGAAGTACACCTCCACTTCCCGAGCACCTAAATTCGAAACTGTCCTCAGTCCAGCCAGAAAAGCTTCGTATTCTACCTCATTGTTGGACACTTTGAAACCTAACCTAAATGAGTGTTCCAATCGTATTCCTTCTGGGGTGATTATGACAACCCCTGCACCGGCCCTCATGTAGCTTGACGCATCGTCCACGAATACCTTCCATGGGCGAACCTCTAGATGGTAAACTGTCTCCCCATTCCCCTTCGGTGAAAACTCGACGATGAAATCTGCAAGGACCTGGCCCTTCACCAAGCTTCGGGGTCTGTACCGTATGTTAAAAGAACCAAGTCGAGTCCCTCATTTTGCTATTCGGCCTGTGAAGTCTGACCTTTTCAATAGTGACTGCAAGGGATACTCGGTTAAGACGTATACCGTATGAGCTTAAAACTAGTGCGGCAGCTTCCTGGTGGCGTGTATTAGGGCCAACACAAGCTTCTCCAGGGGTAAGTATCTCGTCTCAGCATCAACTAGAGTCTTGCTAATGTAGTACACAGGTTGTTGGATTCCTTTGTCCCTCAGTAACACAGCACTTACGGTGTGCTCAGATACTGCCAGGTACATGAACAAATCCTCACCCGGTTCTGGTGCCATAAGCATGGGTGCCCGCGCCAAATAATCCTTCAGATCCATAAAAGCTTTGTCACATTCTTCACTCCACCGAAATCCAGTTCATTTCTTCAGCAGTTGGTAGAATGTTCGGTAGATATCCGCGAATTTAGAGATGAATCGATTAAGGGCGGTTAGCATCCCGGTTAACATTTGCACTTCTTTCGGGTTGCCTGGTGGCTTCAGCCTCGTTACCGCTTCAATTTGGTCAGGGGTAACCTCAATTCCCTGGCTGGTGATTAGATACCCCAGGAATTTTCCCGCCCTTACACTGAATGCGCACTTCTCAGCATTGAGACACAACTTGTACCACCAAAGAACCCCAAATACTTCCTGAAGATCCTTTATATGCCGCGATACCTGCCTGCTCTTTACCACCATGTCGTCGATGTACACTTCAACCGTACGCCCTATCTTGTCCCGGAACATTCTTGTCATCATTCGTTGGTATGTGGCCCCAGCGTTCTTTAGTTCGAAGGGCAGCATCGTGTAGTGATAATTGGCCTCTGGGGAGATGAATGCCGTTTTCTCTTGATCCTCGGGCACCAAGGAAATCTGGTGATACCCTTGAAAAGCATCCAGAAAGCTCATCCTCGGGTGCCCATATGTGGCGTCCACCAGCTGATCAATTTTTGGCATGGGGAAAGGGTCTTTTGGGCATGCTCGGTTCAAGTCTGTGAAGTCCACGCAAACCTTCCACTTGCCGTTCTTCTTCTTCACCACCACGGTATTAGCCAACTAATCCGGGAAGAAGATTTCCCTTATCACCCCAACATCCTTCAGTTTTCGGACTTCCGCTTTCACCGCCTCTGCGTGCTCCCAGGCTGATCTCCTTGGCCTCTGCCTCTTAGGAGTGAATGAGGGGTCGACCCCAAGTTTATGGACGATGAACTCGGGATTTACCCCGGGTACTTCATATGGACTTTATGCAAACACATCCACATTCTGTATTAGGAGCAGCAACATTTCTACTTTTTCCCGATCCTCCATGCTTTCTCTGATTTGGAAGTATTTGTCTACATCCGGCAATACCTTCACCTTAACCATCTTCTCGGTGCACATGTCCCCCTTCTCCTCTTGCGAATTCTATAATTGCTATAAAGGAATCCCTGATGACGGACAATTATGCTCAGCCTGCTCCTTCTGGTCGGTCTGCTCTTTCTTCTAATTAACTATGGCGACTAAGCATTGCTTGGCCGCCCGCTGGCTTCCTTGTACCACAACGATAACATGATCGGTGGGAAACTTGACTTTCATGTGCAGAGTGGACGGGACAGCCCTCATTGCATGGATCCATGGCCTTTCTAGTATTGCCGTGTATGGAGAGAACGAAGCAACTACTATGAACTTTACCACCATATCCTTGCCTCCTATATTCACGGGCAGAGAGATTTGCCCCTCGGGAACAACCACCTTACCGTCGAACCCAACCAAGGGCGTGCTATACTTCAAGAGATCCTCGCTTTTCAACCCGAGCCCCCTGAACAGGTCTGGGTACATAACCTCAGATCCACTTCCCTGGTCTATCATTATTCTCTTCACAATGAAACCTCCTACGCGGGCCGTGACTATCAGCACGTCGTCGTGCAGCTGAATCGTCCCTTCCAAATCGCTATCGTCAAAAGCGATCGGCTCTCGAGTCGATTTTATCTTCTTCGCGGGGGGCGGCATGCCTGAGCTTCCTTCCATTGATGCTACAGTAAACACCTCATTTCCTCCAGTTGTAGTGAGGCCCCTCGGGGCAATGTGGATGACCACAATTATCCCAAGAGGGGGTGGAAGGGGATTCCCTTTCTGCGAGGCGCCCTGCCCTGCTCCTTGGTCCCCTGCATCTGTCACAAACTCCTTTAAATGCCTGGCCTTAGCCAGCTGCCCGAGATGATCCCTTAACACTCAGTATTGCCATGTTGTGTGGCCTTTATCCTTATGGTAAGTGCATTATAAATTTTGATTCCTCCTAGACGGGTCGCCTTCCATCTTGTTCGGCCACCTAAAGTACGGTTCGTGCTTAATCTTGTCAACAATCCTATGCACTGGCTCTTTAAACATTAAATTCACCTCCCCTACCTGCGCTTCTGGTTCCTGTATCCTCAAATTCCCCCAGATCCTGGGCGGATAGATGTTCTACCGAGGTTGATTTATCACGGGCACTTTTCCTTTGCTTTGCAGCTGGTCGTCTTCCAGCTGTTTGTATTCATCGATGCACCTCATCAGCTGTCTCATGTCCTTGGGGGGTTTCTTGGTCAATGATTCCCTTAGAATGAAGTCCTCGGGCAACCTCATCCTGAAAGTGCTTGCAGCAATCTTTTCATTCCCTCTACCGATCTCGTTGTAAAGCTCCCAATAGCAGCCAACGTAGCTACGAAGGGTCTCCCCCACCCTCATTTTCATGGGCAACAATGCATCCACCGGTTGTGGAACTCGGCTGCAAGTTACAAACCGTATCCCGAACTCCTGTATCAACTCGGCGAAGTTGTGAACGGAGCCCTTCCGTAACCCGTTAAACCATTTTAGAGCGGTAGGGCCAAGACTCGAGGGAAAAACCTTACACATCAATGCATAATTGTGGGTATGCAGGGACATCATTTGGATATAGTGACTGATGTGCTCTACTGGGTTAGTTTTCCCGTCGTAAGAATTGAATGGGGGTTGCACGAATCCGTCTGGCATTGGTGCTCGCTTGATGCCAGTCGAAAACGATGACCTTGCAGCTTTTTGTAGCGCACGGCTCATCGTATCCATGGCTACATTATGGGGCCGTCGCTCTTCTAGGGAATCCGAGCCTCGGTCCGCATACTCCCGTGACCGCGAACGATCTCGGTGGCGATAGGACTCCTGCGAACGCAAACGTTCCCTTCGCCGACGAGATTCCCACGAATGGGATCGTTCTCGATGATGATTGGATCTAGATTGATTGGATCCCATCCCTTGACGATTCTCCCTGGTATTGGACCTTCTTTCTCGGTCATCCTGGTTCCTTCTACGGTGCATATTCTCTGCTTCCAGCTCCAAATCTATCATCAACCTACGCAACCGTTCAAGCTTTTCGTCTCTATCATCGTGTTGTCTACGCCCTGATGCTACGAATACTGTTCGTTGCGTTTGAAATGATCCTTCACCGAAACCAGACCTCTCTTCCTCCCATTCGTGATCCCTATCTTCGAGTCTTTTTTGCATCTGTTCTCACCAAGAGGATCCCCAAGAAGATCCCATCGAACCACTTTCAGCACCACTCCCAGAATATCTCCCGGCCATTCTCTCGCGTGAGTCTCGTCGGAACTAAAGCTTTGTAGGAGATTCCCACAGACGACGCCAATTGTGCGCACCGTAAGTGAGACCACTTGGCTGGGCTAGGACTCATTTAGGCTGACAACTTATTTGTATAGTGAGCTTGGATTTCCTACACTAGGTCGTTCTCAACACTAAGACCCAATGAGATCACTTTTCTCTCTTCCGCTGCCTGAATCACTCCTATCTTTTTTCTCCCTCTCTCTTACTCCTTCACTCTTTTTGGCTTTCTCTCCGTGAACCTTCAACAACCTTTTTTCGTTCCTGTGTTCCTAATATTTATAGCTCAAATTTCGTGGAAAGGCTATGATTATCTTCAGGTTTAGTGCAACAAGCGGTCCAATGTTGTCTCTCATAAGTGGGTGGTTAGGTGGGAGTGGGAGGTGGTGTGAGTGGCCTGGGAACTTGTTTTCCCCCTCCTGCAGGTACCCTCGGCAGAGGCGCTGTCTGAGCAACTGCCAAATATGTAAAGGACGGGGCGTTTGAACGTTGGTCCTTCATCAATGCTCAGGGAATAGACTTGCTGAACAACGTTGAAGTGGCATAGTTTGAGCCCGCAACTTATGTGGCTTTGGGATGGGCTGCTGAGCAGAAAGAGATCGGTTCTTATGGGCCATTCATCCATACCGGATTCCCAGGCCCAAATGGGCCCTGGCGCAGGGTGCCGTACAGGTAAGTTGCAGCTTATTGAATGCAGAGAAAACTAAAGCCAACTGAGGCCATGATATTACATTGGATGCATGAAAATATAAAAGCCATTTGATTACAGGATTGGAAATTCCTAATACAAGATTGCTAAAGGATTTTGTAAAAGGGGATTTTGCTAAACCAAGCCAAGGGAACTTCAGCTCCTTTATATAGATTGGGAAAGGAGCTTAGGATTCTTTCGGGGGAGCCTTATGACCTTTGAATAGGGGGAGCCTCGTTACCTCTAAAGATTCCTGAACACTGAAGATTCCTGCAGTTCTGAAAAGAGGGGGTAAATTACTTTTCCCCGAAAGAAGATGAAACTTGTGGCAAACTGTTCACTTTCGTCTTTTAGTGTCGACTGGCACTGTTTCTGTTTTCTTATGTCAGTGGTACTGTTTATGAATAGTATTTTGTCTACTGGTACTATTCTGAATAGTGACCGAAATTTGGGGCTATTTGGAGTTATTCTAAGTAGTGACTAGTGCTACCAAAATAGTCTAGGGACTGTCCAAATTATGGACCTCATAGGGATCTTGAGAATCCTGGAAAGGGTCAAATGGATGGTGATTAGTAGATGCTTTAGAAGAGGCAGGAGAAGTATTTTCCTTTTCTTCTAACTGGGAAGCCTGGGGGAGCAACTAGTCTCTGCCAGATCTTTTAATTCTCTGCTAGATTTTCCAACTACTGAGATGGATTCTAGGCTGGATTGGGACCTTGTCTTCTGGGTAATGGCTTTGTGAATTGAAGGAGGGAAATCCTTATTTATTTGATCGATGATTGGATCAATTTTGAGACTATCTCACCATTTTACTGAGAACTCTTTGTTTAGTATATTATTGCTGATTGCATAGGTCCACATGCTAATCCAGTGGATTTTATACCTGGTGGACATGTGCAGGATTGCTAGAAACTGGGAACTGTGATGATTAACTTGGAGCCTTGAACTGAAATATTTGAGGGCCTCCTAGAGAGGTTCTGGAAAGATCTGAGGAATTAACCTAAACATTTCCTACCACTTTAGGAACCATGTCGGGACTTGACTGTTGAAATTTTTGTCAAACATAAAGAACCATGAATGCCCAAAATTCTTATTTTGATATAATAAAATCTTTTCAAATGCGTCCATGTAGTCATAATAACTATATTGGATTCCTGAGCCTTCTAATGTTCAAAGCAGGGAGGGGTGCTAGCCCCATTCTTTGCAACTGACGAACCTGGTGATGATGAGCTTGTGGTAGAGGACTACTGAAGGGTCTGATTTTGACTTGATGTCTTCTATTTGAGCAAAGTTTTGTTGGGTGAGGATGCTCTTATAGAATTTGATATATTTTTTTGGGGCTTTTGGAAGAAAATGCCAATTTGGTGGCAAAACTTCCATTGCTAGAGCTAAAGGGTCTTTTATATGGGTCATATGTGGTTCAATATAAAAGATGTGCTGGATATAGGGTTTCTTAATGTATGGAGACTTATTTTTTCTGTTGAAAGGCTAGGATGATCTTTGGGACTGTAAGGGGCCAAAGGGATCATCTACTGTGTATTGGGTTATTGCTCTAGGTGCTGGAGATACTAAGGCAGAACTAAAGCTGGGTTGGGTTAGGAGTGGTCTTTCATAGTTTGGTCTTGGGATTGTAGAAACCACATAGTGATTAGCTAGGGAAACTGGAGAAACTAGGAATATCTGGCTAGGGTTTTTTGCCTGACTAGTATTGCTGTTGGGGGGGGGGGGTGACTGTTTAGGTAGTTTTGGGGGTTGGGGCCATGCTGGCTTTTTTCCGGACATCTTGGTTTAGATTCTACAAGAATTCACGGGTAAGAAAATTAGGGATACTATTTTGGGTTCCTTCTATGAATTCTATATCAAAATAAAAAATGGAAACAATGGCTTGCCACCTTGCAAAAATCTGTTTTGATGTAATGTTTTGGACATCTTTTTCTAAAACATGTTTTGTAGATTTGCAATCAATTCTGACAAAAAACTTTTGATTTAATAAATCACTTTGAAACTTTGAAATGCATAGTACTATAGATAAAATTTCTTTTTTAATAGTACTATAATTTAGCTGAGTAGGAGTCCAAATTCTAGAATGGAAACAAACTATTTGTTCAAGGGAATTAGGACTAGTACACTAAAGGAGAATGCCACCATAACTAATGTTAGAGGCGTCTGTTTGGACAATCTTGAAGGAATTTACTGAGGGAATTCCTAAATAAGGGAGAGTCTTAACATATTTTTTTTATTTCTTGGACAACTAATGTATGAGTTGGAGTCCAAGGAGGTGGATTAGTCCGAAATTTATCAAAAAGTGGTTTACATTTTTTTCTGAGATTTTGATAGAAATATGAGATGTAGTTAAGAGATCCTAAAAATCTTTGAAGCTGGGTTTTGTCTAAGATTTTATCTGGAAATTTGTTTGCAAACTGAATGGCTCTATCTATTGGCTTGATCAACCCATGATGGATGTCAAAACCTAAGAATCGAACATGTGTTTGAAAAAGTTTAATTTTTGGGGTTGAAACCACTAGACCATTGTTCTTGACTATATTGAGAAAGGATCTCAGATGTTTCCAATGTTGCTCAATAGATTTTTAGAATATGAGCACATCATCTATATAGACAATAGAGTGACTGGAGAAAGGATTGAAAATGTCATTCATAATGTTTTGGAATTCACTGGTGCATTCTTTAGACCAAAAGGCATTATGTTCCATTCGTAATGTCCAAAGGGTGTAGTAAATACTATTTTATATCTATCAGACTCTATGATTTGAATCTGCCAGAAACCACTTTTCATGTCAAACTTACTGAAGATGACTGCCTTACTAAGCCTATTAACTAAGTCTCTTTTGTTATGGATGGGATACTTAATCCATTCTAAGACTTTGTTAAGGGGCTTGTAGTTGATGACTAATCTAGGAACTCCTCTTTCTATTTCAGCATTTTTCTGTACATAAAAGGTTGGACAAGACCAAGGTGATTTAGAGTTCCTAATGATTCCTTTGCTAAGGAGGTCATTTATTTATGTTTTGCAAAATTCCATGAGTTCCTGGCTCATTTGGATGGGTCGGGCTTTGGTTGGGATATCCTTTTCACTAAAATCTTTGACATATGGGAGAGCTACTTCGTGTCTCTTTCTATGCCAAAAGGCTATATGAAGATCAAAACAGACTTCTTGCTTGAGTTTTTCCTCAAACTCTTTGATCTTGGTTTGGATGGTTTTACAAGTTAATTGTTCCTCAATTTTCTTGGGTCTTAAATCATTCTTAAGGTATTTAAGATGTTGAGTTTTCCTATTGATCAAATTTAGAGTTCTAGAGATGGAGACATCTTGGAGACTGTTAATTTCTCGAGGTTTTGGACTTTTGAAAAACTTGAACTTAACTGGCTGACCAAAAGGATGGATAGTGATGCCTTCACTATTTGTAGTGAATGGATATAACAGACACATGAAAGGATTTCCTAAGATTACTCTGTCTGTCATATTTTTGACTAAGACAAAGGTTGTTTTGAAGCATGTGTTATGTTGGCACACATGGGCTTTTGTATTTAATCTGCATCTTGCTACCATTTGTTGAGGACAATCGTTCCTTAGTCTATTGGAAATACTTAGAGGGAATGATTCCTTCTTGGATGCAATTGAGATATACGCCTGAATGTATAAGGGCTACAACCTCAAATTTAAAATCTTTGCTAATGACAATCTTAACTTTAGAATGTCATTTTTGGAAATCAATTTTGTTGATAGTATCTATGTATTTCTGGGCTGGTTCATCTAAGACCATGAGAAACTTAAACTTAACTGGTTGTCCAAAAGGATGGGTAGTGATCCCTTCACTATCTGTAGTGAATGGATATAACAGACACACGAAAAGATTTCCTAAGATTACTCTGTTTGTCATATTTTTTACTAAGACAAAGGTTGTTTTGAAGCATGTGTTATCTTGGCACACATGGGCTTTTGGGATTTTGTATTTAATCTGCATCTTGCTACCATTTGCTGAGGACAATCGTTCCTTAGTCTGTTGGAAATACTTAGAGGGAATGATTCCTTCTTGGATGCAATTGAGATATACGCCTGAATGTATAAGGGCTACAACCTCAAATTTAAAATCTTTGCTAATGACAATCTTAACTTTAGAATGCCATTTTTGGAAATCAATTCTGCTGATGGTATCCATGTATTTCTAGGCTAGTTCATCAAAGACCATGTTTGTAGTAGGATTGGTTGACGCATCATAGATATTTTCTACTTCATCATTTAAGGGATCTACTTCTTGATGCTAGGGATTGCCTTGGCATTCAATTCTTTGATTAAGGAAATCGTGGTCAATCCTAAGAATGGATAAGGCTTGGTCAAGTTTTTTCACTTCTTCCTTGAGGGTTCTAATCTCAACTTTGGTTTCCTTTATCTCATGTTAAAGGTCATTAACTATGACTTCTTTCTTAACTTTGCTAAACCTATTGAAAATTTTCTCTAGGTTAACTGTGGGTTCAGGGTGTTTGGATTTGGTTCCTTTTTTCTTTTTCTTTTTTTTTTCCTCTAACTAGGGTGCTCTAAAATGTGCTAAGGTATTAGGCTTTGATGAGTGGGTCTTCAACCCTATCTATTAAGGTGAGAAGAAGTTCTTCTTATTGGGTAAGAACATTGATTGATTTGTTTTTGCAACAATTGTCTTTACATCGTATTCTGATGTCTGGACTACTAGAGATGTCGGATGACTCCCTAGAGGATGAGGATTGGTTTATCCGAAAGATTTCATTGTCACTATTGGAGGATTCACTGTCTGTGTGGTTGAGTTCTAGGAGTTTAAAAATTTCATCTTTGCTAGTTTGGTCACATTGGAGGGTGTTGATCAAAGCTTTAGCTTTGGATCTACACGCATTCCTAAAATGGTCTTTCTTGCCACACTTATAGCATTCAGTATTCTTCCTATCGAATGTTTTTTGGGTTGGATTTTTCTTCTTACTATTGGCTTTATGATAATCTCTGGATTTCTTGCTTTTCTTATAAAAGTCATTTCTGTTGAAGTTGTTGGGCTTCTTATGACTTCTATAATACCTAGAGGCTATTCTTTTCCTAGGGTATTATTTTTCCCTGGATTTTCTCTTGGATAGGGCTATGAAGGGTAGGCCATATTGAGTACAGAAGTTTCCTACTTCGTACTTAACTTTTATTTTGTCCTTATTGGCTTGGTTTTGGATTTTCATATCTATGCACATTTTCAAACCTTCCCTGCAAATGACACTAGATATGTCTCCATAAGTCAGATCATCATAATCTATAACACCTGAGGAATTATTGAGGGTTTGTCTAATCTTATGAGCAAATAGACTGGGTAAGTCATTGATAAACTTCTCCTTCCAATATAGAGAGTTACAATCACTTATGTGCATGACTCTGGTGGTAAAAACATCTTCATACCATCTGTAGTCACTAAGGGTAAGACACCTAAGATTACTTGACTAGTCATGTAGTTTGGTTGTAATGTTGCTAGGGGTACCTATGAAGTGCCTTGTAATGGTATAGATTAGGGTGTTTACTCCATTTGGGACACCTCTACCTATGGCTTCATCAAAGATTGGACGTCCGTCCTCATCTTTCTAGATTGCACTTTTGATTTCTTCCTTTGATTCTTCTGTTAGGTAATGGTTCCACCATGACGGAAGTTTTCTGTGAAACCTAAGACCATAAGCTCAACTACTTCAGTATGGGGGCTTCCTTCATTGAGGTAGTTATTGGCTACCATAACCATGTGCTGGGTCTTATTTATGATTTCTTGTTCTGATAATCCGTCTATACTTCATTCATAAAGCTTATCAAAAGATACTGAGAATTGGTTTCTAACATTCTTTTCCTCAAACTGGAGGTCAGGGGGTGTTGGTCTAGAACACCAATTTTTGGTGAGACTAGTTGGGGTTACTCTACGATGATAGAGCTTGTTCACTTGTAGATCTTGAAACTGATTTTCTAATTATTTTGTCTCTTCTTTAGATTCTAAAGAGGTGTTGTTGTTAATACTGTTAAAAGCAACATGGACGTTTAGTGTGGCTAACTGGGTTTCTAATCTGGGGTCTCTGCTAGTCAAAGAGGTAGCTTGTTCCTTTTTAACCAGTTCTTCTAACTTCTGGTTGACTATTTCTAATGCTGTCTTGTCTTTGGATCTGAGGCTAGTTTGTCTAGTGACAAGTAGCTTGACTAAAGGTTTTTCTAAAGACGGGATGGGTCTAGTAAGTTTTCCTGATTGGGGAATGGCCTTGGCTTCTATCCTATCATCTATTTTATCTAAATGTTTTCCTATGACATTTAAACACTGGTTGATATAGTTGTTTTGTTCTAGGGTCTTTTTTATTGGTTTATCCTCACTAGTAGCTTTTCTAAGGGGAGTAGCAACTACATCAAAACCTTGATGTTTGATGGTTATATTTTCTAGGGGCTACTTCCTTGTTTTCTTTGGTCCAATTTGTTTTGGTAATGACACAAGACTTAATGTGCCACTCAAAATGGTTCTCAAAATATTCAAAGAAAGGGACATTTGCTGACATCTCTTTCATGAACTCTTGCCATTTTGTATACACTTCTATCTTTTGTTCTTTGGTATGGTTTGCTTTTTAGGCTTCCCTTTTGACTTTATTGACTTCAGAGTCAAAATCATCACCTAAAAACTTATGATTTGGGATGAAATCTTTTTGCATAACATTGAGCTGGTGACCTACTAGGGTTCAGGTTGCTCAAAGTCTAATTGAGTTGGAGAGGATGGACTGTGATTTTCTTCCTCTTCAGCAACTTATTATTGTCTGGCTGTGTAGCATGGTGTGCTAACTTGGGATCTAGACTTAACTCCTTGGAGTTCTAGGTCTAGATCTTTTCTAGGGGTTGGAGGTCTGGATGAGCTACACCAAGATGCAGGTCTGTCTTTGAGGAAAATAGGGGGTTGCAATTTGGGTTGATGAAGATCTAAAGGAAATCTAAACCTAGACTGGTCAAAAATTAACTTGACAGTTCCATTGGCTAACTATTGGACAAAATCTAGATCTGGGGTTTGGGGAGGGCTTTGAGCCTAAAGAGAAAAATTTTCATTTTGCAAGGTCCAATCTTGAGCGAATGTGACCTCAGACCATTTAAGTGTCTTGGGTACTTTAATTTGTGATCTTGGGGACTGTGGTACCATGAGGGTTCCTGAAGTCTTGATGTTTAAAGTGAGGGATTTCTAATATGTGGGTCATGAAGGGAAATTGTGAAATTAGGGAAACAATCAAAATGGATTGGTCCATTATTAAGACTAGTTTTGATGGTTCCTAAGAGACTATCATCAAACTTGACGTGTCTTGTGTCTCTCAGGGCCATAAGGATTGAACAATCAAACCTTCTTTGATTAAGGGCTTTACTCCTACCTGGACTAAGCCTATGAGTAGGAAGTTATGTCCATCTTTTCTATGGGTAGTTAAGGTTGATCGTGAAAGCAAATAACATGTCTTATATTCTTTGTTTATTCCATAAACTTGTTCTATGGTCTTAACATGGTAGTCTGTCTTAAAAGCTTTTTTAAGAGAGCAAGAAGACTTATAAATCTGATTGGTGGGGACTTTGGGGATGTTCCAATCAGAGCCAAGTTGGCCGATAATAGTTGTTAGTTACATTAATTTCATCTCAGTACATTAATTTCCCAGTTTTAAGAATTTCACTTTGCATACATTGGCAAGTTATACTGCCTATTTTTAGCATTACAATTATGTCTCCCATGGTCTTAGATGAACCAGCCCAAAAATACATAGATACCATCAGCAGAATTGATTTCCAAAAATGGCATTCTAAAGTTAAGATTGTCATTAGCAAAGATTTTAAATTTGAGGTTGTAGCCCTTATAGATTCTGACGCAGATCTCAATTACATCCAAGAAGGAATCATTCCCTCTAAGTATTTTGAACAAACTAAGGAACGATTGTCTTCAGCAAATGGTAGCAAGATGCAGATTAAATACAAAAGCCCATGTGTGCCAAGATAACACATTCTTCAAAACAACCTTTGTCTTAGTCAAAAATATGACAGACAGAGTAATCTTAGGAAATCCTTTCATGTGTCTGTTATTTCCATTCACTACAAATAGTGAAGGGATCACTACCCATCCTTTTGGTCAGCCAATTAAGTTTAAGTTTCTCAAAAGTCTAGAACCTCGAGAAATTAACAGTCTCCAAGATGTCTCCATCTCCAGAACTCTAAATCTGATCAATAGGAAAACTCAACATCTTAAATACCTTAAGGATGATTTAAGACCCAAGAAAATTGAGGAACAATTAACTTGTAAAACCATCCAAATCGAGATCAGAGAGTTTGAGGAAAAACTCAAGCAGGAAGTTTGCTCTGATCTTCCTACAGCCTTTTGGCGTAGAAAGAGACATGAAGTAGCTCTCCCATATGTCAAAGATTTTAGTGAAAAGGATATCCCAACCAAAGCCCGACCCATCCAAATGAGCCAGGAACTTATGGAATTTTGCAAAACATAAATAAATGACCTCCTTAGCAAAGGAATCATTAGGAACTCTAAATCACCTTGGTCTTGTTCAGCCTTTTATGTACAAAAAATGCTGAAATAGAAAGAGGAGTTCCTAGATTAGTCATCAACTACAAGCCCCTTAACAAAGTCTTAAAATGGATTAGGTATCCCATCCCTAACAAAAGAGACTTAGTTAATAGGCTTAGTAAGGCAGTCATCTTTAGTAAGTTTGACATGAAAAGTAGTTTCAGGCATATTCAGATCAGAGAGTCTGATAGAAATAAAATAGCATTTATTACACCCTTTGGACATTACAAATGGAACGTAATGCCTTTTGGTTTAAAGAATGCACCCAGTGAATTCCAAAACATCATGAATGACATTTTCAATCCTTTCTCCAGTCACTCTATTGTCTATATAGATGATGTACTCATATTCTCAGAATCTATTGAGCAACATTGGAAACATCTAAGATCCTTTCTCAATACAGTCAAGAGCAATGGTCTAGTGGTTTCATCCCCAAAAATCAAACTTTTTCAAACACATGTTCAATTCTTAGGTTTTGACATCCATCATGGGTTGATCAAGCCAATAGATAGAGCCATTCAGTTTGCAGACAAATTTCCAGATCAAATCTTAGACAAAACCCAGCTTCAAAGATTTTTAGGATCTTTCAACTACATCTCATATTTCTATCAAAATCTCAAACAAAAATGTAAACCACTTTTTGATAGACTTTGGACTAATCCACCTCCTTGGACTCTAGCTCATACATCAATTGTCCAAGAAATAAAAAAAAAATATGTTAAGACTCCCCCTTATTTAGGAATTCTCTCAATAAATTCCTTCAAGATTGTCCAAACAAATGCCTCTAACATTGGTTATGGTGGCATTCTCCTTCAGCGTACTAGTCTTAATTCCCCTGAACAAATAGTTTGTTTCCATTCTGAAATTTGGACTCCTACCCAGCTAAATTATAGTACTATTAAAAAAGAAATTTTATCTATAGTACTATGCATTTCAAAGTGATTTATTAAATCAAAAGTTTTTTATCAGAATTGATTGCAAATCTGCAAAACATGTTTTAGAAAAAGATGTCCAAAACATTGCATCAAAATAGATTTTTGCAAGGTGGCAAGCCATTCTCTCCGTTTTTGATTTCGATATAGAATTCATAGAAGGAACCCAAAATAGTATCCCTGATTTCCTTACTCATGAATTCTTGCAAAATCCAAACCAAGATGTCCAAAAAAAAGCTAGCACAACCCCAACCCCTAAAACTACCTAAACAATCACCCCCTAGCAATACTAGTTAGGCAAAAAACCCTAGCCAAATAGTCCCAGTTTCTCTTGTTTCCCTAACTAACCACTATGTGGTTTCTACAATCCCAAAACCAAACTATGAAAGACCACTCCTAACCTAACCTAGCTTTAGTTTTGCCTTAGTATCTCCAACACCTAGAGCAATAACCCCTTACACAGTAGATGATCCCTTTGGCCCCTTACAGTCCCAAAGATCATCCCAGCCTTCCAACAGAAAAAATAATTCTCCTTACATTAAGAAACCCTATATCCAGCATATCTTTTATATTGAACCACACATGACCCATATAAAAGACCCTTTAGCTCCAACAATGGAAGTTTTGCCACCAAATTGGCATTTTCTTCCAAAAACCCCAAAAAAATCTATCAAATTCTATAAGAGCATCCTCATCCAAGAAAACTCTACTTGAATAGAAGACATCAAGTCAAAATTAGACCCTTCAGT
This sequence comes from Quercus suber, assembly GCF_002906115.3. NCBI lineage: Eukaryota > Viridiplantae > Streptophyta > Magnoliopsida > Fagales > Fagaceae > Quercus > Quercus suber. Next base: position 798,145 of record NW_027069605.1, read on the forward strand.
AGTCCTCTACCACAAGCTCATCATCACCAGGTTCATCAGCTGCAAAAGAATGGGGCCAACACCCCTCCCTGCTTCGAACATTAGAAGGCTCAGGAATCCAATATAGTTATTATGACTACATGAACGCATTTGAAAAGATTTTATTATATCAAAATAATAATTTTGAGCATTCATGGTTCTTAATGTTTGACAAAAATTTCAACAATCAAGTCCCAACATGGTTCCTAAAGTGGTGGGAAATGTTTGGGTCAATTCCTCAGATCTTTCCAAGTTAATCATCACAGTTCCCAGTTTCTAGCAATCTTGCACATGCCCATCAGGTATAAAATCCATTAGATTAGCATGTGGACCTATGCAATCAGCAACAATATACTAAACAGAGAGTTCTCAGTAAAATGGTGGGATAGTCTCAAAATTGATCTAGTCATTGATCAAATAAATAAGGATTTCCCTCTTCCAATTCACAGAGCCATTACCCAGAAGACAAGGTCCTAGTCCAGCCTAGAATCCGTCTTAGTCGCCGGAAAATCTAGTAGAGAATTAAAAGATCTTGCAAACCAATTGTTCTTCCAGGCTTCCCAGTTAGAATAAACGGAAAAGACTTCTCCTGCCTCTTCTGAAGCATCTACCAGTCACCATCCATTTGACCCTTTCTAAGATTCTCAAGATCCCTATGAGAGCCATAATTTGGACAGTCCCTAGACTATTCTGGTAGCACCAGTCACTACTTAGAATAGCTCCAAACAGCCCCAAATTTCGACCACTATTCAGAATAGTACCAACAGACAAAATACTATTCATAAACAGTACCAACTGACATAAGAAAACAGAAACAGTGCCAGCCGACACTAAAAGACGAAAGTGAACAGTTTGCTATGGGTTTCGTCTTCTTTCGGGGAAAAGTAATTTACCCCCTTTGTTCAGAACTGCAGGAATATTCAGAGGTCACGAGGCTCCCTCTATTCAGAGGTCATGAGGCTCCCCCGAAAGAATCCTAAGCTCTTTTCCTAGTCTATATAAAGGAGTTGAAGTTCCCTTTGAAAGCAGGATTGGTTCAACAAAATCCCTTTTTACAAAATCCTTTTGCAATCTTGTATTAGGAATTTCCAATCCTGTAATCAAATGGCTTTTATATTTTCATGCATCCAATGTAATATCATGGCATCAGTTGGCTTTAGTTTTCTCTACATTCAATTATATATATATATATATATATAAGACAACCCATTAAATTACAATACTTTTTAAAAAAAAAATAACTATTCTATTTTATAATTACGTTATTCATCACCAAATGGTTAAATGGGAATACTCCCTTTGTCCCAGTTTGTTTGTCCTCTATTATATTTTGGGCTGACCCAAAATATTGTTCTATTTCTAAAAGTAAAAGTCATTAATTTAATAATGTTCTTATTATATCCCTACTTTATTTTCAAAACTATTTGAAAAAGAAAAATAACAAATATTTTTTAAAAAAAATCAATTTAATTGGGGCATCTTTTTAGTTACCTCATTAAGAATAACTCTTTTAAAAATAAAAAATAAAAAAAAAAAGCTGATAAATTTATTTAAATGTAGTTTTGTAAACTTATACATTTTTATAAGGCACAATAAATGATGTTCTCTTAAAAATTTTGACTTTTCAAACAAGAAAAACAAATTGGGATGGAGGGAGTTGTAAATTGCAACATATGTTAGTAAGTAGTATATACATGCATTATCACCTTTAAGCGACATGTGACACTATTCCTCCATATATATAGGTTTTTTTTTAAGGATTCGTTTTATCAAACACTAGTCGCTAACTCGTGTGATGCTCAGAAAAATTATTGACTCTAAAAAAAAAATCTAACAATGAGTAAATAGACATTTTCCTAGTTAGTAAATTGCAATATATATTAGTTAGTAGTATATACATGCATTATCACCTTTAAGTGACATGTGACACTATTCCTCCATATATATAGGTTTTTTTTTAAGGATTCGTTTTATCAAACACTAGTCGCTAACTCGTGTGATGCTCAGAAAAACTATTGACTCTAAAAAAAAATCCAACAATGAGTAAATAGACATTTTCCTAGTTAGTATTTTTTTTTTTTTAAAAAAAGATAAAAAAGTATTTAACTTCTATGCTTTTCCATAGTTTAGAAGTGTTGTCTAACATTGAAGGTTATTAAGTTACAAGTGCATAGTTACTGAAACTTACAAAGTAATTTACAATTATTAAATTAATAAAGCAAAACTTCCAATAGTTATATACACATACTCAAAACTAATATAAACTGCATATATATAAACAAAGATCTTGATATGAGGAAGACACACCAAGTTTCAAATTTGAGTAGCAATATGACTTTCTCACAGTAATGACAATATAGATAATTCAAAACATGGAACAATATCAAAATTATAATATCTGATTCCATTATCTTTTATGTTGAATCCAAACAAATAATTAATTGAAATTAATCCAAACAAATAATTAATTAACCAAAAATCATAGCTTTTAATAAGAAAACAAAAAATCACATGAACCTAAATAAAAAGTATTTAAAGTGAAGAATTAAGATCAACCTGTTGAGACGCAAATACCAAAAATCTCAAGACTTAAAACTTCAAAATTTATAGAATACCCAAATTCTACTTCAAAACCAAACCAAATTCAACAAATTTATATATAACATACCAAATAAAAATTTATCGTTCCCTAGGCTAGAAGACATAGGTTGCAGTTTTCTTTTTTCTTTTTCTTTTTTTTGAAAAAATAGAGATGCTTTATCTACCATGTCCAATATAAAAAAAAAATAATTAGTAAAAGTTTCAACCCAAAAACTAAACCCATGAAAACAATGTCAATATATATATATATATATATAGAGAGAGAGAGAGAGAGAGAGAGAGGATTTGTTGAATAATTGTAGTAAGTGGAATAGTTTTGATAAAGAAGTGAGCAAATTTTTCTGGGTTTCTAGTTTTTGGACATGAGGAGTTTCAATTTTTGTTGTTTGAAATTTTCTGGGTTTTCTACTTTTCTGGGTTTCTAGTTTTTGGACATGAGGAGCAGGAGATTTGATTTGATTTATTTGAACGTTGTTGAGTTAGATTAGGAGTTTTAATTTTTATCTAATTTTTCTCATACGGCTTGGCTTTATCATGCTTTCAGATGTATAATTAGTTTATTTGTAGTTGAGATGATAAGTTGAAATACAAGTTGAAGTTCTAAGAAATTGCATAATATTTTTTTACCAATAGCACATTTTGATCTTGTTTTCTCTTGAATTATTATGTGTTTTATGTTCTCGGAGGAGAGAGACATAAAAATTGTGCAAAAATACATATTTAGCCTTCTTTTTAACAGAGGTGGGTAACAGAGCTTTAACGGAGGAAATCACAGGTGGGCAAAGTGTCAAAATTTAAACCACGGGTAGGCACATAGAAATCGGGTCAAACCACAGGTGGGCAAATTGTAATTATCCCTTTTAATAAAGAAGGAGTAGTAGAAAAATAAAAAATAGTTTCAGATGAAATTTCAAAAAATCTAATACATCATTATGACCAAAAAACAAAAAATCTGGAATGTCCCTATAAACATTGGTATCCTAAATTTTTTTTTTATCTAAACAAAAACGAATTATCCCAAAAATATTATCCTTAACCTCTAGAAAAATAAAAAATCAATAGGATAAAATGCAAATTCAATGTAAAAAATTACTCACAAAACAATCTCAAATCAAAACAAATCAAAAATCTCAAATCCCTAAAATTTTACTTACACCTTTTCTTTCTCTCACTCTCACTCTTGCTCTTTGCCTCTCTCTCTCAACTCTTGCTCTTTGTGTCTCTCTCTCACCTAGATGATGATAGTTTGCAAAAATATTGTCTTAAACTTGAATATTTTCTCAAACATGATGTTTATTATGATATTGATGATTTAAATTTGATGATCCTGGAAAATCAGTGGGTTGAAAATCTTCGGGCTTCGACAATCTTGAAGGTTAAGTCCTGAAAAACCAAATTTAATTAGAGAAAAGACCGGTGGGGGCCGGTCTATGGTCCTCCGATGATGAAGTTAGTGTGGCTGGAATAGAGAGAAAAATATTTCTAAGACTTTCTTCTTCTTCTGTAAAAGAAATCTGAATCCCTTACCTCTACGTAGAGAAGCGTTTATATAGTGCACATGGAACGGTTATTTGCTCTGATAATCGTTCCTATTGTCGAGGAATTCACCAAAGGCAGAGGTAACTTCCATAACTTCCATGGAAGTTACTTTATCTGGACCGGTGCTTTATCACGAACAAAGGAGGTTTCGGTTCATAGGTAAGATCCAAGTTTAAGTTCAAAATATTTGGCTCGTCCGTCCTTGATTAAGGACGGACGTGCCTTGGCCTGAAATATGCTTGCCTCGTCTATCCTTTGGGACGGACAAGCCTTGTTCGTCCCTAATTTATGACAGACGAGGCTTGATGGGTACGGACGAGGTAATTTTGTTGCACCCTTCCTTCGTTCTTTTTCTTAGGACGAACCATATGGACAACTTTGGAGGTCACATTTTATAGCATCATCAGTTGCCCCCTTGTCCATGGGTCGTTCAAAGAGATGTAAGACGTGTGTTGGGTTGCAGATTGGTGTGCCACGTGTCATGAATTCGTTGGTGAAAAAATCTCGTCGATTGATCTAACCGAGGAGTATGCCACGTGTCTCTTGCTGATTTGGTTACGTCGCTTCAGATGCCTGAGTTTGTTCCCTATAAATAGTGGAATACCTCCGGTACCCTCTTCATTTCTGAAATTCCTCCTCTTGTCCTTCCTCGTCCTAGATACTCGTCTAGAAGCTTCTCGCGTCTATAGCTTTCCTTCGTCCTAGATACAGGTATTTCTCTTTTTCTCGTCCTTAGTTTTCCTGTTAAGATGGTTGACATTGTACTTTCCTCGTCTAGCAATAGTGTAGATAAGGCTATAAATGAGTATAATGATGAGAGTAGCTATGACAGTTCTAGTAGTAATAGTGATAGTAGTGGGGGAAATACCACGGACGAGGAGTATGTCTCTAGCGTCCCTGGGCTTCCTATAGAGGTTATACAGGAACAGCTTAGGAAGGCCTCAGGGTCTCAAGCTGGTACCTCGTCCACTGCCTCTCGTTCTAGTCCTTTGGACGAGGAGGAGGTCACTATTTATAGTTGTGCAATAGATATCCCTTCTAGAACGGACGAGCAGAGACTAAAAAACCTTAGGGAGTGGTACTAATTTCCAGATGAGTTTAACCCTAGGTTGCCCGTCCGAGGAGAATGGTGTTGCAACCCTCACTTTGGGATTGACATCTATGAGGCTTACCTCTTGGGGGGTTTAAGATTCCCTTTAAACGCCTTTACTAGGGAGTTGTTGATTAGGTTAGGTTTAGGAATATGCCAATTCAACCCAAATGCATGGAGACTAATCATCTCAATGCAAATTTTATGGGGTGAAGTTCTTGGAAAGGACCGTCCTCTTACTGTGGACGAGTTACTTTATTGTTACAAACCTTCAGAGATACATCAATCCCCTGGCTTCCATCAATTCACAGCTAGGGGTAAAGATTGTAGGTTGATCAAGTCCCTGGCCTCGTCTGACAGAAAATGGAAGACAAAATTTTTCTTCGTCTCCGGCTTCTGGGCTGGGAACCCTATAGACGTTGGCCGAGACTTGTTTGGTCGTTATACCGAGGACCTAGGAAATCTTCGTCCTGAGGGTAAGTTGCTCCCCTTTTTCCTTTGATTTTTCCCTTTACTTCTTTTAATATTAACGATTAATTAAAAGAAATTTACTTCTTTCATTTTAGCTGTTGAACGTCCGTCTTTAAGCAAATTTTTCCGTGACCGCGTCCATAGGGCTCGTCTTCACGCGGATAGGGACTTCCATTCTTTGGTCTCACTTAGACGGCTTGCCAAGTGGGGGTTGGGCCCTAATCCATCTGACGAAGCAATTGCTCACGAAGTCACAGTAAGAAGAAGTAAGTCTTAAGTTCCAAACTTCCTTGCACATTGCTTACTTTGTTTTAATTCGAAAGGTATTTTTACCTCTTCTTTTTTTTTTTTTTTTTTTAAGGAATGGCAACAATGAAAGGGAACAAGGGAAAAGATGTAGCTACTGAGGGGGATCGTCTTGAGACTGATATTCAAACTCGTCCTACGACTGGGGAGAAAAGGAAGACGCTGTCAAAGAACTTGGATTTGGGGAATCTCCCCAGTCGACGAGGCAAAAAGGCCAAGCCTAACTCGTCCTAGGTGGTCAAGCCTACCCCTCCCTCATCTCAACAGCCAGTACATGTAGTTGATGTGGACTCGTCCACCCCAATTGAGACCACTCCATCCCAGACCACTCCGTCCAAGACTGTGTCAACCCCGTCTCAGCCTTCTCAAAGGGTCCCCTAAAATATTATTGAAAATGAGGACCTGGCCTGGGAACGTTTCAAGAAGGCTGTGACCGACGAAGACATAAATGTTTGTTATGATATGTCTCTTAAAGATTTTGAACACTCTGGTGTTCATGATCTTTTCAAGGTAATGCTTATATCTCGTCTTGACCAAGGATTTTCACTTTCTTTCCTCGTCTCTCTTTCTCTTTTTTTCTAACTTTTTTTTTTTTTTTTTTTTTTTTTTTTTTTTTTTTTTTTTATGGCCTNCTGTCATTCTACTGATAGTACTTCCTCAAGTGCTCCACATTCCAAGGATGCTCCAACTTCCTCCCATTAAGGGCTTCTAAGTAATAGGATCCTTGTCTTTGCAGTTGCCGACTCTGTAGGGGCCTTCCCAATTTGGTCCCAACTTCCCATGAGCTGGGTTCTTTGTTGCTAAGGAAACCCTTTTTAGGACGAGGTCCCTTATGTTGAATCGCCTTGGCTTTACCATTGCATCATACCGCCTAGCCATAAGGTTTTTATACCTTGCCATCCTTTGCTCAGTGTCCGCCCTTACCTCTTCTATCAAATCAAGGTTCAGACGTAGTTGTTCCTCATTAGTTTCATTCTGGTAGGTTGTCACCCTATGATTGGCCACGTGCACTTCCGCAGGTATAACTGCTTCAGTTCCATATGCCAGCTTAAAAGGAGTTTCTCCCATAGGAGTTCTCACTGTCGTTCTATACGCCCACAGAACACCTGGAAGCTCATCTGGCCATACTCCCTTAGCCCCCTCAAGCCGAGTCTTGATTATTTTTAACAAGAATCGGTTTGCAACTTCTGCCTGGCCATTAGCTTGCGGGTGAGCTAGTGAGGAGTAGTGATTTTGAATTCCAAAGTGTATGCAAAAATCTCTGAAAATTGCATTGTTAAATTGCCGTCCGTTGTCCGACACCAGTACCCTAGGTACTCCAAACCTACACACAATATTTTTCCACACGAAGTTCTTGACATTTTGCTGTGTGATGTTAGCCAAAGGTTCTACTTCTACCCACTTGGTAAAATAATCAATACCCACCACAAGGAATTTCATTTGCCTTATACCCAGTGGAAATGGACCTAGAATGTCCAGTCCCCATTGCGCAATAGGCCATGGGGCCGTCATTGGAGTCAAATACTCTAATGGTTGCCTGGGGACGTTGCTAAACCTTTGGCATTGATTGCAGACTTTGACGTAAGCCTTAGCGTTAGCTTGCATATTTGGCCAATAATATCCCGCACGGACGACTTTGTGGACGAGCGATCTGGCGCCTGAGTGATTGCCACATGCTCCCTCATGAATTTCTCTCAATATGTAGTTTGCTTCATCTGGGGCCAAACACCTGAGATAAGGCTGGGAAAAACCTCTTCGGTAGAGAATCTCGTCCATAAGAACATACCTGGCCGCCCTTGCCCTCAGCTTTCTAGCTTCGTCTTTTTCTTCCGGGAGTCATCCGTCTTTTAAGTACGACACAATTGGAACCATCCAATTCACTCTATCTTCCACCTGTTGTACTTCTGGGATGTCTATACTCGGCATATACAGAATTTCATCAAATTTGTCTACGGCTTCGCTCGATGAGGCTTTTTTTGCCAAGGCATCAGCTTCTATGTTCTCCTCCCTTGGGACTTGAACGAAGCTAACTTCTTCAAACTTCTTTATAAGGCGCGTCACTCTGCTTAGATACTTCCTCATTCGTTCTTCTTTAGCCTCAAACATTCCATTCACTTGGCCTATGATCAACTGAGAATCTCCCAAGACGAGGAGTGACTTCGCTTCTACAGATTTGGCCAATTTCAGTCCTTTAAGAAGAGCTTCGTACTTGACTTCATTATTGGTTGCCTGGTACTGCAAACGAACTTTGTGCTTTAATTTGTCCCTCTCTGGAGATTGCAAAACCACACCTATTCCGCCTGCGTACAGTGAAGACGAGCCATCCACATGGACGATCCACTTACTGTTTTCCACTTCACCTTCATCATCACAACTTAAGGTAAATTCAGCAATGAAATCTGCTAGAGCTTGAGCTTTTATGGCATGCCTTGGCTAGTACTTTATGTCAAACTCACTGAGCTCGACGGCCCATTGGATCAAACGTCCTGCAACCTCTAACTTGTTCATTGCCTTCTTGAGTGGGTGATCTGTCATAACGTTAATAATATGAGCTTGAAAATAATGTCTTAGTTTTCTGGAAGCCGTTATCAACGCAAAAGCCAATTTCTCCATTAACGGGTACCGTCCCTCTGCTCCCCTCAATGCTTTGCTAGTATAGAATACAGGTCTCTGCACCTTGCCCTCTTCCCTCACCAGTGCTGAACTCACCGCATGTGGAGTGACTGCCAGATATAAGTACAATTCTTCTCCGGGCACAGACGGGCTCAATAACGGGGCTTTGGTGAGATATATCTTCAAATCTTCAAAAGCTTTCTGATACCCGTCGGTCCATTCAAATGCTTTTTTAAGAACCTTAAAAAATGGCAAACATTTGTCAGTAGCTTTAGAAACAAACCTGTTGAGGGTGGCAACTCGTCCGGTGAGGGACTGAACTTCCTTAACATTGCTCGAAGGCTTCATATCTAATATTGCTTGAATTTTGTCAGGGTTTGCTTCGATTCCTCTATAAGAAACCATAAACCCTAAGAACTTCCCCGATGATACTCCAAAGTACACTTGTTAGGGTTCAACTTCATATGATACTGCCTCAGCGTGTCAAATGTTTCCTACAAATCGACCAAATGCCTCTCCTCGTCTTGAGTTTTTACCAACATATCATCTATGTATACTTCCATATTCCTCCCGATCTGCGGACGAAACATGTGATTGACCAGTCGTTGGTATGTCGCCCCAGCATTCTTTAAACCGAAAGGCATTACTTCATAACAAAACAGTCCCTGACTAGTGATAAAGGACGTCTTCTCTTGGTCCACTTCATCCATCCTAATTTGATTGTAACCAGAGAAAGCATCAAGAAAACTAAGCAACTTGTGGCCTGCGGTGGAATCTACCAACTGATCAATACGCAGCAACGGGTAACTGTCCTTGGGACAAGCTTTATTTAAGTCAGTGAAATCAACGCACATTCTCCATTTGCCGTTCGCCTTCTTGACCATGACCACGTTGCCTAACCAGTCAGGATAGTATACCTCTCGAATAAACTTCGCCTTAATTAACTTCTGAACTTCCTCCTTAACAGCATTATCTCTCTTAAGGGCGAACACCCTCTTCTTTTGTCGCACTGGCTTGGAGGAAGGGCATACACTCAGACGGTGGGTAATGACATTAGGATCTATACCTGGCATGTCTTCGTGACTCCAAGCAAACACATCTCTGTTTCTCTTTAAAAAACAAATGAGGTCCCTCTTAATCTTCGCTTCCAGATATGCTCCTACCCTGGTACACCTCTCAGGGTTATTTTCATATAAGGGAACATCTTCCAATGCTTCTACAGGTTCTGCCACGACTTTCTTCTCTTCAATATTCATTGCTTGAATTTGCTCATCCATAGCCAGCATGGCTAGGTAACACTCCCTTGCTACTAATTGATCTCCCTGTACGTGGCCTATCCCATTCTCCGTCGGAAACTTGACTGACAGGTGGTAAGTAGAAGTAACTGCCTTCTACCTGTTTAGGGTTGGCCTCCCAATTATTGCATTGTAAGATGACGAGCAATCTACTACTAGGAAATTCACATTAGTAGTCAACTGTCGTGGATATGCTCCTACCACCACTGGTAATGTAACAGTACCTACAGGCTGTACCTTCATTCCTCCAAAACCTACTAGAGGTGAGTGCACTGGACAGAGCTGATCTCGTCCGATCCTCATCTGCTGAAAGGCTGGGTAATACAGAATGTCCGCTGAACTTCCATTGTCTATCAACACTCTTCTAGTTGTGCAATCAGCAATGAGTAGAGCGATGACAATAGCGTCGTCATGTGGTTGATGAATTCTCTCAGCTTCCTCATCCATGGAAGTAATTTGTTGTTCGTCCGCGGACTTCGCTCCTGGCGATCATCCTGAAAGTTGGACGCTTTGCACTTCCTTCAAGTATGCTTTCTTCGTCTTGGATGACCGTTCTGCTAAACTTCCCCCAATGATAACTTTTATCTCGCCCAGTGGTGGTCGCGATGACTCCTCTACTTTCCCTTTTAACTTCTCATCTTTGTGATCTCGTCCAAGGAAATTTCTCAACTTCCCTTGGCTTATGAGATTCTCAATCTGCTGCTTCAGATCAAAGCACTCATCTGTGTCATGGCCATGGTCTTTATGAAAACGACAGTACTTGTTCCTATTGCGCTTGTTGGGATCTCCCTTCAATTTCTTCGGCCACTTCAGGGAAGGCTTGTCCTTGACTTGCATAAGGACCTGTTCAAGTGGCATGTTCAATGGGGTATATTGCTGGTTGCGCGCTGATGGTCCCGTCTTCTTATCCCGATCTCTTTTGTCGTTCGTCCGACCCTTCTTTGGACGGGGGCCGTGTTCTGAGTGGCGATTTGTCTCCATTTTCTCTGTCCTCTTTCTTTTCTTAGCTATAATCGCATCTTCCGTGTTCATGAAGTTTTGAGCTGAATGGACGAGCTCCGCCATGGTTTGTGGCTCTTGCTCATAGAGTTTGTGGATGAACAAATCTGAATGGACTCCGTTGTGGAAGGCTGCTAACAGCAATTTGTCGTCCATCTCGTCTACTGTCAAAGCTTCCCTATTGAATCGGGTGATAAATGATCGCAAACTCTCATTTTCCCCCTGTTCTATCGTTAACAAACTGGAAGTAGAACGTCTGTGACGCTGACCCCCTATGAAGTTATTAACAAACAACTTGCTTAATTCTCCAAAAGAACTTACTGAATTCGGGGGTAATTTGCTGAACCATACTCTAGCCGGACCCTTGAGAGTGGTAGGGAAGGCTCTACACATTATTTCATCTGGAACTCCTTGAAGATGCATAGTGGTCTTGAAGGTGGCAATGTGGTCAAAAGGATCTCAATTCCCATCGTATGAATCTAAAGAAGGCATTTTAAACTTCGGTGGCAGGGGATGGCCATTGATGGAAGCCGTAAAGGGAGAGTCAGTTCTATGAACCAAATCTTCTACTTGGTTCGCCCTCCTCATATTCTCCTTCATTTCGTCCATGGCCTTCTTCATCTAATCCATCTCTTTCTTCAAGTCAGATGTCCTTCGTGAAGTGGTATCCCTTGATTGACTCCCATGCTAAAAGTTCTCTCTGCCCTCTTGACTTTGAGTTTGCCCTCCTTCTTCATGCTCTCGATGTGACTGTCTTCTTAAATTAACCTCTCTCCGTAAGTCCTGATTCAGGCGAGTTAACTCCGCCATCGCAGCCGCCATAGAGTGCATATGTTGGACAGACGAGGCCTGCATATCCGGTGCAGATTGGCGATCGCGTTGAGGATTACTCGATGCGTCTCTACTCTGTTGAGGGCCTGGGCTAGTTGCCCTTGATCTAATCCGAACCATTTCAACCCTTTCACGAGAGAAAGAAATCGCAGAACTAAACAAGTTCAAGAGCGACAAATACTTCCCCACAGACGGCGCCAACTGATAATCCTGGAAAATTAGTGGGTTGAAAATCTTCGGGCTTCGACAATCTTGAAGATTTTATCCTGTAAAACCAAATTTAGTCAGAGAAAAGACCGGTGGAGGCCGGCCTATGGTCCTCTGATGATGAAGTTAGTGATCTGGAATAGAGGGAAAATTTTCTAAGAGTTTATTCTTCTCCTCTAAAAAGGAAAAATCAGAATCCCTTACCTCTACGTAGAGAAGCGTTTATATAGTGCATGGAACGGTTATTTGCTCTAATAACTGTTCCTATTGTCGAAGAATTCACCAAAGTCGGAGGTAACTTCCATAACTTCCATGGAAGTTACTTTATTTGAACCGGTGCTTTATCACGAACAATGGAGGTCTTCGATTTATAGGTAAGGTCCTAAGTTTAGAATATTTGGCTCGTCCGTCCCTAATTAAGGGCGGATGTGCCTCAGCGTAAACATGCTTGCCTCGTCCGTCCTCTCCCAATTTGTGACGGACGAGGCTTGATGGGTATGGACGAGGTAATGTGGCTGCGCCCTTCCTTCAATCTTTTTCCTAGGACGAGCCATATGGACGATTTTAGAGGTAGTATTTTATAGCATCATCATATATATATATATATATATATTGAGCTTTAAGGCTCAATTAATTACCAACATATATTTAAATAGAAAAACCTTGAATTTAATAATTAAGAACAACCTAATTTACTAAACATTTAAAATAATGATAAATTTTGCAAAAAAATTAATGATAAATTCAAATCCACGTAAGTTTGGAGCAAAGCTTACAAATTTTCCTTCATAATATTGGCAAAAAATAATATAAAAAAAGAAAAAAGAATAAATCATCTTATGCACTCTAAAAACAAACATATTTATTGCACTCTTTTAATAAGTTATTACTTATATATATATATGGGGTAAATATGTTTATATAAAGAATAAGATATTTTTTTTCTTATATATAATTTTGAAATTATTTTTTAAAAATTATAATAATGTTTAATTATCTTAACCCAACAAAAAAGTTACTTTTACTTCTTCAAGGTGGGCTTCAAATAGTCAACCAACTTTGGTTCTTCAATTTTACTATTTTTTTCTCAAAAATTTCTCTTTGATTTATATTCATGGAAGAATACATGTTACTAATTAAAACTCTCAAAATACATATTGATAATCACAGTGAAATATCATATCAAACCCTCAAAAAAGTAAAATAGCTATCATAAACTTTATCAAAAAAACACATGCAATAAAATCAATGTCTTACAAAGAATTAAGAAAATAAAATACAAAAAAAAAAAAAAAAAAAAAAAGCTTGAACGACCAAATAAAAAGTAACTTGAATGGAACGTTGAAAAGAAAGAAATATAAATTTAAAAAAAAAAAAAAAGTTACTTTTTTTTTTTAGAATGAAAAAGGTAACTTAAATGAAGCATTGAAAAGAAAGAAATATTAATAAACAAATAAGCTCAAAGTTACGAAGGATTTCCCATTCAAAAAAAAAAAAAGTTTCAAAGAAGAAATTGAAATAACAGTTACGGAGAAAGAAATTGAGAGAAGGAAAGATAACAACAATTAAGTTTTTGTATTTATCTAAAAAATTGATAGAGATGTATAGAAAAATATTGATAAGAATAATTATAATTTTGTGTTTATCCGTGAGGTGTTTTAAAAAAAAAAAAAAAAAATGAAACGATTTTTTTATAAGAAATTAAATAATAATAATTTCTTATTAAAAAAACAAATAATAACAATATTAACTCCTATTAACGTTAGACTACTAAATGATGTCTAACCTTTGTCTTTTTCTTGTTTTTTTCCTTGAGAAATCATCGACCTTAAAAACACAGAATTCATCAACAACTCCTATCTAAATCCAGATTCATCAAAGTTAATCTCTTCAAAACAAATCGTACATGGATATGGTTGCTAATCTCTTCAAATGAAATCGCACATAATGCTCTAACCCTACCTAATAACCTCAAACACAAACTCTTTGAGAATTCTCAATCCAACCCTTGATTTCAAAAAAAAAAAAGGGGAAAATCAATCAAAAGCACATGTGAGTTTCTTTGCTCTTTCAATAAACATCCATGGACGATTTGATTATACTCTTGATGCCGGTGGAAACGTAGCTATGTGGTTTCTTTGCTCTTTCAACAAACATTTGTAGATGATTTGATTTCACTCTTGATTCAGGTTGAAATGTATGAGACCTTTTGTGCTGATGGTTTAAAAAACAAAAAGAAGAAGAACATCCGGTTAGAAGATGTCGTTTAATAGTTTAACGTTGAATGGAGTACTTTTCTTTTTCAATTTTTGTATTTTGAAAGATTAATTTAAGGATGTATTAATGGATCAATGACGTGGTAACAATTTATTTTTAAAAGAAGGCTAGGGATTTAAAGCATTTTATCTTGTAGAGTATCCAGTAACTCTAGAGGATTTGGAATGTAATCAAATTAAAATTAAGGTTGAAGAATTTGGATTGTAATAAAGATTTATAGTAATTTATAGATAAATTAATAATAAAAGAATTAAATGAAGAATTAGGAGTGTAATCAAATTAAAATTTTTATTAACTTAAAAATTATAAGAAAAGAAGATAAGGACAAAATATATATTTATATATTTTAAATCTAACAATATATATATATAGATTAGCGTCCATAATAATTCATCAATTAGCATCAAGCCAACACTGTGGTTGGGTCATGAAGGAAATAACACCGACTCTAATTGTGCAATTTTTGTTTGGGATTTAAGTAATTTTTGGGAAATTTCCTTGCGCCGTATCCGCATCCGTATGGTTCATGAACTCTTGCTGAAGTTTTGAAAATGGGAATAGTCTGAATTTGATAGCTCAGTTATGACACGTAACGGTAACACGTTCATGACGTGATAGTTACCAAATACCAATGAATGAAAACCATAAAATTGTGTCTTAAAAAGTTCGAAGCTTTATTCATGTTGCTACCACTGTAGCGCTCGGGTGGTTCCACGTTTTGATCACCGGATACTAATTTTGTTTTGAAGCAAATATAAAATATTTTTTTGGTAAAAAATTTATATGTAAAATATTTTTAGTAAAACATTTTAGTAGAACATTTTTAGGGGTTAGTATGATAAGTAAATTTTTTTAAGTAAACCAACAAAATCAGTTGTTCACCACTGGAGCCATTAACTAGACCACTGGAATGGTGACACTGACGACTAAATTGCTAACACAGGTAGTCAAAACAGTGGCTTCAGTTACTGAACATTTGGCATAGATCGCCAAAACAATGTCTTCGGTGACAAGACAGCCAGCATTGGTCGTTAGAGTAGCAACTTCGGTCACTAAAATGAACAAAATTAGGTTCTGGAGTAGCAACTCTGCTCTGGCCACTGGCCCACCAACACCGGTCATTGAAATGACGGTTTCGGTAACGAAATTGCTTGCATTGACTGCCCAGACCACAAGACCAATGACCTAACCACCTAAATAGGGTGAGAGAGAGGTCATTGTGTTTTTTTTTTTTAAATATTTTACTAAAATTTTAAATGTAAAATGTTTTACATATTTTTATAGAGGACTTTAGAGTTAACGAAAAATATTTTACAAGTTTAACCATATTTTACTTGTAAAAAAATATTTGAAAATAAGAAAACAATTTTCATAAAATATTTTATTTCAAAACAAACAAAACGTTAAGTGAATTGAGAATAATAAACACATGTTCGAGTTCTTTATTTTTATTTTATTTTTTTAATTTATAAAAAATAAAATAAAAATCAAGCTTTGTCTTTTTTAACAATACTATTCAACAGCACCAGCTTTTTGTATGAAAAATTATTACCCTTAATTAATAACAGAATACCTAATTTGAGGATATGATTAAATCATAATTGGATTACAAGTTTGACTATATTTTACCCCTAAACGAATATTTGAAAATAGGAAAACAATTTTCATAAAATATTTTACTTTAAAACAAACAAAACGTTCAGTGAATTGAGAACAATAAACACATGTGCGGGTCCTTTATCTTAGTTTTTTTTTTTTTAATTTATAAAAAATAATATAAAAGTCAAGCTTTGTCTTTTTTTTTACAATACTTCGACCAACTTTTTGTATGAAAAATTATTACTCTTAATGATAGAATACCAGATTTGAGGATATGATTAAATCCTATTGAATTACAGGTTTGACCACATTTTACTCATAAACAAATATCTGAAAATAGGAAAACAATTTCCATAAAATATTTTACTTCAAAACAAAGAAAACATTAAGTGAATTGAGAACAATAAACACATGTGAGTCCTTTATTTTAGTTTTTCTTTTTTAAATTTATATAAAATAAAATAAAAGTCAAGGTTTGTCTTTTTTAACAATACTATTCAACAGCATCAGCTTTTGATATGAAAAATTATTACCTTTAATGACAGAATACCAGATTTGAGGATATGATTAAATCCTAATTGGATTTTTATTTTTATTTTTTATTTATTGGGTGAACTTGATAGAATGGCAATTAACTTAACTTGAGCTAACTAAATTAGATCAGATGCATATGAATTGTTGACTTGGTTCTAGGCCTCAATGTGCTTAGAAACATGAAATGGACTCTTTACTTACCCAAAATAAAATAAAGAGTCATGCAAACCTTTGTTTGTTTGTGTATGTGTGTGTGTGGGGTCAATCTAAACCCTTAGAGAAAAACACACTTTTTTTACCGCAAGAGCCTGAAGGCCCATAATCTTGCTAGTGTAGGTTTCATCTATCTGATTTATTTAATTACAAAATCAAGCTCTGATTATTCCAATGAAAAAAAAAATTATAGATACCGAGGGAATTTTATTAAAAAAATGAAAGATACCATGGGAGCTTGTGGAACATGGTATTGCCAGAAAATCTCCACACACCTGCCTAACAGCCAACATAAAATAAATGGAAAAATCGCTTTCATGCAGTACTGTAGCTAACTTTCCAGGTTTTTTTTTTTTTTAATTTTATTTAATTTTTTTTTTTTAGTGCTAAATCCACACATACACAAATAGTTTTATTGACAATATTTGGATGATAAGCTCAATAGACTTGAAGGATTCACCGTAAACGTAGAAGTTTCAAGTTTAATTTATCATATCATCAGTTTACAGAATTTCTGTAATGTCTAATAAATAGGAAAAAGAATAATTTGACCAAAAAGTTGATACAATCCTTTCTTTTATTTATTTTTTATTTTTTTTAAATTATCCATCTGTGTGATGAGTTCTTTAGTGAGGGAATTCTACATAATTATTTAATAAGTCAATTCTATGAATTGACCACCGCATTGGTAATATATTCGTTGTAACCAAAATCTGGACCAGGCTTCTCTTCATTCAGAAAAGTATAGCATAGGTAATTTTTTTAATCAAGTCACAACGTGATGGCATGTGCTCTAGCTACTCAACCGTGTATCTATAGAATAAAAGGTTTGGTAATATTTTAACCAATTAACCTTAGGTAACAAACTAAAATATTGTAATTATTCAATTGCTTTCCCTTTTTTTTTTTTTCTTTTTTTTCTTTTTTTTTTTTTCTTTTTTTTGCTTTCCCTCTTTTCAGTTTCTTTGCCAATTCAAAACTTTGAAGCACGTTCAAGGCACTTGAGACATTTGCTGTCCCCCCATCCAAAAAAGGAGCCTCCACTCTATCTGTATTGGTGGTTGTTATTGTCATTAGATTAAAATTTTAAACATGATATCCACAATATGAATAAACAATTTATATTGCAAGAGGATAGCCATCATTAACCATAATTAACTTCAAACCCTGAAGCAAGAAATTTGCTGGGAATGGGATATTCAAATTGATAATCATATTCTTTGATACCTGCAGTAAACATTGAAATTAATTTTTTCCCTTGAGCTTGGTCTAGAACAGGGTTTGGCACCTTGAAATAGGACCAACATGATCCTACATTCCTATATATATATATGCAGTCGGCTTTTCTTTTCCTTTTTTTACCTCTGGTTGGTGAACCATTTCTGAAAAAATTGACATTAACAAAACCATTGAAGAAATGAGTTCTGAATGTCTAAAACAACTTTGAAATCACAATACATCACTCCAAAGAACAGACCCTGGTGTAGATATTACATCAAACTATTCTACATGGCACAAAGCCTACACTCAGCTAACTAATATAAATACTACCTAAAAAAGAAAGGGGGGCTGAAATTCCTGATGGGAAACAACATGCCGGTGCTAACATATAGTCCAAATGTTTACAGACCAAACAAAGATCCAACTAATGGAGTTTGATTACCAATGGTGGTCAGGAACAAACCTCATATTGCACAACAATGTGAAGTCGTATTATATTACCCTCCAGGCAAAGATACATTAATGTCAGTAGGCTTATTTCTTGAGTCTGGTGGCATTGAAGACCAATTATCTCCACGGAATGACGTGGAAGATGAGAGTTTAGGGTCTGCACTAGATATAGGAACAGCTGCAGTTGGTGTGGCAGTTGTTACATAGTCATGTTTCTGTTTCTTAGGCTTCTGCTCATGCTGGTTCCCTGACAGAAAACTGCCTACTACAATCTGATTCATACCAACAAAAAGGAAAAACATCAGAATGTCTCCTCAATGCTTTGACTAACTAATCTGTAACAATCATCAGTTTTTACAAGGAGATCCTGCCGAGATGGTTCTGTAGTGCATCAACAGCATGCTTCCCAGAAGTTTGGAATGTACTCTATTTTCTCATTTCTATTTTGAACCAATTAAATAAGAGAAGAATGATAATTTGTAAAGATAAAAGACATGCCTGCACAGGACTTGCAGCTACTAATAGACCAGCAACTCCACCACCTACTACACGTCCATCTGGACTTGCTAATGAGACACTCATCCCACCAGATCTGCTCCTTGTTCCTCCACTATCCGTTGGCATGAATGATCCAGATAATGACAATATCTCAAAACGACCCTGTACGAACAGCGGAAGATAGTTTAACATAATAAAAAACTCAATACTTTCAGAAATTGTTATATGCATAATAGTAGGATATAATGAGAAAATGGCTGAAGAGATGTTCAACAAAGCCAATGATGTCATAATAAATCAACAAGACAGAAACTGA